>NC_137897.1:57548060-58148060 GCF_963455335.1 Martes martes
GAGCCTCCATTTTTTATTAGACCTCATTAATAACCTCTTTGATTTTGAGTTGGTTAGATTTTAGTTCTTTTATTTCTCCAGAAAGGGATTCTCTAGTATTGTCTATGCTTTTTTTCAAGCCCAGCTAATATCTTTATCATCGTCATTTTGAACTCTAGTTCTTACATCTTACTAATGTCTGTACTGATTAGGTCCCTGGCAGTTAATACTGCCTCCTTTTCTTTTATTCTTTCTTTTTTTCTTCCTTCCTTCCTTCCTTTCTTTCTTTCTTTTTTCTTTTTTTTTTTTTTAGATGAGATTTTCTAGCTGGATTCCTGGACCAGATGAAATTTAGGTCTCCTACTCCTCCACCATCTTGCTGCAAGCCCTATTTGGATATCTTTCTATTCATTCTTTGCATAGCTATTTGTGGTTTGTGATACATGGTTTCCATTAGGTTTATATATAACTTCTTCTGCATATAGCAGTCTATGTTAAATTGATGGTCATTTCAGTTTGAACCCATTCTTTTTTTCCTCTCCTCCCACGTTTTAGGTATATATTGTCATATTTTACACCTTCTTATTTTTTGAGTTCCTTGACTGATTTTTTACAGAAATATTCATTTTTACAGTTTTTGTGTTTGGTATCTTCACAGTTACTTTTGGTTTTACTTTTCCCCTCAAATTATTCCACTTAATTTTTCTTGCATGGCTGGTTTAGTGGTCACCAACTCCTTTATTTTTTGTTTGTTTGTTTTGTTTTCAGTGTTCCAAAATTCATTGTTTATGCACCACACCCAGTGCTCCATGCAATACGTGCCCTCCATAATACCCACTACCAGGCTTACCCCACTCCCCCTCCAAAACCTTCAGTTTGTTTCTCAGAGTCCACAGTCTCTCATGGTTTTCTCCCCATCCGATTTCCCCCAACTCACTTCTCCTCTCCGTCTCCCAATGTCTTCTTTGTTATTCCTTATGCTCCACAAGTAAGTGAAACCGTATGATAATTGACTTTCTCTATTTGACTTATTTCACTCAGGATAATCTCTTCCAGTCCTCTCCATGTTGTTACAGAAGTTGGGTATTCATCCTTTCTGATGGAGGCATAATACTCCACTATGTATATGGACCATAACTTCTTTATCCATTCGTCTGTTGAAGGGCATCTTGGTTCTTTCCCCAGTTTGGCAACTGTGGCCATTGATGCTATGAACATTGGGGTACAGATGGCCCTTCTTTTCCCTACATCTGTATCCTTTAGTTTTTGTCTGGAAAAACTCTCCTTCTATTCTGAATGACAGCCTTCCTAGATAGCATTTTTTTGGCTGTAAACTTTCCTATATAGCACTTTGAATATATCATGCCACTCCCTTCTGGCTTGAAATGTTTCTGATGCAAAATCCCTTGGTAGCCTTATAGGGTTTCCCTTGTATTTTACTGTTTTCTTTTGACTTACTGCTTTAAAAAATTTTTATCACTATATTTCAAATTTAATTCCAGTATAGTTTGGTGTGGATGTGCTTTTGTTGATTTTGTTGGGGGTTCTCTGTGCCTTCTGGATATGGATATCTCTTTATTTCCCCAGATAGGGAAATTTTTAGCTATTATTTCTTCAAATAAATTCTCTGTCCCCTTTTCTCTCTTCTTCTTCTTCTCGTAGGACTCCTGTAACATGAATGTTATTACATTTGGTGGAGTCATTGAGTTCCCTAAGTCTATTCCTGTTTTGCATAATTATTTTTTCTCTTTTGTTTGGCTTCATTACTTTCCATTACTCTGTCTTCTAGGTTGTTACTTCATTCCTCTGCCTCTTCTGGCCTTTTGTTCATTCCATCAAACACGTTTCTCATTTTTTTTTATTGACCCTTTCTTTCTGCCATGTTATTCCTTGTCTCTGTGTTTAGTGTCTCACTCATACCTTCCAGTCTTTTCTCAAGTCTGGGGAGTATCCTTATGGTCATTGTTTTAAATACTCTCTGAGGTATGTTACTTATATTTGTTTCACTTAGATCTCTGGCCAGGGCCTTTTCCTGTTCATTCATTTCGGATAAACTCCTCTGTCTTATTTTGTCTAAGTCTCTGTGCCTGTTTCTCTGTATTAGGAAAATCAGCTAAGTCTCTTGTTTTTGAGGTTACTGACCTTATGAAGAAGAGGTCCTGTAATGCCCTGCCATGTAGTGTCCTTCCCTAGGGCCTGGAACTTCCAGGACTGTCCCCATTGTGTGCTGTGTGTGCTCTGCTTTTTTGTCCTGTCCACTTCATCCTTCATGCTAGTTGTCTACAGAGGCTTTATTTGCCTGTTATAGGCAGTGTTTGGACCCTGGTCTGAATGTGGTGCATTTTAAGTAGGTGTGTTCTGGTCTGCTCATGAAATGAGACTTGTCACCACCACCACTGAAACTGTGGCTGTGCAAAATTCTTGCATGGGGAGATGCACTGTGAGCAGGGGTTTGGGCCAGTCTTCTGACAGAGGGCCCCTCACCACACTGAGACTGAGGCATGCAGACTGGGAAGGGCAATTCCACCAGTGTGTGGGTACGGGATGCTGGCTTGGTGTAAACAAGTTAGGTAGCTAGTGTCAGTGCTATGCTGGCGTCCATAGGTGGTCCTGTGCTTATGCTGAGGGGCGGGGGAGAGAAATGACACTGGCCAGTTCCTTTGTTCCTGGAGAGGGTCTCTCTGTGAAAGCTGCTTCTCTGGGACATGCTCCAAATATATTTACTTGCCCATGCTCCATGGGCAAATAACCTCCCCACTGTGTGCTCCAGGTGCTCTTCAGATGGTTGTTTCCATGCTGTATGTTGTGTGTTGTTTGCCTGCCTTCTCTCTAAAAGCAGAGCAATGCCTTCCAGGCCCTATCCCAGCCATGCTCATTAACCTTTAAAACTCCAGGATTTAAGCCCCACTAGTTGCCATAAGTCATGAAACGTGGCCACTTTTGCTTTCCTAGTCAGTTTCAAGAGGATTCTTTTCTCTCCATGTACTCCCCTGTGTGCTAGTCTGTCTCTTACTCTTCTCTGAGACCACAGCTTCCTCCCCACCGCAGTGGCAACAATCCTCTCTCCCAAACCTCTCGACACTTCCTACCTTCTTGTATGTGGTCTCGTCTCTGCTTTTAGTTGTGAAGCGTTCTGCCAATTTTAAGGTTAATTTCTGGAGTGTTTAGGATTTGATGATTATCTAGTTGTATACACGGGGTACGGTGAGCCTAGAGTCCTCCCCTTTTGCTGCCATCTTTCAACTCCCTGATAGATATTTTGTGTCCTCTCTGTCCTCTCTACCTTTTCTTGTGGTTAGCCTGGATAGAAGTTTATCAACTTTTGTGGAGAAAGGGAAACCCTCCTACATTGTTGGTGGGAATATGAGCTGGTGCAGCCACTCTGGAAAACAGTATGGAGGCTCCTCAAAAAGTTAAAATTAGAGCAATCACACTACTGGGTATTTACCCCAAATATACAAATGTAGTGATCCAAAGGGGAACATGCACCCCAATGTTTATAACAGCAATGTCCACAACAGTCAAATTATGGAAAGAGCCTAGATGTCCAAGATAAAGAAGATTATACACACACACACACACACACACACACACGTAGATAGATATATATCTATGTATATATATATACATAGATGTAATATATAGATGTGTATATATATATATATATATGCACATACACACACAATGGAATATTATGCAACCATCAAAAAATGAAATCTTGCCATTTGCAACAACTAGATGTAGATGGAACTAGAGGGTATCATCCTAAGCAAAATAAGTTCATCAGAGAAAGACAATTATCATATCATCTCACTGATATGAGGAATTTGAGAAACAAGACAGAGGATCATAGGGGAAGGGAGGCAAAAATGAAACCAGATGAAACCAGAGAGGGAGACAAACCATAAGAGACTCTTAATCTCAGGAAGCAAACTGAGGGTTACTGGAGTGGAGGGGGGTGGGAGGGATGGGGTGGCTGGGTGATGGACATTGGGGAGGGTATGTGCTATGGCGAGCACTGTGAATTGTGTAAGACTGATGAATCACAGACCTGTACCCCTGAAACAAATAATACATTATATGTTTATATATATATATGTTTATATATTTATACACACACACATATATATATATATATGTATGTATATATATTTATCAATTTTGTTGATTGTTTCAAAGAACCAGCTTTTGATTTTGTTTGTTTTCTGGTATCTTTCCTGTATTCAACTTCATTGATTTTTGTACCATTTTTAAATTATTTATTTTCTTCTGTTTTAGGTTTAATTATTAATTCTTATTTCTCTAGTTTATTGAGGGAAGTTTAGATTATTCATGTTAGATCTTTCTTCATTTCTAATATATTTAATGCTATATATTGCCCTCTAGGCACTTGGTTTTTGTTTTGTTTTGTTTTGTTTTGTTTTGTTTTTAAGATTTTATTTATTTTGACAGACAGAGATCACAAGCAGGCAGAGAGGCAGGCAGAGAGAGAGAGAGAGGAAGGGAAGCAGGCTCCCCGCTGAGAAGAGAGTCTGATGCGGGGCTCGATCCCAGGAGCCTGGGATCATGACCTGAGCCAAAAGCAGAGGCTTTAACCCACTGAGCCACCCAGGCGCCCCTGTTTTTTTTTTTTAATATATATTTTATTTTTCTTGAAAGAGAGAAAGAGAGAGCTAGCATGAGTGGGGGGCAGAGGTAAAGGGAAAGGGCGAAGTAGATTCCCCAAGGATCAGGGAGCCTGATGCGGGGCTTGATCCCAGGACCCTGAGATCAGGACCTGAACCGAAGACAGACACTTAACCAACTGAGATATCCAGGTACTCCCTAGCCATTGTTATATGCAGTACACATATTTTGATCAAATGCATTTTTATTTTCACTTAGTTAAAAATATTTAAAGTATTTCTCTTGATATTCTTCTTTGACCTATGGGTCATTTAGAAGTCTTTTATTTAATTTCTTTTTTTAAAAGATTTTATTTATTTATTCAACAGACAGAGATCACAAGTAGGCAGAGAGGCAGGCAGAGAGAGGAGGGGAAGCAGGCTCCCTGCTGAGCAGATAGCCTGACGCAGGACTCAATGCCAGGATCCTGGCATCATGACCTGAGCCAAAGGCAGAGGCTTTTAACCCACTGAGCCACCCAGGCATCCCTTTTATTTAATTTCTGATTTGGGGGATATTTTTCAGCTATCTTGCTGTTATTGATTTATAGTTTAATTCTATTGCTGTGCAAGAATATACATTGTATGATTTCTATCCTTTAAAATTTCTCAAAGTGTGTTTGGTGGCCCAGAATGTCATTTATCTTGGTGAATGCTCCATGTGCATGGAAGAGGAATGTGTATTCTGCTGTTGCTGGATAGAGTATTCTATAAGTGTGAAATAGGTCAAGTTGATTGACAGTGCTCTTCAGATCATGAATATTCTTGATTTTCTTCTTCCTTGATTTATCAACCACTAACAGAGGGATGCTAATGTCTCTGGCTGTAATAGTAGATTTGTCTGATTTTTTTCAGTCCTGAGTTTTTGCCTCGTATTTTTTGATGCTCACTTGTTAGAGGAATATATATTTAGGATTGACATGTCTTCTTAGAGAATGACCCATTTATCATTATGCAATGTCCCTCTTTCTCCCTGGTAACATTCCTTGTTCTGAACTTTGCTATGTTTGAAATTAACATAGCTATTATGGCTTCCTTTGGAGTAGTGAAAGCATGGAATATCTTTTGCCATCCCTTTATTTTTTCCTATTTCTCAAAACCGTGGTAAAATACACCTAACATATAATTAACCATCTTAACCATTTTAAAGTGTACAGATTGGTGATAATACATTCATAATGTTGTACAATCATCATCACAATCCATCTCCACAACACTTTTTATCTTATAAAACTGAAATTCTATACCCATTAAACAATAACTCGATTCTCCCCTCTCCCCAGCCCCTGACAACCACCATTCTACTTTTATCTCCATAATTCTGATTACTCTAATTACCTCATGTAAGTAGAATCATACAGTATTTGTCTTTTTGTGACAGGCTTATTTCACTTAGCATAATGTTGCCAAAGCTCATCCATGTTGTAGCATATGTCAGAATCTCTCTTTTGTAAGACTAGTTAGTATTCTATCATATATACATATCTTTTTGCTTATCCATCCACTGATGGACACTTAGGTTGTTTCCAAACTTCATCTATTATGAATAATGCTGCTATGAGCAGGGGTATACACATATCTCTTTGAGAGCTTGCTTTGAATCCTTTGGGGTGCATACTCAGAAGTTGAATTCTTGGATCATATAATAATTCTATTTTTAATTTTTTGAGGAACTGCTGTATTTTTCATAGTAACAATACCATTTTACATTCCCAGTAACAGTGTACAAATATTCCAATTTCTCTATATTCACATGAACAGTTGTTGTTTTCTACTTTTTTATAGTAAGCCATCCTAATGAGTGGCTGGTTGCATCTCATTGTAGTTTTAATTTGCATTTTCCTTACTATTAGTGACTTTTGAGTAACTGTTTATGTACTTACTGGTTACTTATAAATCTTCTTTGCAAAAATTACTATTAAAGTACTCTTCCCATTTTTGTATTGGGTTGTTTGGGATTTTTTGTTGTTAAGTTTTAGGAGTTCCCTATGTATTCTGGATTTAAATCTGTTATAAGATGTATGACTTGTATATATATTCTCTCATTCTGTGGGTTGCCTTTTTAGCCTACTGATATTGTTTTTTGATGCATAGTTTCTCAAAAAAATTTCATGAAGTCCAGTTTGTCTTTTTCGTGTGTGTGTGTGCCTTAGCCTTTGATGTTATGTCAAGAAATCATTGCCAAATCCAATGTTATAAAGCTTTTGTCATGTTTTCTTCAGAGAGTTTTATAGTTTTAGGCCTTGCATTTAGGTCTTTGATACATTTTGAGTTTTGTGTGTGTGTGTGTGTGTGTGTGTATGTGATATCCAGTTTTTCTAGCACCATTTGTTGAAGATTGTCCTTTTCCCCCATTGAACAGTCTTGACAGCCTTGTCAAAAATCATTTGACCATACATGTAGGATTCATTTCTGGGTCTTTAATCTATTCCATTGATCTATGTATCTGAGTTTATACCAGTACCACAGTGTTTTGGTTACTGTAGCTTTGCAGTAAGTTTTGAAATCAAGAAGCGTGACTCTTAACTTTGTTCTTTTTGAAGATTTTTTTTCTTGGCTATTCAGGTTTCCTGAAGATTCCACATGAATTTTAGGAATTGCATTTAATCTGTAGATCCTTTAGGGTAGTGTTGACATCTTCATAATATTAAGTCTTCCAAATGGAATTGTTTTTATAATTTCTGTTTCAGATTGTTCATTTTTAGAGTATGGAAATGCAACTGATTTTTGTGTGTGTTGACTTTGTATCCTACTACTTTTGCTGATTTATTAGTTCTAACAGATGTGTGTGTGTGTGTGTGTGTGTGTCTGTGTCTGTGTGTGTTGTGTGTGCGGTCTTTAAGGGTTTCTACATATAAGACCATTATCACGTGTGGACAAAACTAATTTTCTCCTTCCTTTCCAGTTTGAATGCCTTTCATTCCACCCATTTACTTCTAACCTACCTGAGTCTTTCTATCTAAAATGGATTTCTTTGAAACAGCATATAGTTGAGGCTTACTCTTTTGTATTGAAGTTGACAATATCTTTTAAATAGTTTGTTCAGACCACTCAAACTTAAAGTGATTATTGACATTGGGATAAAATCATTCATGCTGTATGTTTTTTTTTATTATGTTCAGTTAGCCAGCATATAGTACATCAAAAGTTTTTGTTATAGTGTTCACTGATTCCTTAGTTGCATATAACACCCAGTGTTCATCCCAATATGTGCCCTCCTTAATACCCACCACCTGGCTACCCCATCCTCCACCCCCCTCCCTTCTGTAGCCCTTAGTTTGTTTCCTGGAGTCCAGAGTCTCTCATGCTTTGTGCTGTATCTGTTTTTATTTGTTGCATTTGTTCTTCTTTTTCTATTGTCTTATCTGCTCTTAATTGAACATTTTATATGATTCTATTTTATCTTCTCTTGGCGTGTCATTTATACTTCTTTAAAAACATTTTTAGTGGTCTGCATTAAGGTTTACAGTAAGCATTTTGAATAAGTCCTCCTTCAAATAACTGTATACACCTCTTCACATATAATGCAGTACACTTATCACAAGGTATTGCTAATTCTAATTGTCCTTTGCAATATTGTTGCCATTAATTTTTTATTTAACCATATGCTATAATCAATGTTTCTATTTATTATTTTTAAAAAAATTTTAGATTAGAAATAAGAAAAATAAAAGATTTTTTATTTTTCCTTCATTTATTCCTTCACTGATGTTCATTTTCATTTAGGTAGTCCAAGTCACTGAGTGTTTTATAGCTACCCCTAGAGAACAGGACCAACTTCCAGCCACCTAATCCATTGGTTTGGATGTCAACGCTGATGACACAACAAACATGCCAAGCAGGTGTAAACAAGTTTATTATTTATATAATGGGCCTTAGGTGCCTCGTTAGCGCAGTAGGTAGCGCGTCAGTCTCATATTTATATAATGGGCCTTTCTGAGGATGGAAGGGCGAGCATTTAATCTGGTTCAGAATGACTTTAGTAAAGAAAGGGGGAAATTATTGTTTTTATTGTGTTTAGAGGATACAGCCAAATGAGGGTTTTCATACATGGACCAGGATTTTGCATGGTTTGAACTTACCCATAGGCACCAAGGCACAGAACAATCAGGCTGTCTTATCTGCTCCTGCAGATGTGAAGCAAGAAGTGAGCGTTGAGGTATGGAGCCTGTAAGCTCTCAGCAGTTAAACAACAATATTGTAATCATGCTCCTTACTACAATTTACTTTTGATATTTTACTGCTGACTGAAATGTGTTGTGTTCTATTTAATTAAATTTTAATTTGTTTATGGCACTCTAAGGGGCTTGTGGCCTGAAGGTGTTGATGAAGATGGAAGTCCAACTGGATGCCTATTCAAAAATATGATGTTCTGTATTTTAAGTGAAATGAGTGTCTTGGTCTTGTCTGAAATGTCAAAAGGAATAAGGCTTTTGGTGTAATTTTGTATGGTAAATTTTCTATATTATTAGGGACTGAGTTATGTCTCCTCAAAATTTATATGTTGAAGCCTAATTAGCGATGTGACTATATTTGGAAATAGGGCCGTTAAGGATATGATATTCAAAGTTAAAAGAGGTTATACTGCTAAAGCCCTAATTTCATAGATTTGGTGTTCTTATAAGAGGAAAACACGCCCGAGGTGCACAAGTACAAAGAAAAGGCCATGTAATTTCCTTCTATTTTTAAGTTTGGATAAGTGTGTGTGTGTGTGTGTGTGTGTGTGTGTGTGTGACATTTTCTTTATCCATTCATTTGTCAACAGACACTTGGGTCATTTGCATATCTTGGCTATCATTCTCACCAAACACACATATACACAAAAGGTAACTATATAAAGTGATAGATAAGTTTTAAAATGGACATGGGTGGAACCAGAAAAGAATGAATCACCAAGGAGATGCTGAAAAAGAAAAACAAGGCTGGGGGCATCACATTGCCTGATTTCAAGCTTTATTACAAAACTGTGATCACCAAGACAGCATAGTACTGACACAAAAAGAGACACACAGACCAGTGAAACAGAGTAGAGAGCCCAGATATGGACCCTCAACTCTATAGTCAAATAATCTTTGACAAAGCAGGGGAAAATATCCAGTGGAAAAAAGACAGTCTCTTCAATAAATGGTGCTGGGAAAATTGCACAGCTTTTTACAGAAGAATGAAACTCTGCCATTCTTTTACACCATACACAAAGATAAACTCAAAATGGATGACCTCAGTGTGAGACAGGAATCCATCAAAATCCTAGAGGAAAATACAGACAGTAACCTCTTCGACATTGTCCACAGCAACTTCTTTCAAGACACATCTCCAAAGGCAAGGGAAACAAAAGTGAAAATGAACTTTTGGGACTTCATCAAGATCAAAAGCTTCTGCAAAGCAAAGGAAACAGTCAACAAAACAAAGATGCAACCCACGGAATGGGAGAAGATATTTGCAAAAAAAAAAAAAAATCCAAGATCTATAAAGAACTTCTCAAACTCAACACCCCCCAAAACCAGATAACCATGTCAAAGAAAATGGGCAGAAGACATGAACAGACACTTCTCCAATGAACACATACAAATGGCTACCAGACACAAGAAAAAATATTCATCATCATTAGCCATCAGAAAAATCCAAATCAAAACCACATTGAGATACCACCTTATACCAGTTAGAATGTCAAAGATTAACAAGGTAAGAAACAACAAATGTTGGAGAGGATATGGAGAAAGGGGAACCCTCTTACACTGTTGGTGAGAATGCAAGTTGGTGCAGCCACTTTGGAAAACAGTGTGGAGAGTCCTCAAAAAATTAAAAATAGAGCTACCCTATGACCTGACAATTGCACTACTGGGTATTTCCCCCAAAGATACAGATGTAGTGAAAAGAAGGGCCATATGTACCCCGATGTTCACAGCCACAATGTCCACAATAACCAAATTGTGGAAAGAGATGAGATACCTTTCAACAGATGAATGGATAAAGAAGGTATGGTCCATATATACAATGGAATATTATGCCTCCATCAGAAAGCATGAATACCCAACTTTTGTATCCACATGGATAGGAATGGAGGAGATTATGCTGAGTGAAATAAGTCAAGCAGAGAGAGTCAATTATCATATGGTTTCACTTACTTGTGGAGCATAAGGAATAACAGGGAGGACATTGGGAGGAGAGGAGAAGTGAGTTGGGGGAAATTGGACAGGGAGATGAAGCATGAGAGACTGTGGACTCTGAGAAACAAACTGAGGGTTTTAGAGGGGAGGGGTGAGGGGATGGGTGAGCCTAGTGGTGGATATTAGGGAGGGCACATATTGCATGGAGTACTGGGTGTTATATGTAAACAATGAATCTTGGAATACTGCATCAAAAATTAATGATGTACTGTATGGTGACTAACATAACACAATAAAAATGAAAAAAAAAATGGCTATGTGATAACACAGTGAGGGGCTAGCCATTTGCAAACCAAGGAGAGAATCTTCCTCAAAAACTAACCTTGATGGCACCTGGAGCTTAGACTTCAAACCTCTAGAACTGTAAAATATAAATTTCTGTTGTTTAAACCACCCAGTCTGTGGTATTTAGTTATGAAATCCAGGCAGACTAATACATACATGCAGAGAAATATGTGACACTGAATTATATTTTGGGGTATCTGTGAGGTAAGAAATTTTCAGAAGACTTTATCCCAAAGTGGGAAACCTTGGACAAGAAATTTTTGTGGTTTGTGTCATTCCTCAAACCCCATGGTTCAAAAACTGACAGTGACTAAGTGTCCTAATAATGAGCATGTAGGGATAACTGTTGGCAAGGGTATCCTCTACTGCAAAAATGGTTGTCTGAAGTTCAACCAATGCTAGAGAGTTCAGGTTTGGCTCTTTAAGTATCACTTTATTTCAATAAGAGGGCCTCTGTGGCTGTGCCAAGCCACAAGTCTTGTCTCTATGATTCAAGGCATAATGGGCAGTTAAGTACAGGAAGTTACAGGCTCAGACCTATGAGAGCCACATTTTCCAGAAGGGCTCAGTATGAAGCCAGCAGTTCTCATGATAATGGTGTGTAGTACAGGGACAAGGAAATCAGTTTTTTTGGTACCAGACACCCATGGGCAACTTGTGGCTATTATAGGTGGTCCAGAGACTCCATGAGGCATGACAGGAGATTGTTAAGCCTCTACAGTGACAACAGCTTGGTGGGAACTGATGGAAGTTCCTATTGTATTATAATTTGGACAGTCTAGAACCTTTTGTTACAGGAGACCCCATTCATCAAAGTCAGCTGATTTGTGAGTAACAATGGGCTTAAGTAAAATTTGTACGTAAGCAATATGTTACCTCCAAAAATCAAAATGGACTAAAAGCTTTTGGGCTTGTATTAACACTTGGTTTCAGTAGTTGTTGCTTTATAGTTTCAGGGTTGGAGCAGCCCTCAACTACCTGAATGTTACCCTGAAATTTTACTGAGGTTGTGGGGACTTATATTTTATGTGAGGCAGTGGCTTGTGGGCTCCTTTATGAATGTTATATTATGAATATATGTGTGGGTTGAATTTTCTTAGAGGATGTTTGAATAAATAATCTTATTTGCACTCTTGGGGAAATTTAGACAAGGTTAATATCTTGCCTCAAAATACTGTGTGGCATGGGAGGGCTACTGGGATTCCTCATGGATACCTGAGTAAGTGTGTATTGTGTTTCTTTAAAGGTGATGGCAAACTGTGACAGGCTACTGAAATAGGCACTAAATAGAACATATTAATCAAACCTACAAAAGTAAGATTGTTTCCAATTTTTTTTATTTGAGGAAGTCAATAATTTTAATAATATTGGACATGGGCTGCTTTAATCAGGAGTATCATAACATTAAGGTTGTAATAATCTACTGTTTAGTGATATTCTTTTTCTTTTTTTTCCTTTATTGGGCATTGGCCAAATTAGGATATTAAACTGGAAGACAGTAAAAATAATGGCTTCATAGAGAAGTCATATAATGGGTCTTAATTCTTATATATCTTGTCTTAACTTGGGAAAAGGTTCATAAGGTCCCATTTCCTCAAACTAATGATAAATGACAAAGACTTAAATTTTAATTTATTGTTCTTTGAGTCAGAGCATCAGTGCTTACTGTGGGATGTCTTAAGTCACTGGGTGCTATGACTATAGGGAATTTAGACAAAGCAACTTTTTCAGTTGTTAAGATGAGGCATACCTATTTGGGATCTCCTCTAAGAGTGTAAGAAATACTTTGTTTAAATTTAGTGGGATCCCCATGTATAACTATAACTTAAATCAGAGTACCCATCAAGGCCATGAAAATTTGACAATGTGTCCATCATATTATACATTAAAGTTAATTTAAAACCTGTGTTCCAGAGGCACTAAAGACAATCAGGAACCTTTTTTTTTTATTTTTCTATTGAATATTCTTTTAGTAAATGATGGCTCCTCACTGGTATAAACATGTAGCTATCTCATAGTGTTTTAAAAATCTACTGTATAGATGGGCCATAATTTATATAAACAATATCTTACCAAGGGACTTGGAATTTTCCTGATTGTTTTGGTATAACAATGCTACAATAAGCATCCTTTAGCATGCATTTTGTAGAAATATATTTGTAGGATAAATTCCTAGATGAGTTATACCATTCACATTCACTAAGACAGATATTGATTAATATACTTATTGAGCATCTACCCTGTACCAAGCACCTTACCTTGCCAGATATTTTGATCCCCAGTTATAAAAGCAGAAATTCCCCTTTTAGTCCCATCTTTGGCTAGTTGCATTATGTCTACATTGACCATGTTCTTAACATTTAAATTGTTCAGTGTTTAACCATAATACATATGTTTGTTTTGGTCTTACTCTTATAATTGTTTATTTAATGCTCACCATTGGTACATTCATGCTAGACCTTCCATAGATTTTTTTGGCTTGAAATTTATCATCCTTTTAAAAAGGCTCAAGAGAGCTGTATTTCTCAAGTTCTTGCATGTTCAAAAAATGTGAGAAAATATGATATATATTTTTTGATGCAGGGAGAAGGTAAAAGATTCATGATATATTTTGAGTAGAAAAATAACATCTCCAAGGTTTATGAGTACATTTGGTAATGATCAAGTTACATTCTAGTGACTATATTTCTTATTGAAACCCTGGTTAATCACTGATATAACTTCTGCTTTTTTCTTCCAGTACTAAGTTTTCTTTTTTAAAAAAATTAACATATAATGTATTATTTGCTTCAGGGGTACAGGTCTGTGAATCATCAGTCTTACACAATTCACAGCACTCACCATAGCACATATACTCCCCAATGTCCATAACCCAGCCACCTCACTCTTGCTTCTAATTTTCCATTTAGCTCTTCATAGAGTTTGCCTAAGTCTCGGAGGTTAAACTTTAAAAAAATAAAAAAAAGAAACTTGAATGAAAAGTCTTAATATTAAAAGGCAGAACATTTGCCTTCTTAATTACATAAATTAGAAACTAATAACAACCATTAAAATATTAAACATTAAAATTATAAATAGTATTCCCATACATTGGAATACTACATGGTTATTAATAATTATACCTTTTTAGAAATCACAAGTGTTGGCAAGGATGTGGAGAAAAAGGAACCCTGGTGTTCTGTTGGTGAGAATGCAAATTGGTGCAGCCACTGCAGAGAACAGTATGGAGGTTCCTCAAAAAATTAAAAATAGAATCACCATATGATCCAGTATTCTACTACTGGGTACTGACCCAAAGAAAATGAAAACACTCATTCAAAAAGATATGTGCAAGACAGGAAACAACGTGTGTTGGAGAGGATGTGGAGAAAGGGGAACCCTCTTACACTGTTGGTGGGAATGCAAGTTGGTGCAGCCACTTTGGAGAACAGTGTGGAGATTCCTCAAGAAATTAAAAATAGAGCTTCCCTATGACCCTGCAATTGCACTACTGGCCATTTACCCCAAAGATACAGATGTAGTGAAAAGAAGGGCCATCTGTACCCCAATGTTTATAGCAGCAATGGCCACGGTCGCCAAACTGTGGAAAGAACCAAGATGCCCTTCAATGGACGAATGGATAAGGAAGATGTGGTCCATATACACTATGGAGTATTATGCCTCCATCAGAAAGGATGAATACCCAACTTTTGTAGCAACATGGACGGGACTGGAAGAGATTATGCTGAGTGAAATAAGTCAAGCAGAGAGAGCCAATTATCATGTGGTTTCACTTATTTGTGGAGCATAACAAATAACATGGAGGACAAGGGGAGATGGAGAGGAGAAGGGAGTTGAGGGAAATTGGAAGAGGAGGTGAACCATGAGAGACCATGGACTCTGAAAAACAGCCTGAGGGTTTTGAAGGGGCGGGGGGTGGGAGGTTGGGGGAACCAGGTGGTGGGTATTAGGGAGAGCACAGATTGCATGGAGCACTGGGTGTGGTGAAAAAACAACGAATATTGTTACGCTGAAAAGAAATAAAAAATTTAAAAAAAACAAAACAAACAAAAAAAAGATATGTGCATGCCTATGTTTATTGCGTGCTCTCTCTCTCTCTCTTTATATATATATATATATATATATATGCACACATATATAATGGAATATTACTCAGCTTTAGAAAAGAATGAAATCTTGCCATTTGCAACAATATGGATGAACCTAGAGGGCATAATGCTACGTGAAATAAATCAGACAAATAAAGACAAATACCATATGATGTCATTCATATGTGGAATTTGAGAAACAAAACAAACAAAGAAAAACAGAAACAAAAAAAGACTCTAAATACAGAGAACTGCCAGTTGCCACAGTGGTGGTGGGTGGGAGGATGGGTGAAATAGATAAAAGGATTAAAAGTACACCTGTGATGAGCACTGAGTAATGTGTAGAATTGTTGAATCATTATATCATATGCCTATTACTAATACAACATTGTATGTTAATTACACTTGCATAAAATTATTTTTAAATGTTTTTAAATATAAATTAAAATATAGGAAAACACTAATGCTATAATGGTAAGTTTCTTTTTATAAAAGCAGGATACAAAAATGTATGCTTACTAACAGTTAAGTGGGGTTTGGAGGGAAGTGTTAGTTGATATTATAATTAATTCTGCCTTGTTGTTGGAGCCTCCTATCCTGCATTTACTACTTTTACGCAAACTGGTACAGCCACTCTGGAAAACAGTATGGAGGTTCTTCCAAAAGTTAAAAATAGAACTACCCTATGATCCAGCAATTGCACTATTAGGTACAAAAACTATAAGAATACTAATTTAAAGGGATACATGCACCCCAATGTTTATAGCAGCATTATCAACAATAGCCCGTTTATGGAAAAAGCCCAAATGTCCATCAACTGATGAACGTATAAAGATGTATAGTTATACGATAGAATATTACTCAGCCATAAAAGAGAATGAAATCTTGCCATTTGCAACACGTGGATGGAGCTAGAGAGTATTATGCTATGCAAAGTATGTCAGACAAAGACAAATACCATATTATTTCACTCACATGTGGAACTTAAGGCACAAAACAAATGAGCATGGGGGAAAAAAATAAAAGAGAGACAGAGGCAAACTAAGAGACCCTTAACTATAGAAAACAAACTGATGGTTACCAGAGGGGAGGTGGGCAGAGGTGATGAGAATTAAGGAGTACACTTATTATGATGAGCACCGGGTGTTGTGTGTAAGTGCTGAATCACTAAGTTCTACACCTGAAACTAATATTACACTGTATGTTAACTAACTGGAATTTAAACAAAAACTTTTTAAAAAAGAAAATGACTATTTTTTCAAATATAAAATTAATATTAATCAATATTAATAAATTACAAATATTATGAATATGTAAAGTACTTAGAACACTGTCTGGCCATAGAAATAGTACAATATAAGGTGTTTTTTGTATAAAAATAATGAATTAATTCATATATATGTATGTATTATATATATATTTTGGTAATGAAAGAACATGATTAAAGGTTACTTAAAATAGACCAATGCTTCTCTAGTTCCTCTTTGTATTCTTCTTCCTGGATAGGGTACTGATTTTGCAAAATGCATCAAAATTATAAAACCTGAAATTCAGTAATCTTTATCTTTAATAAAGATAAAGCTCTTTCATTTTTAATAAAGCTTCACCCTTTCATCTTCTGGTTCTCTGCTCCCCAGACCTATCACCCACCTGCTTAACTCTCTTTCTCCCTCCTCTATCCTCTCACCTCCTTTTTTTCTCCCTAGCAAAGCTCCAACTTCTCCCAGACCAGGCCCCAACTGGGCTTTGGTCCCACATCTCCCTCTCCAGCATTCTAATAACCCTCTCCCCTCTTGCCAGTCCATCCATTCACTGTCTCCTAGAGCTTAGAGGCCAGCCATTATCCTTTCCCTCATAAACCCATTTCTGCTTGCCCCTCTTTCCTTCCTCCCCTCCTTCTTTTTTTCTCCTTTGTCACATCAACATCTCCCTCCGCCGCTCTATCTCCTCCCTCTTTCACTCCCTTCTCATGAGTTTCATGGCAGCTTTACTTTCCCTGACCCTTTCCTCTATGACATTCTTATATACATAAGCAATATTTTGTCTTTTGGTATAAGACAAATATAATCTAGACTGGATTAATTATGTACACATTATTAACATTATATTCATTTTCCTTCTGATTTTTGTGGGCTCTTAAAAGTATAGTGGGCATACTGTGCCCAAAGGATAAGACTGACCTGCTAATACCTTCAAACCAAATCTTCCACTTGGCACTTGAAGGGGCAAGGCCATATCCTTTACTCCAATACCCTCAGAAGAAACAGTATTTAACATTCATATTAATTTTATTTTGGAATAAGTATGAGGAAAAAATCTTAACTAATTATATAACTAATTTTCATGGAAGACAGAAACTTTATAGAAAAGAATATGCACACTTTAACCCTACTTTAGAGAAGCACATTGTACAATTTATGGCAGGCTTTAGGAAAAATGGTTTTAACTATACCTCACTGATAAGCAATAAGGCAACTGGTTTCTGAGTCAATCACCGTATCATATAAAATATAGGAACCTATAAACAAGCTAACAGTTAATTACAATAAATGCAGATTTGCTACAAATGTTTATTCTTATGCTAGTAGTTTCTCAAATTATAAATCAAATGTATTTTAGTTAGTTAACTTGCTACATTTGTATAACAATGAGAGGAAGGCATAGGTAGTGCGAGTAGAGGAAATCCCGTTTATTGACAGGGCTGGAAGCAGGGTAATCTGGCATTGATTTTTTCCAAGAAAAAAGTCTCTGAACAGGTATGTCTCAGTTACCAGTTCTGGTAGTTTTCCATGGCTAGAAACTAATAGTAATGTGACAAAAGCCACGGATTTGCAATAGCAAGGTATTCATATGCTTAGAGAATTCACTACCTTCTACATTTCTTGAAACAGTTTATACCACCAGAGCTGTAGGTGGAATGCATTGTTAAATGTATCTGAGCAGTTTTATTCTGAGTCTACCAGGAAGAGACACACACATTATGGCTGTAAGTAACTTATGGTTAAATTTTGGTTATTGTAAATGTAGGCTGTTAATGTGGAGACTCACATACACCAACCACCCTGCTTCAGAGGTCAGTATCTTCTGCTTGGGAGTTAAGGTCTTGGCCTTTTGTACCCTCAACAACAGCCACCCTGTTCTCATAAATGACTGTCAGAAACCAAGTTTATTTTATTCCCTGATCATTCCTTCTTACTTGAACTCAAGTGCTTCTCCTGTGAAGTATAACACAGCTCTTGGGATAACAAAGGTGCAGTAAGGTATGAGCAATGAAAACATCTTCCTTATCTTCATTGGCATCCAGGCCCCACTGGAGAGTACTGAAGAAGTTGAAAAAGGACTCTCGGAAATTTCTGGGTCACTGTGTGTATCCATCCCCAAAACCTGTGCTTTTTCAGGACTTTTTGCACAGTGACGTTCTTTCCCTCCTTCTCGTCTTATAACCAATGCAATGCTCCACCACAGATCCCTTAAAGGAATAGGAGTCAAAAGTAGAGGAGCTTAGACTTGAGTGTGTAAGTTTTGGTCAACACCTCCTTTGTGAAGAAGTTGCTGGGTTCAAAGAGAAATTTCAGAGTGAAGGTGAGGGGCTCATCAGGTTTTAAAAACCTGATCTGTAGAACTCTTAAGTGCTTCAGAATGGGCTTGTCATATTTTTGAATCAAGGGAGTGACCTCTTCAACGTTCTTTAGAACCATGAGCCAGAAATTGGGGGTGCCTGTAGGATTTGCTGTCTCCTCATCCATATTTTGTCCCTCTGTTCCTTCATACTCTCCAAACACTTTCTCCACATTTTCGAAGGCTTCTTAACAATACTCATCCAAGTCCTCATACTCTGTATTATCCTCCAGACTCTGCATCTGGGCATCAGAATCATCTTCTACCCTAATATAACCATAGTCCTTGGCCTTGGACCTGACCTCACATTCCTCTTTTGTGGGTTAGTACAGTGTACTGATGATCTGACATCTCTTTTCAAAAAAGGGCCTATAAATGTCAAGATACTTCCTCTCGATGGAATGAAAATCCTTCAGGTTCTTGACCTCTAGCCCTGCATATTTAGCCTGAAGATTTTTGAGAGCATATACTCAGTACTTTACTGCCAGAGGCTCTCAATAAAGTCCTCATCTAAGGAGTATCAAAGCCTATCGAGAGGCTGTGGCTGCCCCAGGGCCAATTGGTCAGCTCACTTCACTGGCTTTGCCATGTTTCCCAAGACCTTCCATTGTTACCTTTCTGATAGGAAAAGATTCACAGAAGTGGCAGAGATGGCTATAGCCCAGGCAGTGGGCACTGGCAGGGTCTAAAATGGAGGCAGAAGTTGAGGGGGAAATGGCTTCAGCTGTGGCTGCTGTGGAAACTGGCCTGGGGTGGATGAAGAGGTGGAGGGGCAGGCAGGCATAATACTGGAGGAGGCCTAAAGCTGCAGCAGGAGGAACAGATTAATCTGCCTTCCCCTCCAGCTGCCTTGGCAAAAGCAGGAGGTGCCAGAGGCCCTTTGTGCAGATGATATAATCACTTTATTTGTTGAGAAGCTGTCATTGGCAAATCTTTGTTCAATGAATGATTATATTTAGCAAACCTACAGTGCCAATTATCTTCCCTGTGGTAGCACCTCCAAAATTTCTAAACCAGAAGGGTTTACTGAGGAGTGATATAGAGGGGAGATCTTAAGTAAACCTGAGAAAATTAGAGCCTGTAAGAGCAAAGAATGCAGGCGAGGGGACTTTAGTGGCTAGAAACTTGACTTCCAAGCCTCTCTTATGTGGAAGATTATTAGATCTAATATGGATGACCACCAGTAGAGTGTTGATCAAGAATCTTTTCAATAACATCTATGCTTTCTTTTTATCTATGTTTAAGAAATACTACAGTTAAAAATGTTCAAAAAGAGGGGTGCCTGGGTGGCTTGGTTGGTTGGTTGAGCATCTGTCTTCAGCTCAGGTCATGATCTCAGGGTCTTGGGATCGAGACCCAGGTCATCAGGCTCTCTGCTCAGTGGGGTGTCTGCTTCTCCCCCTCACTCTCCTTCCGTGCTCTCTTTCTCTCTCTCAAATAAATAAATTAATTAAATATTTTAAAAACATTCAAAAAGAGCTTAAGTTTGCAGCTATAATTTATAAAAACAAACAAAAAAAAGTGCAAAAAGAATACCCTCAGCCCATTTTTGCTTCCATAGTAAGGACACGTGCAAAAACAAAATGCAAGCATTTTCACACTCAAATATACAAACAAAGAGAAGGGGGTAAAACATTAAAATATCTTTCTCTGCTTGACTGATTTCACTTAGCATAATACCTCATATACAGAATATAAGGAATAGTGCAGAGGACAATAAGGGAAGGGAAGGAAAAGTGACTGGAAAGAAATCAGAGGGAGGAACAAACTGTGGGAGAATATGGACTCCAGGAAACAAACTGAGGTTTACAGAAGCGGGGGAGGTGAGGGGATGGTGTAACCTGGTGATGGGTATTAAGGAGGGCAGGTGATGTGATGAGCACTGGGTGTTATACACAACTAATGAGTCACTGAACGCTACATCAAAAACTAATAATGTACTATATGCTGGTAAATTGAACATAATAAAAAACCACTAAAATATCAACAATGAGATCTGATGATGTGACTCCTTATGGATTTTTTATTTTCTAGTTCTGGATTTTCAAAATCTCTATGAAGAACGTGCATTGTTCTAAAATTGGATCAATTCTGATATTTTCCGGGCAAGAATAAGATGAGATGGAATGGGGTGGGAGTAGGGACGGCCTATGGTGAGCAGTGTTCAATTAGATGAATAACTAGTTAATACTACACACCTGGATTATCCGTATCTCAGAGTACTGCTGATGAATTGCAAATAACCTTTTCTCCATGCAGGCTTTTTTGGAGATAAAATGATGATACCCAAATATGAAGTCATATTACTGAAAGCAAAACATTTGCATTGATATTCTGAATAAATTGGAATTACTCAATGACTCAGCACTAGGGAAAAGGTTTAAGATGTGATAATGTGGCATGTGGCATTAAAAACTTGTCTCAGGTGGGAAAAACAGCTAGTTTTTTTCTTGTCCACATTTCAATACAGATCACATATAATTTAGAGACTTTTATTTTTAAAGAGGGTTTGTCATATTCCAGACCTAACAGTTTGCTGTTTAGTGTCATAATTACATAAATAATCATACATTAGTGTATTTCTTTCCAGGTTTTTAGGTGTATGCGTGTATTTTAGTTTTAGAAAGTCATAAACACAGCATTATTTCAATGTTTCTTCTTGCCTCCTTTTTAGATGATAGGTGTCAAGGGATATTTGATTAATTGTTTTATATTTGATGCTGTGGCTCTGCTATTTCCCACACCTCCAAATTTCCACATAATAAATCTTTTCTTCTTGAAGATAATGAGTAAAAGGAAGAGGAAGCGGAGAGAAGAAATGAGAGTAGAAAAAGGAAGAGAAAAAGAACAGGGATGAAATTCTTCTCATTACGCTAAAAGACACTTGCTAGGGAGTCACAAAAATGGAAGGTTCCAGAGGCAGTCTTGTGTGGAGGATGGAGCAAGGAGCTTAAGTAGCCTATAAAGAAAAGGTGTTTTTCCCTCAGTGAATATCATGTAAATATTTAATCACTTCAATATTTAATCACTCCATATGTCTGTGTATGTGCATGTGCACACTGTGTTTGATTAAAACCTAACTCATTTAAAATAGACTGAAAAAAGAAAGCTCAACGATATATGCAGTTTCAGACTTATGTGTCATTCCCATCATTCCATAGTTGAATATATGGCTTAAGTATCCTACACACTCTGAGAATTTCTAAACACTCACTGCCATCATGTAACTCCTAAACGACAAGAAGAAAAATTTTGGATGTCAGCTTTGAGAAACAAAACCGGTTTTTGTAGTGTTAAGAAGGCTAAGACTGACACAAATTCTTTTTTTTAAAATAGTTTCCATGCCCAGCACAGAGCCCAACATGGGGCTGAACTCACAACCCTGAGATCAAGACTGTGCTGAGATCAAGAGTTGGATGCTCAACTGACCAAGCCACCCAGGTGCCCCAAGACTGACACAAATTCTGAGATCCAAATACAATGACAGAAACACAAGTAACATTTGAACTACTTCTGTTTAAACTTAAAATTCCAGTTGCAATTAGTATATTGCTCTTAAAATGTGATTTATGCAATTCCAATTATACAAAATGGTAGAAAAGTTTTTTTAATCTTCCATGTACTAACAATTCAGTAACTATTGCTCTTTCTTCCAAAATTTTTACCCTAAATCTCCATAAGCACAAATATAAATTGCCAATTTCCAAACAGCACAGTCTGCTTTAGTGTGTCTTTCATTTAACTGTGGAAATTGTTGCCTCTATTATAACATCACAGAACTTTAATTAGCTAATAATAAATTCTACATAGCCCTATGATAATTCTAATTTTAAAACAATGGAATAAAATCAGGAGAGCAGGTTGCCCTCAAAATTAGAACAGTGATACAAGTATTAAATGTACACATCTGACAGATTATTTGTATCTGTCTATGTATCCAGACACACTCTTCAGCTGTGTAGTACATGAAAGTAGTCTTTCCAAACACAAGGAAACTTAAATCACATGCATTTATTTCAAAATATTAAGTTTAGAGCAATTAATCCATGGGTTTCCAAAAAGAAAACCACAAATTCTCCAATGAATTGACTGAATTGTCTTCTGATGACAATGTAGTTGATAACAAAAATTCCCTTTTGGAACTTGTATAATAGCATGAAGAAAACAACAAATCAGTGTGGCTCTAGGTTTGACTTCTTTATGGATAGCTGCCAAGCGCTTTCACTGGGCTTTCTTTTTTTTTATTTTTTTAAGATTTATTTATTTATTTTAGAGAGAGAGAGAGCACAAGTGGAAGGGGCAGAGGGAAAGGAAGCCCAAAGCAGGGCTTGATCTCTGGACCATGAGATCACAACCATGAGATCACAACCTGACTTGAAACCAAGAGTCAGGTGCTTAACCAACTGTGCCACCCAGGTTCCCCTTCCCTGGGCTTTTAAATCCCCAGTATAATAACCCCACTTCACCACCAAAAACAACTATCCTACTGACTGACCTCCCAATAACATTCCTTAAAAATAAACAATGAGTTTTACAGATAAAACCACACCATTCTTACATCTTACATAGATTATGCTTAATGGTTTTTCTTATTGTTAACCACATAAGAAGAAATAATAAAAATAAAAATCCTACCTACAACTTCAGCTATTTTTTCATGTTATAACTTCCCTGATTTTTATAGCTCTGCTATCATTTGAACTAAAAATGAACTTTGAAAAAATGAAGGGGTATGTAAGCTTACAGGTAGAAATCACTTATTTTTCTAGAGGCATTCCTAATCATTTTCAAATTGTGTATTATGGATGCCTTTTTGTTTGGATCTTGAGAGTTCTATTATGAAATCTTCACAAAATATTCCCCCCTCTAGCTTCTCCACCTCGAAAATAATGCTTTGGGTCATATAGTCCATTAGTAGTGATGCTGGAAATAAATTGTAGCTCTCCTAAGTCCCTTCCCACATTCTATCCCACATTAAATTTATAAAAATTATCTAGGAAAAATTATCAAAATCCTTCCAACAACAGGAAAAACTGCTACATAGCATAATCTTGAGGAAAAGAAAACAACCTACTGACATTGGGAGCTGGCCTGGCATACAAGCAGCTCTTGGTGCTCTCTTGCATATAAACAGTCTCACAACACCAACATAAGAGAAGGCCACTCTGTGACAGTGATGGACTAAGATTTTAAAAAAAAAAGACACTACTCTATAATCATGTCTGAACACAGAAAAATACATGGACATTGTCCAAAGCACAAAAATGACCAAACATATTCCTATCCTGGCCACTATAAGTGATGTTACTTTACCAATTAGTTTTAGCTTTATTTTGAGATAACACATTTTAAAAGACTAACTTGATAATCTTTTGTTATTTGGCCATCTGTGTGTCTTCTTTGGAAAAATGTCTATTCAGATCCTCTGCCCATTTTCAAATCAGGTTGGTTTTTGGTGTTGAGTTGTTTAAGTTCTTTATATATTTTGGATATTAATTCCTTTCTGATATGTCATTTGCAAATATCTTCTCCCCTTCAGGGTGCTTTTTCTTTGTTGATGGCTTCCTTTCTGTGCAAAAACTTTTTATTTAGATGATTTTATTTAGATTTAGATTTTATTTAGATTTATTTAGATTTAGATTTTATTTAGATTTATTTTTTTATTTAGATTATTTTTATTTATTTTTGCTTTTGTTTCCCTTGCTTCGGGAGACATATGTAGAAAAAAAGTTGCTACAGCTGATGCACCTGGGTGGCTCAGTCAGTTAAGCATCCAACTCTTGATTTTGGCTCAGGGTCTGTGAGATCAAGCTCCACATAGGGCTCCACACTCAGCCGGGAATCTACTTGAGAGTCTTTCCTCTGCCCCCCTCCCCCAACTCACTCACGTTCAGCCTGTCTCAAATAAATACATAAATCTTTTTTAAAAAGTTTGCTATAGCCAATGTAAAAAATAGTTACTGCTTGGGTATTCTTCTAGGATTTTTATGGTTTCAGGTCTCATATTCATATTTTTAATACATCTTGAGTTAAATTTTGTGTGTGGTGTTAAAAAGCAGTCTGGTTTCATTCTCTTGCATGTAGCTGTCCAGTTTTCCCAAAACTACTTATTAGACTATTTTTTCCCATTTGATATTCTTGAATCCTTTATCATAGATTAATTGACCATTAAGTGTGGGTTTATTTCTGGGATGTCTATTCTGTTCTATTGATCTATGTGTCATTTTTGTGTCAGTACCATACTGTACTGATTACTACAGGTTTGTAGTTTATCTTGAAATCTGGAATTGTGATGCCTCCTGCTTTGTTTCTCAAAATATCTTTGGCTATTCAGGGTCTTTTGTGGTTCCATACAAATTTTAGTATTACTTGTTCTAGTTTTGTGAAAAATGTTGGTATTTTGGTAGGGATTGCATTGAATCTGCAGATTGCTTTGGGTGGCATGGACACTTTAAGAATATCAATTCTTGGGATGCCTGGGTGGCTCAGTTGGTTAGGCGGCTGCCTTCGGCTCAGGTCATGATCCCAGCGTCCTGGGATCGAGTCCCATATCGGGCTCCTTGCTCAGCGGGGAGCCTGCTTCTCCCTCTGCCTCTGCCTACCACTCTGTCTGCCTGTGCTCGCTCACTCTCTCTCTAACAAATAAATAAGTTTAAAAAAAAAAAGAATATCAATTCTTCCAATCCATGAACTGGGAATATCTTTCCATTTTTTAGTGTTATCTTCAATTTCTTTCATCAGTGTTTTATAGTTTTCAGATTACAGGACTTTCACTTCTTTGGTTAAATTTATTCCTAAGTATTTTATTATTTTCGATGCAATTGTAATTGGTGTTTTCTTAATTTCTCTTTCTGATAGATATTAGTGTTCATTGAAGGAGGAATAGAGGGGTGCCTGGGTGGCTCAGTGGGTTAAAGCCTCTGCCTTCAGCTCAGGTCATGATCCCAGGGTCCTGGGATCGAGCCCCGCGTCGGGCTCTCTGCTCAGCAGGGAGCCTGCTTCCTCCCTCTCTCTCTGCCTGCCTCTCTGCCTGCTTGTGATCTCTGTCTGTCAAATAAATAAAATCTTAAAAAAAAAAGAGGAATAGAAGAGGAAGATGTGGTGTGTATGTGTGTATATACACATATACACATGTGTATACACATGTATACTTACATTTATACTATATATATATGTATGTGTGTATATATGTACACACACATTTACACAACAGAACATTATGCAGCCATAAAAAAGATGAGATCGTGCCATTTGAGACAACATGGATGGACCTAGAGGGTATTATGCTAAGTGAAATAACTCAGACTGAGAAAGAGAAATACCATATGATTTCACTCATATGTGCAATCTTAAAAAAATCAATAAACAAATGAAAACCAGAATCAGAACTATAAGTACAGAAGACAAACTGATGATTACCAGAGGGGATGGGATGGGGGGGTGGGCAGAATGGGTGAAGAGGACTGGGAAATACAGGCTTCTAGTTATGGAATGAATAAATCATAGGAATAAAAGGCACAGTATAAGGAATATTGTTAATGATAACACCAATGTATGGTGACAGATGATAACTACATGTAGTGAACATCACATAATGTATAAGCTTGTCAAATCACTGTTGTATACCTGAAACTAATGTAATATTGTGTGTTATGTATACTTAAATTTAAAAAGAAATTTTTAAAAAGATACAAAATCAAATTTCTCCCACCTTCTGACATCACCCAATCCAGAATAAAGCCTAGTTTGCTTAAATTCTTTACCTTAATCACGTAATACAAATAATATAATAATAATAATGCATTGTAACAATGTAATAATTCCTTTTGAACATCCACTATATGGGGGTGCCCAAGACCACCTCTAAATTCAAAGATTCACAACTGACCACAGGACTCAGAATATAGTCATACTGATAGCCAAGATTTATTATGATAAAAGGATACAAAAAATAAGCAAAATGAAAAGGCCCATGGGTCAAGGCCACAAGAAACCAGATGCAAGCTTCCAAGAGTCTTCTCTAAGAGATATCACACTACACACATTTCCTAAGCATTGAGTTGTGACAATACCTGTGAAGTGCTGTCTACCAAGAATTTCATTAAAGACTGAGTGCCCAAGGTTCTTACTGGGGCTGGTTACATAGGCCCCCAATATGGCTTCCGACCAGGGGAATTTCTGCCCCAGGGTTTCCAGTTTGGTCCAATTAATTCAGGATAGGCCTGGATTTTTTTAGAGAGAGACTGCTAGATGGTAATAAGTTCCAAAGAGTTTTGCTTGTCCATGTCACCAGATCATCTGCTTTGTGAATGTGGATGATATCTGGAGGTTCTCTGCATGGGAAGTACAACAGGACAACCCCTGCTATCTGTTAATCAGCATGGTCTGATGTGATCTTAGGGCCAGTAGTCAGTTTGAATTCAAAGCACTCTCAGAAGCCTGAAAGATAACACTGGTACTTTTATTGGGGAGAAGGGGAAAGCTTCCAGTTGTTCTGAAAAACGAAGGTCTTTAATGCCTTACCACCCCCCGCTCCATACCTCCCAAAAACAGTGCCTGGTTTGTTTGTTTGTTTGTTTTCCTCAGTTGTTACAAAATCAATGTGTCTTATTCAGTGATTGAAATTTTTGCTTTTCTTTTTTTTTTTTTTTGTCTCATCCAGACCATTCACTTAAATGAGTTTTATAAAAGAGGGACCAAAGCATTTTCACAGAAAAACAATTTTATATGACTTAACAAAAATCATGTTCTAACCAAATTCTCCATTTTCAAAAATTTTCAAAATGTGTTTATATAACCCTTACTCATTTTGTTCTAATCCTTTATCCACTGAGAACTTACAAAAAAATACCATTCTGGAGATATCTGTATTTATTAAATAAAGTATCTTACTGAGGTGTGGGTACTAGAAGAAAGGGGAGGGAAGTACAGTCAGGCTATCAGTCTATTGTTGCAAAGTGCAACTAGTCCAGAGACCCAAACACAGCAAGTCAACAGCATCCAGTCATCTCCAAAAATGGGTCAGGTGTCCAGTTTTTCATGACTAGGTAGAAGAGTCATAGTCCTATGTTGTACCTCCTCCAACTTGCAGCTTTCAGCTAGAATCACAAGTTAAGAATGCAATTATTATCTATGTGTGTGTGTCTCTGTGTGTGTGTGTGTGTGTGTGTGTGTATGACAAGAACATATCCCAATAAAGTGGCTTCTTTAAAAAAAAATACAATTGGGCTCCATGTGAGAAATAAAGAGCCATTCAACAGCTCAATTTTAGAAGGTCCCATTATAGAATAAGCCCTTTTCCATGGGCATCTGTATGTGACCCAGATGGTCCAGCCAATATCCAGAATATGTTCAGTTTATGATCCCACAGAGGGGCTTCCTAAATCTGCAACCCTCTCAGAGTCTGTGTTCTGCTTACTGAGTGAAGCAATTTCATTAGTTTCAGTATAGCATAGTTAATGTTGGGGCTAAAACTGTTCACGGCAAACAATATAAAGGTTTCAGATTAGAGTCGGGTACAGGCAATCACCACCTGTGAACTCAGAACTTGAACCAAGCAAGAAGCATTTCTTAGGCATTAGAAAAGATAATATATTGTAAGGCCACATGATTGTGTTCCAAGTTCAAGAGACAGCAAGGTTTTCCTAAGCCCTTTTTATCTTGTCAGTTTTAGAGTCAAACTTCACCTCCACAAAAATATGCACATCAAGACAAAATGCAATACTTCTAATGGTTAGACACCTGGTTTCAACAAGGGCTCATTAGCAGATTAAAAACTTGTATTTTTTCAAGTTTTTATTTATGGGGTGCCTGGGTAGCTCAGTCAGTTAAGCGTATGAGTCTTGATTTCGGCTTATCATGATCATGATGACATGATCACAGGGTCATGAGATTGAGCCCCACATCAGGCCCCACCCTGAAGCCTGCTTAAGATTCTCTCTCTTCCTGTGCCCCTCCCCCACACCCACTCCAGCGCTCTCTCTGTAAATAAATAAATAAATTCCAGCTATTTAACATACAGTGTAATATTAGCTTCAGGTTTGGAATTTATTGAGTCATCACTTACATACAACACCCAGTGCTCATCACAAGTGACCTCCTTAATCCCCATCGCCAATTTCACACAACCCCCACCAAAATCTCCTTCAGTAACCACCAGTTTGAGTTATAGTTAAGAGTTTGTTTATTGGCTTGCCTCTCTTTCCCCCACACCATGTTCATTTGTTTTCTAAATGCCAAATATGAGTGAAATCATATAATATTTGTCTTTCTCTAACTTATTTTGTGTAACATAATACTGTCTATATCCACCCATGTTGTTGCAAGTGGCAAGATTTCATTCTTTTTGATGGCAAGTAATAGTCCATGGTGTGTGTGTTTTTACATATGTATTATGTATGTATATGTGTGTGTGTGTGTGTGTGTGTGTGTGTATCACATCTTTATCCATTTACCAGTTGATAAGCATTTGGACTCTTTCCATAAATGGGCTATTGTTGATAATGTTGCTATAAACATCAGGGTGTATGTATCCTTTGAATTAATATTTTTGTATTCTTTGGGTAAATACTTAGTAGTGCAATTGCTGGATAATGGGGTAGTTGTGTTTTTGACCTTTTGGGAAACCTCCAAACTGTTTCCCGGAGTGGGTGCACAAATTAGCATTACCATCAACAGTGTAAGAGGCTTGCCTTTTCTCCACATCCTTGCCAAAATCTGTTGTTTCTTGTGCCATTACTTTTAGCCATTCTGGGAGGTGTGAGGTGATATCTCACTGTAGTTTTGATGTGTATTTCCCTGATTATGAGTGATGCTGAGCTTCTTTGCATGTGTCTGTTAGACATCACTATGTCTTCTTCGGAAAAATGTCTATTCATATCTTCTGCTCATTTTTAATTTTTTTAAGATTTATTTATTTGAGAGACAGAGAGTGTGTGTACAGGAGGAGGGGCAGAGGGAGAGGGAGAGGGGGTGTAATACTCAAGCAAAGCCAACCACTGAGCATGGAGCCTGACTCGGCACTTAGTCCCAGGACCCTGAGATTATGACCTGAGACAAAATCAAAAGTTGGACACTTAACCGACTGAGCCACTAGGCATTCCTCTTCTGCTCATTTTCAATTGGATTATTTCTTTCTTGGATGTTGAGTTTTTTAATATTTTATTTATTTATTTGACAGAGAGAGAGAGAGGGAGAGAGAGGGAGAGAGAACAAGCAGAGGGAGCAGCAGAGGGCGAGGGAGAAGAAGGCTCTCTGCTGTGCAGGGAACCCAATGAGGGGCTCGATCCCAGAACCCTGGGATCATGACCTGAGCTGAAGGCAGACATTTAACTGACTGAGCCACCCAGTTGTCCTTTGGATGTTGAGTTTTTAAGTTCTTTATATATTTTGGATACTAACCCTTTATCAGATATGTCATTTGCAAATACCTTCTCCCATTCTGAAGGTTGCCCTTTTGTTTTGTTGACTGTTTCCTTCACTATGAGAAGTTTTTTACCTTGATGAAATCCCAATTATTCATTTTTGCTTTTGTTTCCCTTGTCCCAGGAGACATATCTAATAAGAAGTTATTACAGCTGATGTAAAATAGATTATTGCTTATGTTCTCCTCCACAATTTTGATGATTCCTTGTCTTACATTTAGGTCATTCATCGATTCTGAATTTATTTTTGTGTATGGTGTAAAAAAGTAATCCAGTTTCATTCTTCTGCCTGTTGTCCAATTTTCCCAACACCATTTGTTGAAGAGACAGCCTTTTTTCCACTGGATATTCTTTCCTCCTTTGTCGAAGATTACTTGACCATGGAGTTGTGAGTTCATTTATGCGTTTTCTATTCTGTTCCATTCATCTATGTGTCTATTTGTGCCAGTACCATACTGTTTTGATCACTACAACTTTGTAATATAACTTGAAGTCCACAATTGTGGTACCTCCAACTTTGCTTTTCTTTCTCAAGTTTGCTTTGGCTATTCCAAGTCTATTGTGGTTCCACACAAATCTTTGGATTTGTACTTGTTCTGTGAAAATGCTGTTGGTATTTTGATAGAGATTGCATTGAATACATAGATTGCTTTGGGTAGTACAGACATTTTAACAATATTTGTTCTTCCAATCCATGAACATGTCATGCTTTTCCATTTCTATGTGTCATCTTCAGTTTCTTTCATCACTGTTTGATAGTTTTCAGAATACAGTCTTTCACTTCTTTGGTTAGGTTTATTGCTAGGTGTCTTATTGTTTTTGGTGCAATTGTAAATTGGGTTGATTCCATGATTTCTCTTTCTGCTGTGTTATTACTGATGTATAGAAATGCAACAGATTTCTGTACATTGATTTTGTATCCTGCCACTTTACTGAATTTGTGTATCCATTCTAGCGATTTTTGGTGGAGTTTTTGGGTTTTCTATGTAGAGTATTATGTCGTCTGCAAAGAGTGAAAGTTTGCTTTCTTCCTTGCTGATTTGAGTGACTTTCATTACTTTGTGTTGTCTGATTGCTGTGGGAGTACTTCCAGTACTATGTTAAATAACAGTAGTGAGAGTTGACATCCCTATCTTGTTCCTGACCATAGAGGAAAAAGCTCTCAGTTTTTACCCATTGAGGATGATATTAACTGTGGGGTTTTTGTATATGGCCTTTATTATGTTGGGGTATGTTCCCTCTAACCCTACTTTATTGAAAGTTTTTTTTTTAAATCATGAATGGATGTTGTACTTTGTCAAATGCTTTTTCTGCATCTATTGAAAGGATCATGTAGTTCTTATTCTTTTATTAATGTGATGTATCACACTGATTAATTTGTGAAAAGTGAATAACCTCTGCAGCCCAGGAATAAATCCCACCTGATCTTGGTAAATGATTCTAGCAATGTACTGTTGGATTTCATTTGCTGGTATTTTATTGAGAATTTTGCATCCATGTTCATCAGGGATATTGGCCTGTAGTACTCTTTTTTAGTGGAGTCTGTCTGGTTTTGGTATCAAGGTAAGCTGGACTCATAGAATGAATTTAGAAATTTTCCTCCCACTTCTATTTTTTGGACTGGTTTGAAAAGAATAGGTATTAACTCTTCCTTAAATGTTTGGCTGTGAAGCCATGTGCCCCTGGACTTTTGTTCGTGGGAGATTTTTGATTACTGATTCAATTTCTTTGCTGGATATTGGTCTGTTCAAGTTTTCTGTTTGTTCCTGTTTCAGTTTTGGTAATTTATATGTTTCTAGGAATTTATCCATTTCTTCAGGTTCTCCAATTTTTGGCATATAGTTTTTCATGATATTTTTATAATTGTTTGTATTTCTGTAGTTTTGGTTGTTATTCTTCCTCTCTCATTTGTGACTTTACTTATTTGGGTCCTTTCTCTTTCCTTTTTGATAATTCTGGCCAGAGTTTTATCACTTTTATTAACTTTTTTCAAGGAACCAGCTTCTGGTTTCATTGATCTGTTCTATTGCTTTTTCAGTTTCTATAGCATTTATTTTTACTCTAACCCACTATTTCCCTCCTTTGGCTGAATTTAGGCTTTGTTTATTGTTGTTTCTTAGCTCCTTTAGGGGTAAGTTTAGGTTGTTTTTTTTTTGAGACTTTTCTTGCATCTTAACGTAGGCCTGTATTGCTATATACTTACCTCTTAGCACTGCTTTTGCTGCATCCCAAAGGTTTTGGAATGTTGTGTTTTCATTTTCACTTGTTTCCATGTATTTTTGATAGACTGGTTCTTTTATTTACATATAATGTATTATTTGTTTCAGGGGTACAGGTCTGTGGATCATCAGTCTTACACAATTCACAGCACTCACCATAGCACATACTCTCTCCAATGTCCCTCACCCAGCCACCCTATCTCTCCTACCCCCTCCCCTCCAGAAACCCTCAGTTTATTTCCTGAGGTTAAGAGTCTTTTATGATTTGTCTCCTTCCCCGATCCCATCTTGTTTCATTTTCCCCTCCCTTCCCCCCACGACCCCCTGTGCTGCCTCTCAAATTCCTCATATCAGAGAGATCATATGATCTCTGACTGACTTATTTCGCTTAGCATAATTCCCTATAGTTCCATCCATGTCATTGCAAATGGCAAGATTTGGGGTTTTTTGATGGCTGCATAGTATTCCATTGTATGTATGTACACACACACACACACACACACACACACACACACACATCTTCTTTATCCATTCATCTGTTGATGGACATCTAGGCTATTTCCATAGTTTGGCTATTGTGGACATTGCTGCTATAAACATTCCAGGTGCATGTGCCCCTTTGGATCACCACATTTGTATCTTTGGGGTAGATACCTAGTAATGCAACTGCTGGGTCATAGGGTAGCCCTATTTTCAACTTTTTGAGGAACCTCCATACTGTTTTCCAGAGTGGCTGTACCAGTTTGCATTCCAACCAACAATATAGGAGGGTTCTCCTTTCTCTGCATCTTTGCCAACACCTTTTATTTCCTGACTGGTTAATTTTAGCCATTCTAACTGGTTTGAGGTGGCATCTCACTGTGGTTTTGATTTGTATTTCCCTGATGCCGAGTGATGTGGAGCATCTTTTCATGTGTCTATTGACCATTTGGATGTCTTCTTTGTAGAAATGTCTGTTCATGTCTTCTGCCCATTTCTTGATTGGATTATTTCTTCTTTGGGTGTTGAGTTTCATAAGTTCTTTATAGATTTTGGATACTAGCCCTTTATCTGATATGTCACTTGCAAATATCTTCTCCCATTCTGTCAGTTGTCTTTTGGTTTTGTTAACTGTTTCCTTTGCTGTGCAAAAGTTTTTTTTATCTGAAGTCCTGATAGTTCATTTTTGCCCTTGTTCTCCTTGCCTTTGGTGATGTTTCTAGAAAGAAGCTACTGTGGCTGAGGTCAAAGAGGTTGCTGCCTGTGTTCTCAAGGATTTTGATGGATTCCTTTCTCACATTGAGGTCTTTCATCCATTTTGAGTCTGTTTTTGTGTGTGGTGTAAGAAAATGGTCCAGTTTCATTCTTCTGCATGGGCTGTCCAATTTTCTCAGCACCATTTGTTGAAGAGACTGTCTTTTTTCCATTGGATATTCTTTCTTGCCTTGTCAAAGATTAGTTGACCTTAGAGTTAAGGGTCCATTTCTGGGCTCTCTATTCTGTTCCATTGATCTATGTGTCTGTTTTCATGCCAGTACCATACTGTCTTCATAATCACAGCTTTGTAATAGAGCTTGAAGTCTGGAATTGTGGTGCCACCAATTTTGGTTTCCTTTTTTCAACATTCCTCAGACTATTCAGGATCTTTTCTGGTTCCATACAAATTTTAGGATTATTTGTTCCAGCTCTGTGAAAAATGTTGATGGTATTTTGATAGGGATTGCATTAAATGTGTAGATTCCTCTTGGTAGCATAGACATTTTCACAATATCTGTTCTTCCAATCCATGAGCATGGAACGTTTTTCCATTTCTCTCTGTTTTCCTCAATTTCTTTCCTGAGTACTTAATAGTTTTCTGAATACAGATTCTTTGCCTCTTTGGTTAGATTTTCTTTGATTTCCTGGTTGACACATTCATTGTTTAGTAGTATGTTGTTTAACCTCCATATTATTTGTGGTCTTTCCAAGTTATTTCTTGTGGTTGACTTCAAGTTTCATAGCATTGTGGTCAGAAAATATGCATGGTATGATCTCAATCCGTTTGTACTTGTTGAGAGCTGACCTGTGACCTAGTACGTGATTTGTTCTGGAGAATGTCCCATGTGCACTTGAAAAGAATGTGTATTCTGCTGCTTTGGGATGAAATGTTTGGAATATATCTGTTAAGTCCATCTATTCAAGTGTATCATTCAAAGCCATCATTTCCATGTTGATTTTAGATAATCTATTGATGTAAGTGAGGTGTTAAAGATCTCTACTATTGGGGCACCTGGGTGGCTCAGTGGGTTAAAGCCTCTGCCTTCAGCGCAGGTCATGATCCCAGGGTCCTGGGATCGAGCCCCAGATTGGGCTCTCTGCTCAGCAGAAAGCCTGCTTCCTCCTCTCTCTCTCTGCCTGCCTCTCTGCCTACTTGTGATCTCTGTCTGTCAAATAATAAATAAAATCTTTTTTAAAAAAAGATCTCTACTATTATTGTATTAATATGAATGAGTTATTTTATATTTGTTATTGTTTTATATATTTGGGTGTTCCCATGTTAACTATTTGCCATTGTCAGATCTTCCTGTTGGATTGTCCTTTTTATCATGATATAGTGTCCCTCTTCATTTCTTGTTACAGTCTTTGTTTTAAAGTCTGGTTTCTCTGATACTAGTATTGATACTTTGGTTTTCGTTTGACATCCATTTGCATAATAAATATTTCATCATCCACTCACTTGCAGTATGCAGGTATCTTTAGTTCCAAAATGAGTCTCTTTTAGGCAGCATATAGATAGATCTTGTTTTCTTATCCATTCTGACACCCTATGTCTTTTGATTGGCACATTTAGTCCAATCATATTCAGAGTAATTATTGATAGATATGGATTTAGTGCCATTTTATTACTTGTTTTGTCATTGTGTCTGGAGATTTTCTCTGTCCCATTCTTGACTTTGTCACTTTTGGTCTTTCCTTTCCACTCCAAGAGTCCTCCTTAATGTTTCTTGTAGGGCTGTTTTAGAGATCATGAACCCCTTTAGTTTTTGTCTGGAAACTCTTTCTCTCTCCTTCTATTCTGAATGATAGCCTTGCTGGCTAGAGGATTCTTAGCTGTAGATTTAGCACATTGAATATATCATGCAACTCCTTTCTGGCTTGCCAAATTCATGTTGAGGTATCTGCAGCTAGCTAGCTAGCTAGCTAGCTACAAGGGTCTTCTTTGTCTTGCTGCTTTTAGGGTTTTGTCAACTTAATTACAATATGTCTTGGTGTTAGCCTGCTTTTTGATGAGAGTTCTCTGTACCTCCAGGATCTGGATGTCTGTTTCCTTCCCCAGATTAAGGAAGTTTTCAATTATTATTTCCTCAAATAGATTTTCTTCTCCTTTTCTCTCTTTTTCTTCTTTTTGGACTCCTATAATAATAATGTTATTACATTTGATGGAGTGACTGCATTCCCTAAGTCTATTCTTGTCTTCCATAATTCTCTCTTTTGTTCAGCATCATTATTTTCCATTATTTTATCTTCTATGTCATTTATTCATTCCTCCACTTCTCCCATCCTTGTTTTCATTGCATCCAGCCTGTTTTGAATATCAGTTATTGCATTTTTCATTTCTGACTCATTGTTTTTTAACTCTTTTATCTCTATGGTAAGGGCCTCCCTGAAGTCTTCCATTGTTTTCTCAAGCCCAGCGAGTATCCTTATGATACTTTGTTGCCTAAATTCTCCATTAGGCATATCACTTATATCTGTTTTCCTTAGATCTCTGGCCATGACCCTGTTCTTTCATTTGAAATAAATTCCTCCATCTTGGTGTTTTGTCTAAGTCTCTGCCTTCTTCTGTTTCAGAAAAGCCCATTATGATTCCTGGTCCTGCAAGTAATGGCTTTATGAAGAGAAAATCATATAGTATCCAAGGTCTGGTGCTTCAGGGAGTGTCTCTGGTGTGTGCTGTTTGCACTCTGCTGTTGTGTTTTAAGTGTTCTACCCTTAAGGCTAGTTGTCTGCAGAAGCTCTCCTTGCCTGCACTGGGCAAAATTTGGTCCTTCGCCAGAATATGGCATGTTTTAACTAGGTGTGCTGTGGTCTGCTTGTTAAATGAGACCTGATACTGCTTCCACTAGAACTGAAGGTCTGCAGAATTCTCTGGTCAGGACACGTGGTATGGGCACAGGTTTCTTCTGGTCTTCTGGGGAAGGGGCCCACTACACTGGGACTAATGCAGACTTGACCAAGAAAGGCAGTATTGCCAGAGCACAGGGGTATGGTTCTTGGTGTAAGTGGGTTAGGCAGCCAGTATCAGTGCTGTGCTGTTTACCACAGGTGGCTCTGTGTTTATGCTGAAGGGCTGGGGAGGGAATTGTTACCAGCTATCTCTTTTGTCCCTGGATAGGAGTCTCTGTTCATTCTGCCTCTCAGGCATGCACTCTGAGAAGAGCAAATAATCACCCTGTGTGCCCCAGCTTTTCTTCATATCACTGTTTCTAAGTTGTCTGCCTCTGGATTGTTGCCTGCCTCCTTTCCAGGAGTAGGTCAATGCCCTCAGGACTCTATCAAAGCCAAGACCCCTGACCTTTAAAACTCCAGTCTTTATGCCCTGCTGGTTGCAAGAACTCATGGAATTCAGCCCCTCTCATTTTCCCAGCCAATGGCTTTGGGGAAGTGTTCCCCTTGTATGGTCCCCTGTGTGCTCCTCTCTCTCTCACCTTCCTCTGTGATCAAAGTTCCCTACCTTTGTCATCACCTGCAACCTGTTTCATCCTGAAACCACATTCTCCATAATTCCTAATTTCTTCAAAATGGTTTCTTCTCTCTCTTTACTTGTGGAGTTTGTTCTGTCAGTCTTCAGGTTTATTTCTGGGATATTTAGTATGATTTGATAGCTATCTGGTTGTGTTTGACAGATGAGACAAGCCTAGGGTCCTCCTACTATGCCACCACCTTGGCTCCCTCTCTAGGTATTTTCTTTTGGTATAGAATACTAGATTGACATATTGATTTTCTTTTTCATCACTTTAAATATACTGTTCCACTATGTTTTTCCATTGTTTCATGAGAAGTCAGTGATAATTCATCTTTGTTCCCCTGTAACATGACTTTTCCCTCTCTACCTGTTTTTAAGACACTGTTTTTCACTGGTTTTCTATAATTTAATTATGTCATGCTTTGGTACTCTTTTATTTGTTTTGTTTTACCCTGTTTGGGGTACAAATAATCCTGTTTTGTCCATAGCATGAGCTTATTTTTCCCGTGAGTGTGAGCACCACCTATAGGCATTCTGCCTGGAAAATACAAGGGTTGTGGCCACCCTCTGCTTGTTTTGTTGGTTGGGGCTATCAGAGGAGAGAAGCTCAGCTATCAGTTTGCATTTAAAGGGTCCCTAACAGATTGGTAAAACAATAAGGGACACTTTTATTTGAGAAGAGGGGAAGGCTTCTGGTAATAGTTTTGAAAAACAAAAATCATAAATATTTCTCCACCTTGGGGTCTAAAGGGTTTTTCTTCTTGTTGTTTCTTTTGTTTTGTGTCTGGTATATTAACCATGTTTCTAGCTTTTCAAAACTTGATGCTTTAACATCTACCCTACATGCATATGCCAAACACATCTTGTTCTAAACAACCTGATAATATGCCTATGTCACTTTGTCTTCCTTCATGCCTCCTTCATTGCCTCGCCTCTCCCCTCCTCTGGAGGAGATCTCCTTTCAGAGGCATACTGTTCAAATACAAACTAACCAGTCCACATCCCCAACTATCTCCTTTATCAGGCTCTCACCCTGCAGGACATTATGTATTGTCCCTAATCACTCCAAGGCCAGATCCAGACAACTAGGGACAGCTCCTATGCCACAGAATCTGCTAATATTATTCAAACTAGCCAATCCTAAGCATGTTTACTCTGACTCGCCCCTTCCTTTCTACAGAAATCACAATAAACGTTCTTGTCTACAGTTCTTCCCTCTCCTTCTGCCTTATCACCTACCCCTGTGCTTTCCAGTATGGCCTATGGTGTTCCCCTCCTCTTGGGTACTATAAATAATAATATTTTTTTTCTTTTTCTAATTTATTTTTTCAGTGTTCCAAGATTCATTGTTTATGTACAACACCCATTGCTCCATGCAACACGTGCCTTCCTTAATACCCACCACCAGGCTTACCCATCCTCCCACTGCCCCTCCCCTCTAAAACCCTCAGTTTGTTTCTCAGAGTCCACAGTCTCACATGGTTCATCTCCCCCTCTGATTTCCCCCACTTCACTTCTCCTTTCCTTCTCATAATGTTCTCCATGTTATTCTTTATGTTCCATAAGTGAAACCATATGATAATTGACTTTCTCTGCTTGACTTATTTCACTCAGCATAATCTCCTCTCGTCTCACCCATGTTGATACAAAAGTTGGGTGTTCATCCCTTCTAATGGCTGAGTAATATTCCATTGTATATATGGACCACATCTTCTTTATCCATTCATCTGTTGAAGGGCATCTAGGCTCTTTTCACAGTTTGGCGATTGTAGCCATTGTTGCTATGAACATTGGGGTACAGATGGCCCTTCTTTTCACTATATCTGTATCTTTGGGGTAAAACCAAGTAGGGCAATTGCAGGGTCATAGGGAAGCTCTATTTTTAATTTTTTGAGGCATCTCCACACTGTTTTCCAAAGTGGCTATACCAACTTGCATTCCCACCAACAGTGTAAGAGGGTTCCCCTTTCTCCACATCCTCTCCAACATTTGTTGTTTCTTGCCTTGTTAAGTTTTGCCATTCTAACTGGTGTAAGATGGTATCTCAATGTGGTTTTGGTTTGAATCTCCCTGATGGTTAATGATGATGAGCATTTTTTTCATGTGTCCTGTAGCCATTTGTATGTCTTCTTTGGAGAAGTGTCTGTTCATGTTCTCTGCCCATTTTTTGATATGCTTATCTGTTTTTTGGGTGTTGAGCTTGAGGAGTTCTTTATAGATCTTGGACATCAGCCCTTTGTCTGTAGTCATTTGTGAATATCTTCTCCCATTCCGTGGGTTGCCTCTCTGTTTTGTTGACTGTTTCCTTTGCTGTGCAGAAGTCTTTTATTTTAATGAAGTCCCAAAAGTTCATTTTCACTTTTGTTTCCTTTGTCTTTGGAGACATGTCTTGAAAGAAGCTGCTGTGGCTGACGTCAAAGAGGTTACTCCCTATGACCATTCTCTTACACCATACACAAAGATAAACTCAAAATGGATATAAATAATAATCTTATCAGTGACAATTATTTCCTGGTCCATTGGTCTTACTATACCTCAAATTTTCTTTTAATATACTACATTTTAAAACAATTGGTACAGCAAGCAAGGCAGTTTGGCCTCAGACTGGAATGACATGCTCTTAGATGCCTCTTGGCTTATTAATTGATTTCACCAGACAGGCAGCAATAGCAAGGTATCACTTGCTACAGTGCATGTGTTCTGGCCACTACTGCTTGTTGTATTTGCCAGGTGCTGCTATAGATTATCACCCTGATTATGGAACTCAAGAGCTTTGTCTTCTCCAAGTTCTAGTCTGAGTTAGTTGCCTAGATTCTGGAACAAGACTCCTGGAGTCACTCCTTTATATTGACTAGCTAAGTTTATAAAAATTCCTCTTTAGGGAGCATGGTGCAACATCCCTCCTAGTGAAGTGAGATAGGCCTGATAACCAACTGGGCAACACTAACAAGAGGTGGGGCAAGCTGAGTTCCTATTTCATTCTGGCCTGCTGAGTAGAGGGAGATTGCTCTTGAAGGTACTCCTCTGTTATGCTGGCCACACAGAGTCAGTGTAAGGGCATTCATCTACCTTCCCATGCTGCTGCTGCCATCTGGTGAAACGAATTAATAAAGCAAGAGCAATCTAGTGGCATACCATTCCAGTCTGAGGTCAACTATCCTGCCATGGCATCCCACAGTAGGAGTTTATCTGGATATAAACTCTTGTGTTGTTGCTTGCCTTGCTGTTGTTGAAATTTGTCTTCTGTCCCAGGGGGGTATAAAGGATCTTATCTTTAGGGATCTGTGATGCAACATTTAACAATAAAGGAAGAAGGCAAAGAACACTGCATTACAGCTTATCTTAGAACACAAGATGGAGTCATACAATTAATTTAGGAGTGCAAAACACTTGCATAGTGCAAATGGGCCCTACTGAATACTGTTACATATGAACATGTAAAGGGCCTTACATTCAAGACCTGAAGTCCAAAACACTCTGACAAGGCCTAAAGAGCTCTCTTAGTTGCTGAACCTGATCCCAGTGAGGTTAATAGGGATATCCTAGAGAAGGAGACCACTGCCTATGAATAGAGCCACTTGGGGTCACCATGAGTTTATTTTATAAACACCCAAATGGTCAAAACAGTTGGGGACAGACAGGAAACTAAAAATAAATTTACCTGCCTAGAGATACATGCCATTCTAAAGGATGAGACTGATACTTCCAACAAGGGAGCTAACGTCACTGTCTCAAAGATAGGCTGCTATAGCTCCCTAAATACAAACCCCAGCCTCTGGTAGGTGGATTAGGAAGTCTTGGAACAAGAAACAACCGCCTATGAGACAGGCCATGAAGCCCCTTCCTATAAACTCTTAGAAGGTCTACAAGGTTATCAACCAGAAGGTTTTCAACCAGAAACAAGAATTAAAAACCACAGCTATAGGAGGTTAGAAACCCAAGCGGAAAAAAGTAGAAAATAACAACAACAACAACAACTCTTAGATAAAGGAAAGAAAAGAAAAGGTAAATAAATAAATATATACATATACACACTCACATATAAACACACACACATATATATACACATACATATATACTACATTTATATATTTAAAGTAGTTTAATAATATAAATGTTAAAATGTTACGATACATAAGTAATAAATATATATTATAAAATGTATATATAAATATGTAAATATTTATATATATGTTTATATATAAGCAATGGTCCATAATTTGACCCAATAGGAAATCCAAAATTACGAAAAGGATTTATATAACAAAAATATAAAAGCTAAAAAGGCACTGATTGGTTTTTATGCCTCTACAACATAGCTTCTAAATTAATTTTAGCATTTGTTAAAATGCAACAATTGATAAAACTTTATGGACTTAATATTAAGGTTCGAATTACAGTTATAGCTTGGGATCTCACCAAATTTAAATATTGTACCTTTTATATTAGGAAAACAACTAAATTCAAAATAGAAAAGAAATAGGTACACCTCACTTTAACTGGAGACTTGCCAACATTTCCCATAGTTTTAGTACCCATTGCTCAGAAATATTTCAAAGTAGGCATGGTAGCTTTAGCACAAAGCATTAAATATATTATTAAATAGTAATAGATTAAAATTAAATCTTTGACAGTTACAAATTGGCTTGCTAAGACACAGATTCCCAGCTAAAATAGTTAATATGGCCTAATGTAAGTTTAAAACAGAGCCTTCAGGGATTAAAAGTTAGTGTACAAAACTTAGAGGGATAATTATTCCCACTCCTCTATTTAACAGTCCAGTTTTGCCTGTTTTTACACATGGAAAAAATAATTGGCTCATGGTAGATTACTATAATCCATGGTCATTGCTGTAGTCTCATCAATTAAGTCTGTCATACCCAAATAATAAAATTAGCTAACTCTACCAAAGCAACAATTGGTAAATGTTTTGCTATTATATATTTGACTAATAACATTCTATTCAGGGCCTCTCAGCTTTAGTTTGACTTTATCTCCAGTGAGACACAATATACCTTTTCTAGGCTACCCATGGGTACCTATGGGGTACCTCAACAATTTTGCCATAACCCAAAATAGTTTTGGACAAGATCTTGACTGCAACCACTCTTTTCCAGCAGTACTGGTATGAATGACATTACACTGATGACATCCTTCCCCAAGGAGATTCATTTGGCACACTCATTAATGACATACAAGTTCAACATCTTACTTTTGGATTCTGGTGTCAACATAGTCTTCATTTACAAATTTTACTTAATCTCACTCATGCTGCTGCTTTCAAATTAGTCTAGCTTAAATGGAGCCCCCTTCAATGAAAGTATCTAAGATCTGTCCAAATTAAAATTAACAAGTCCTCCCATTTAGTGTGTTTGGAGATTCTTTCACTGTGGAGGTTCTGGCAACCTCTCCTCACACCTCCTGGTGTCTCTGGATCACCTATGATGGCTGTAAATTGTCCAAGTGCTTCTGATGTAAAACCTACCCCTTTCTGTCCCATGCTATATACCATTAAAACAAAAATTTCCTGCTACATAGTGGGATATTCTGGAAATAGAGGCTTTAACATATCCTGAGCCTGTGACTCTCCATACCCATGCTTTGGGTCATGGAAACAACACCCACAAGCTTAGCACAGCTACTGAGATCTCCTAAATACAGGATGAGGACAAACCTGGGCCCTCTGGAATATTCCACATTATAGGAGAGGGTGGCCTCTCCTGTCCTCAGTTCTTTGCCAGATTCCATGGTATTGGAGGAGGTAACCCTTCCCCCAGTCGCTCAGCTACCTGGAAAGTCTCTTAGGATAAGCTGAGTGAATAGCAATGGGAATTTGTAGACTGTATGAATGGCATTGCCACCATCATAAACAATGAAGCTCAGTGGAATGTTTCTGTTTTCCTTCCTTAGCTAGGATGACCCTGATAAAAGACAGAACCCAAGGGTCAACAAAAATGCCCATTCTTCAGGTAGTCATCTTAGCACCATATGCCCTGGTCCACAATGGCCCCATTTCACATTTATTACAAATGATTGGGCCACTGCCTAAGAGTTGCCCCCTTCAAGGTAAATAACTCTTGAAATCTCTTGCCTCAGAGATACACAAAATATAAATAAAAATTACACATCTCTACTTATACTAAGTCTTCCAAAACAAGGCCTTGCCGGGACTCCTTATCACCTTTGTATCACAAATATTACTGATAGTAACCAAGGCACACACCTCAAAATACACAATATTGGCCTCTCAAAAAAAGCATTTAATAAAACTTTCATGTCCCTGAGGTCCCAGACAGTGGTTTGAGAGACATAATGGGCTTCTAAGGCAACTCCTTTTAAAATTTGAGTCCAATACATGGGTCCCTAAATGAGATTTACCTTACTCTAGGCCTTAATTTCTCTTAATTCAAGACCCTTTGGCTGACTCATATTTCACATCAACTTCTAAAACTGTTCCATTACCTTTCCTATATTTTAAAGGGTAAATGTCTCACTTACATGTATATAAAGATTCACTATATATGAGGCCCTTTAATAACATCTATCTTTATAAATGTTTGATTTCGCCTCCATCCCATAAGGGTTGGAGGCCACATCCAGAGCATGTAACTCACCTGGAACACATTAACCATAGATTGTCCCATAGGCCAAGCAGCTGCCCATCTGATATGAAACTCATTCAAACCTAAACTTCAACCACCTACAATGCCTTCCTGAATATTTGGATTATAAGGAGTGGATAATGAATCTAGGCTCTCCCTCTGATCCTCTCCAGGAAATTAAAGTTAGTACTCCACAGCCATTCCCATAGACAGTGTGGACTACCAAAAAGACAATGAGTAAACTCTGCTTAGTAATAAAAATCACATTCAGAAATAACAATAAAATCAATACTTTATGTCATGATGATGAAACCAGATAACCCCTCCCTGGTAATAATACACGTCAGAGGAGAATCAACATCAGGCAACAAAAGCCTGTCAGGTGCAACTACGCATCATTCTATTCACTGTTGGTCTCATTACTATTGGTCTGAGTACTTTCACTGGTCTGCAATTCAGATGCCCAAATCCCATGTGTAAGCCAGTTTTAACCAAACATGGCAAAATCTGAGGTCCACATGCCATTGAATTTGGCTAATACAAATTCGACAACCCAAAAACCTCACTGGCTTGCTTGTCATCAACCAAACCAAGAACTGAGGCAAAAGGCCCAAAGTAATTGGCCAAACTAGAGGACCTGCCTACAGGTTAATGCTGGAGCTCTAACCGCAGCCATGATATCTTAAATGGCAATCAACCTGACTCACTATTAACCACAAACACCCAAAATAGGTCATAAAATTTAAAACATATTTGTATAAGAACCCCTCTCATCACTCTTCTGGACAACCTTGGACTGTTGAAAACTTTTAGATTTGGCCCTTAATGGGAACCTCAATTGTACAAGTCAGGTCCTGGTATGTTCATGTGTTACAACAGCATTTCAGAATGCCAACATTACCATTGCTAGCTGTATACACACAAGTCCCTTGACTTAAGAGATATTTACAAGTCAGGCTTTACAACACTGCTTTCAAGTTACATAAGTGCTTCAGCCTTGTTATAACACCATAGAGCCACAAAAACAAGACTGACATTAATCTGGATGGGTATCCACTTGGGGAAGATACTTCAGTCTGACATCTAGGAAACATCTCTCAGGCCCAGGGGCTCACCTCCAGAGATGGTATTACCTCAGACAACATGGCTCCAGTCTACAATCTCACTGTTGGAGATAACTTTGCCTCTTGTGATGGAGACAAATGGATTGCCGATGCTAAAACTTCTGCCTCAGTAGTGCTCATGGGCTCTCATTCCTAAAGCATTGACCAAACTGGATATAGGACATATACTGTGTTTTTTTTCTTTGATATTAGGGATTTTATTATGTTTCCTGAGCTCACTGTCTACTTAGTCCATATCCTGGCATATTTCCTACTCTGCCAAAATGTATACCCCTATACCCCCATACCTAGAGGAAAATCTGGTAGGAGTTACTACTATCTGTGCCATTATAAAAATTAATGGGGATTACTGCTTTCCACAGGAAACAATTGTTTCATATTAGTCAACCCCTCAACCCCCCTGGTGAGAGAGTTAATATTCTATGGTGCCTTTTCCTACTCTCCCCTTCCAACTTTCCACTATGACCACCACAACCACTCCTCCTCCTTAATAACAAACAGATATCACTAATCTTTACATAACTTCACTTAAACTATCAGTTCATATCCTTCAACAACACAGCTACCAGACCAGCCACCTTTACACCAAAATGTTACTGTCAAATACACACACACACACACACACACACACACACATATACACAAAACTCATACTTTTAAACACACTTTGCAACTTCACAAAGATATTTTGGAGACTCCAGAAATGTCAGATTCCAGATTTATTTTCTTTGCTAATGCCATATAAATGGATAACTCAGTTATGGACTAACCTACAAAAACTCCTTATACTGCTTGCGTTCCTCCTTTCTATTCTCATAACAAAATGTTTTCTATGTTGTTTAGTAAAACATAACATGTTCTCTAAAAGGCTGCTCTCTCTTCAACCCAAAGATTCCTTAATTTGATGTTAAGGCACCATTGGGTCAATGGCATTAACCATATTTCTAGCTTCTTTAAAGAAGATGATGCTTCTTTAAAGATGATGATCTTTAAAGATGATGCTTTGACATCTACCATATATATATATATATATATATATATATATATATATGCCAAACACATCTTGTTCTGGGTAACCTGATAAGATGCTTAAGTCACCTTGCCTTGACCTTCTAGCTCCCTCACCACTCCTCTCCCCAACCCATATAATCTTTCTCCTGGGGGCACATTTTTCAAATACAACACCAAACAATCCAGAGTCCACATCCCCCAAACATCTCCTTTATCAAGCTCTTACACTGTGGATCACTATACACCTGCACTAATTATTCCAGAGGCAGGTACCAAACAACAAGGGACAACCCCTATGCCTCAAAACCTGTTGAAATTTTCAAACTAGCCAATCCTAAGCATGTTTACCCTGCATTGCTTGTTCCTTGCCCCCTCCATGGCACAGCATGTCTCCTTCTCTTGGGATCTGTGAATAACAAACTATCTTTCCAATGGCAATCATCTGCTAATCTGTTGGCCTTACTACAACTCAGATTTTCTCCTAAGGCACTATATTTTAAAACACCTGGGTTTTGCTTCTTTTTTTTTCCCATTGCTACAATATTAGTGTTCCCCACTAGGCAGCCATAACTTTGCATTTTTCCAATCATCACTCACTCTCATCCAGACCTTTTATCTGAAAAAGATAAAAAAATTATCTTTTTATCTTTAAAAAGATAAAGTGTGTCTTCACAGGACAAAAACATTTTCTACAGGAAAATATTTTAATAAAACAGTAAAAAATTAAGGGTCTCTTAGGCACTTTTTTGGATACATATGTCAGCCTAGGGTTTCTGCTGGAGAAACTAAAGACACATAATGTCCACAGAAATGATCAGGACAAAATAATGAATTTTCAAAATTGAAAAAAATAGATTTACATTACTGTGCAACCCTTTAGTCTTAACTATTTACCTAGTAAGCTCTCTTAAATTACATACTATCACTAGTGACAACAGCTGCATTTAATAATTAAACTGTCTTATTAAAGTGTGTATCATCAGGAGAATGTTAAGGAAAATTGTCAAGTTAGTTCAATGTTGTAAAGAGCAAACCATCCAGGAAGCCAAACACAAGTCAACTGAGGTGATACATTTCCAAGATGAGGTCTAGAGTCTAATCTGTCAACAGCAGGTATAGGGGCCAGACTGTTTCCTGTGTCTTTCTACACCTTGCAGCAATTCATAGAAAGTCAGAAATGTTATCTCTGTATCAGAAATATATAGCTGATTATCAGCTTGATTTCAGTCCCATCAGATAGCAAGCCCTATACATAGGTATCTGCATGTGAAGCAGATGGTTCAGTCAAAATTCAGGGTATTTTCATAGTTTAGTCTCATAGAAGGTTGTCCTAATCCCAGAGTCTGAGTTAGGTTCACTGAGTCTGTACCTGCTTTCACTTTGGCAAAGCTCATGTTGAGGTTGGAGAGTCTATACCAGACAATATCATGTTTAAACTTGGCATCATGTTCAGACAATTGGGATCTGTAAATTCAGAATTCAAAAAAAAAAAAAAAGCCAGTGTTACAAGCAATAGGAAAGACAAGATTCTGCAAGACCAGACAGTTGTGTTTACCAGTCCAATTGATAAGATAGTACTCAACCTTAGAGTCCAAATTGAGCCAATTAAAAAACACCCATATTAGGATGAAAAGTCATTAGCCTCTAAATGTTAGATATCTGATTTTTATAAGAATTCAACAGGGAGCTAGGAATTGCTTTTTTAATAAAATATTATATTAGTAACTTTGTCAAAATTCCAAAAGTTTGTCTTCATCTGGAGATTGCTTCTTTTTTTTCCCCCCAGAGGCTTCAGTTTGCAGAAGTCATTAGTCATGAAAACTTGCTTTGTTTCCAATACTTTAAGTGTTTAAATTTCAGCCCATCCACCAGCAGCAAAAAAGAAATAGAATCATATCCCACTTATACTTTTATTTTGGCAACTTTCTCTGATCTAGATGATTCTTCTAGCTTCTGTGAAATGAAAACATATTAACATTTTTCATTAATTTTTTCATACATCTAGATACAGTACCCACAAAACAACACAAAAGAGATTCTTACCTCCTTTTATTTCTTTTATTTGAAATTTACCTAAACCTTTAGCAGTTAAATTCAGCTTTATAACATTAACAGCACAATGGCTCCATACCTGCTGTGGGTGCTGGGGGGACTGCAGAGAGCTATAGAAATGGCTGGAGAGGAATTGTTCTAGCCCTAAAAAGAGATTTAACCCTTTCAAATGGAGCATAGAGCAACTAACAATAATTTTTACTATCATTAGCTCACCGAAATCTCAAATTCTTGGGCCCTTTTCCCTCCAACCTGGAGGACACACCCAAAACCAAAGGCACAACCAGGGCTAAATTTTCTACCACTTAAGCAAGAACAGTCTATAGAGCCAGAGAATCCAATGTGCCAACTTTCCTGAAGTTGACTTATCACTTTAAAATCCCATTGATAATTTTTATCTCTAATAATACATAGTTTCACTACTATTTCATAACACAGGTAGTAACTCCACAACCACCCAGACATCAGATTTTGTCATCCTTCACCCATTCCTCCTTATTTTTCTCAATTAACAACATGGCCATATTTTATTGAGTTTGAGTCATTACATTGATTTGGGGGTCACCAAGCCTGCCCACACATTTGGTGATTCACTGAAAGGACTCATGTGACTCATATATAATCACACTCATGGCTGAGATTTATCACAATGACAGAGAAAAGAAACACAGCCAAACCAGTGAGAGAAAAAGACACAAGTGGAATTGTCTTAGTCTGTTTGGGTTACTAGAACAAAATACCATAGACAGGTGGCTTATAATAACATAAATTTATTTCTCATAGTTCTGAAGGCTGGACATCTGAGATTAGAACACCAACATGGTGGGGGTAAGGCCCTCTTTCAGCCTGCAAAATTCTTATTGTATCCTTACAATGCAGAATGTATCCTTACAAATACAGAAGCAGCTAGGGAACTCTGTAAGATCTTTTTCATAAAAGCACTACTCCCATTCATTAGTTCTCCACCCTCATGACCTGCTCACCTCTCAAAGGCCCCACCTTCTAACACCATCACACTGGGTATTAGGATTCCAAATTTAAATTTTGGGGGGATATAAACATTCAGACCATAACAATGGTGGGCACAGAGGCATTCTCTTACCATAAATCGTATTATTTTATAAACAGCCTAGGAACAACAATGAGATAACCTTTTCAGTTTGAGAACATATTAGAGGTCAAGATCCTAGACACCAGGCAAGGGTAAAACCTGAAAGCTCTGGTGCATTCTCACTTGCCTTTGCTTTATACTTTCCCCATTGCAGTGGTAGTCTTAAAGGGATGGCATCCCAAATTTCCATAATGGAACCATGGGTCCTGGCTCCAGAGAGAGTAGAGACAACCTTATTAACAAATTATTGTTTGTGTCTATTTTAAACCATCTTAAGGCTACCTGAAGAACTAGCATGAGATGCTTATCTCTGTTTTGCATAGCTGAAAACTCAAGCCAGAAAAGCATCAGGCACTGCTCAAAAACAATGCAAGCTAAACTAACTTTCAGATGACTGAGATAAAAGATTATACTTGAAACACAACTGACTAGCTAAGAACCAGGAAAAAAAGCTGGGAAGAGTTCTTTGGGAAAAAGTAATATTTAAAAGTCTACACAGATGCCCAAGGGAAGGAATATTCATGGCCAGGCAAGACACATGTTCAGAAAAGACCTGAGAAGACCCTAAACTTTCACTGTAGGCTGATCCCTAGGGTCACTGCAAACCTAGCTAAGTGTTGAAGGAGTGCCTCACATAAATGCAATATGTAAAGACTTGGAAAGGTTTTGATTACATATATATTTTTTTTTCCTTTCCAGCTTCTGACATTCAAGAAATTATGTTTTAAAACACAAGAGGAACATAATCTAGGGACCAGAGAGTTCGGTGACCACAAATAACAATGAGTACAGTCTTCAAAACTAGGGAAATTTATGAAATAAATGGACAACCCTCGAGAATCTAAAAACAAAAATAAAGCAAACCCTTGGGAAGGGGAATAACTTGATCTCAGAGTTACCACTTCATAATATTCAAATATCCACTTTCATTAACAAAAGATCACAGAGCATATAAAGATACAGAAGAGTATGTCTTGTTCACAACAACAACAAAAAAGATAGAGACTTTCCCTAAAGAAATTCAGATATTGGATTCACTAGATGAAGGCTTTCAAAAACACTTCCTTTAATATGTTCAAAGGAACAGAAAACATGGACCAAGAACTACAGAAAATCGGGGAAATTATGTATGAACAAAATGATATTATTTATTTAAAAAATACATATTGGAAAAAGTCACCAGACACAAATTTTGGAGCTGAAAAGTAAAATAACTGAAAAAAGAAGTTCATAGAGGAGTTCAACAACAGATTTGAGTGAGTAGAAGAAAGGCTCAGTGAATAGCAAGGTAGAACCACTGAAATTATCAAGTCTAAAATCAGAAGGGAAAAAGATAGAAGAAAAGTGTCCACAGCCTAACAGATGTATAGGAGAGAATAAAAGCAGACCAGTAGGATACATTATGAGAGTTTCAGAAAGGGAAGAGAGTGAAAGGAACAGAAAGAATATTTGAGGAAATAATGGCAGAAACTTTCTAAATATGATGAAAAGTATGAATTCCAAGTCTAAAATGTTCAATGAAATTCAAATATACAAAAATTTAAATAGATCCCCAATAAGACATACTATAATCAAACTATCCAAAGCCAAAGCCAAACAGAGAAACTTGAAAGCATCAGCAGAGAAACAATTTATCATACACAAGAGATCCTCAGTGCAATTAACACCAATTTCCCATCAGGACCCATCGAGGCTAGAAGACAGTGGGATGGAATATTCAAAGCATTGGAAGAAAAAATGTCAACCAAGAATTCTATATATACCAAAACTATCTTTCAGAATTACGGTGACAATAAGACATCATCAGAAAAACAAAAGCTAAAGGAGTTTGACACCACCAGAACTTCCCTACAAAAAATGATAACAGTCCTTCAAATTGAAATGAAAAGACATTAGATAGTAGTTCAATTCCATAGGAAAAAATGAAGATCTTGGTTAAAGGTAAATACACTAGCATAAATAAAAGCCAATGTTATTGTATTTTGGGTTTGGAATACCACCTTTTATTTCCTATAGGATTTAAAAGACAAATGAATAAAAAAATAATACATTTATGTTATTGGGCACAAAATATTTAAAGATATAATTGCGATGAGAACAAAATAAGGGGAATGGGGACAGAGCTATAGAGGAACAAAGTTTGTGTATGCTATTGAGCTTAAGAATCTATCAAATTGAATTACATTGTTAGAAATGTAGGATATTAAATTAATCACAATGGAAGCCACAGATTAAACATATAAAATATATAACATAGCTATAAGTGAAAAGATAATTAAAATGTTTTACGGTAAAAAATTAAACAGAAGAGAAGGCAGAAATGAAGAAAATGAGGGAGAAAAAGCTATAAGTTAAGATAGAAAACAAAGAGAAAATGCCAGAAGTCCAGCAATGTCTGTAATTACTGGAAATATAAATGGATTTTACTCTACAATCAAAAACAGAGAACTGCCAAATGGATAAATAAATATGATTCTACTATGTGGTGTCTACACAGATTCATTTTAGATCCAAAGACATAAATAGGTTGAAAGTGAACTGATGGAAAAAGACATTCCAAAAATAATAATAATAAATGGTAACCAGAAGAGAGCTGGGATGGCTATATGAATATCAGACAAAATAAACCTTAAGTCAAAAATTATTACAAGAGACAAAGAAGGACATTATATATTGATAAGAAGTCAATATATCAAGAAGATAAAATAAATATAAATATATAAGTGCCTAACATCAGAATTACAAAATATATGAAGAAAATATTGACAGAATTGAAAAGGGAAATAATTACATAGCAATAACTGGAGAGTTCAGTACTCCACTTTCAATTATGACTAGAACAACCAAATGGAAGATCAGTATGGAAAGAGAAACCTTGAACAACTCTACAAAACAATAAGTTCTAAAACACATATAAAGAATACTATACTCAACAACAGCAGAAAACACATGTTTCTCAAGTGCAGATAGAATATTCTCCAGGACAAACCTTATGTTAAACCACAAAACAAGTCTTAATAAATTTACAAAGACTGAAACCATACAAAGTATCATTTCCAATCACAATGGAATGAAACTAGAATTCAATGAAAAAAAATGGGAAAATTTATGTAAATGTGAAAATTAAATAACACACTTTAAAAAATCAATTGGCCAAAGAATAAATCACAAAAAATTAGAAAATACTTAAATAGATGAATGAAAATGAAACCTCAAAATACAAACTTACAGGATGCAGCAAAAGCAGTACTCTACAGTAAATTTAGAGCTGTAAAAGTCTACATTAAAAAAGAACAAAGTGGGTTGCCTGGGTGGTTCAGTCAGTCAAGCATCTGTCTTCAGCTCAGGTCATTCTCTCTCTCTCTCTCTCTCTCTCTAATAAATAAATAAAATCTTTAAAAAAAAAAGATCTCAAATCATTAACTTTACAACTTGAGGAACTTTCAAAAGAAGAGTCAAGTAAACCCAAAACTAGCAGAAGGAAAGAAATAATACAGATTAGAGATAAAGTATAGAAAATCAACAGACTCAACAAAATCAAAATTTGGAGAAGAAAGATCCAGATTGCAGCATAAGAAAATACTAAGCTCACCTCCTCCCACAGATACAACAAATCTACAACTACGTATGGAATAATTCCCTCTGAAGGATACATAGAAACTGGACAAACAAAACTTCCACAACAAGGGACAGCACCAAGATGGGTAGAAGAGGCAAAGATTTGGTCTTGAAAAGGAAAAAGTCACACACTTTAGGCACAGCATTCCATGGTCAGGAAGTATCTCAAAGGTATGAAACATTTTTCTGAGGAGTGAGAGATTCGAGTTCACATCAGGCAAACCCATAGATCTTGGACAGGAGAGATAAGGCCCCAAACATCTGGCTTTGAAAAACACAGGAAATACATCCAGGAAAACTAAACAACTATTGGGAAAGGAAAATTTTTTCTTAAAATGTTGTGTGCAGACTCACTTGACCCAGAAACCAGTGCTAAAACACCACATGGAAAAGGAGAACATAGGTGAAGGAGACCAACTAATTAATCTAGGAATGCCTGCTGGAGAGGCAGGAGATGGCAATTTCCCACCCACCCTCCATCCTGGGACTTGAGACAGCGCCGGCATCCACTTTTGCAATCTCATTCTGTTCTGTCGATCTCAGCACTGGTGGGCATCATTTTGGAATCATTCCTCTAGACCTTAATGCCAGGGGTCCTGCTCCACTTGGAACCCTACATAACACTGCACCTCATCTGGACCTCATAACCAACAGGAAAATGAATCCACTCACCAGTATGTCCACAGCATGCTCATGCCCACATGAGCCAGGCCTCATGGACAGCTGGCTGGGCTTATACCCACCCAAGAGCCCAGCACCAGAAGCAGATCAAGGCTTTTAAGGGACATGTGAAACAAAACAAACCTGCAAACATTTACATTATATGGTCCCCAAAAAAGAAGACAGAGAAAGGGACAGATAACTTACTTGAAAAAAAAATAGTTATAAAAAAAAAACCCTCATAACCTGGTAAATGAAGCAGACAGAAACCAGAGTCCCAAAGAAGATGAACGCAAAGAAATCTACACCAAGACACATTATAATTAGAATGTCAAATAGTAAAAAGAAAGAGAAGATATTAAAAGCAGGAAGATAAAAGCAATTAGCTATATATTAGGGTATCTCCATAAGACTCTCAGATGTTTTTTTTTTTTAGCAGAAACTTTGCAAGCCAGAAAAGAGGGGCATGAGATATTCAAAGTGCTGAAACACAAAAATTTATACAGCCAAGAATACTCTACCCTGCAATATTATTATTCAGAATTGAAGGGAAGATAGAGTTTTCTAGACAAGCAAAAGCTTAAAGGAGTTCATCACCACTAAACTGGCTTTACAAGAAATATTAAGGAAACATACTTAAGTGGAAAAAAATAGGATATAAGAAGAAATAATAAAGTATATGAAAGAAAAGATATCTCTGGTAAAGGGCAAATGTAGTAAAGATAGTGGATCAACTACTTACAAAACAAGTATGAAGATTAAAAAACAAAATTAGTAAAAATCAAGTATGTCTACAATAATTAGTTAAGGGATATACAAAAAGGTGTAAAATGTGACATCAAAAATATAAAGCATGGTGAGAAGGAGTAAAGATGTAGTGCTTTTAGAATGCATTCAAACATATGTAAATAGACTTCTATATACATAGTTTGTTGCATATGAACCTTGTAGCAAACCAAACCAAAAATATACAATAGATACACAAACACAAAGAGAGAGGAATTCAAATATAATGATAATGTCTTCATTCACAAGGGAAATGAGAAAGAGAAGAAGAAAGGAATGGAGAACTATAAAAATACCAGAAAACAATTAACAAAATGGCAATAAATATATGCCTAACAATAATTACTTTTAATGTAAATAGACTAAACACTCCAATCAAATGACATAGGGTGGTTAAATGGGTAAAAACAAAACAAGACAAAACAAAAAAAAACCCTAAATGCTGCATACAAGAGACTCACTTCTAATCTAAAGACACAAAACAACTGAGAATGAAGGAATGGAGAAAGATATTTCATGCAAATGTAAACAAAAAGAAAGCTGGAGGAGCAATATATATATACTGAAAACTAAGGGGGCAATAAGAGGTAGAAAAGGGCGTTATGTAATGATAAAAGGATTAAGAAGTACAATAATAATAGGGTTCCTTAACACCCCACTTACATCAATGGACAGACCATCAATACATACAATTAATGAGGAAATACTGGCCTTAAATGACACATAAAACCAGATGAATTAAATATATACAGAACAATCTGTCTAAAAACAGCAGAATACACATTCTTCTCAAGTGCACATGGAAAATTCTCCAAGACAGATCATATGTCAGGCCATAAACCAAGTCTCAATAAATTTAAGATTTAAATCTTATCAAGCATCTTTCCTGATCATAGCAGTATGAAATTTGACTTCAATTACAAAAAGAAAACTGGGGGGGAAATACCCAAGGCAGATGAAAATGAAAACACAACACTCCCAAATCTATGGGACACAACATAAGTGGTCTTAAGAGGGAAGTTTGTCCCAATATAGGCCTATGTCAAGAAATTTAAAAAGCCCCAAATAAACAATCTAACCTTACACTAAAGGAACTAGAAAAAGAAGAACAAAAGCCTAAGTTTAGTAGAAGGAAGGAAATAATGAAGATCAAAACAGGAATTAATAAAATAGAGTCAAGGGGCACCTGGGTAGCTCAGTTGGTTAAACAACTGCCTTCGGCTCGGGTTATGATCCCAGGGCCCTGGGATTGAGCCCTACATCAAGCTCTCTGCTCAACTGAAGCCCTGCTTCTCCCTCCCCCTGCTTGTACTCTCTCTCTGTCAAATAATTAAATAAAATTTTTTTAAAGATTTTATTTATTTATGTGACAGGCAGAGATCACAAGTAGGCAGAGAGGCAGGCAGAGAGAGAGAGAGGAGGAAGCAGGCTTCCTGCTGAGCAGAGAGCCCGATGCGGGCTCGATCCCAGGACCGTGGGATCATGACCTGAGCCAAAAGCAGAGGCTTTAACCCACTGAGCCACCCAGGCGCCCCTTAAATAAAATCTTTTAAAAAATAAAATAAAACAGAGACAAAAAAAATAGAAAAGTTCAAGGAAACTAAAACCTGGTTCTTTGGAAAAAATTGATAAATTTTAGCCAGACTAATCAAGGAAAAATAAAGAGCCTAAATAAATAAAATTAGGAATGAAAGAGAAGTTACAACTGACACCACAGAAATACAAGAAGTTATAAGACAATAATACAAATGACTATATGCCAACTAATTGGACAACTTAGAAGAAACAGGTAATTGTATAGCAACATATAATCTTCTTTTTTTTTTAAAGATTTTATTTATTTATTTGAGAGACAGAGATCACAAGTAGGCAGAGAGGCATGCAGAGAGAGAGAGGGGGAAGCAGGCTCCCTGCCGAGCAGAGAGCCCGATGTGGGGCTCGATCCCAGGACCCCGAGATCATGACCCGAGCCGAAGGCAGAGGCCTTAACCCACTGAGCCACCCAGGCGCCCCTGCAACATATAATCTTCTAAGACTAAATCGTGAAGTAATAGAATATCTGAGCACACTAATTATTAGTAATGAAATTGAACCAATAATCACAAACCTCCCAACAAACCAAATGCCAGGACCAGATGGCATCACAGACAAATTCTACCAAACACTTAAAGAAGACTAAATACCTATCATTCTCAAACTAGTCCAAAAATTGGAGAGAAAGGGAAATTTCCAAACTTATTCCTCAAGGTTGGCAATACCCTGTCCAAATCCAAACAAAGACACTACAAAAAAAGACAATTACGTGATACTTTATGTGGAAAACCCAAAAGACTCTGCCCCCAAACTAGTAGAACTCATATAGCAATTCAGTAATGTGTCAGGATACAAAACCAATGCACAGAAATCAGTTGCTTTCTTATACACTAATGATGAAACTGTAGAAAGGGAAACTAGAGAATTGATTCCATTTACAATAGCACCCAAAAACATATGATACCTTATAATAAACCTAACCAAAGAAGTAAAGGATCTATACTTGAGGAACTACAGAACACTCATGAAAAGAAATCGAAGAAGACACAAAAAGATGGAAAAATATTCCATGCTCATGGATTAGATGAATAAACATAGTTAAAATGTCTATGCTGCCCAGAACAATCTATACTTTCAATGCCATCCCAATCAAACTACCATGAGCATTTTTCAAAGTGTTGGAACAAACAATCCTAAAATTTGTATGGAACCAGAAAAGACCCCACATCGCCAAGGAAATGTTGAAAAAGAAAAACAAAGCTGGAGGCATTATGTTGCCCAATTTCAAGCTTTATTACAAAGCTGTGATCACCAAGACAGCATGGTACTGACACAAAAACAGACACATAGACCAATGGAACAGAGCAGAGAGTCCAGATATGGACCCATAACTCTATGGTCAAATAATCTTTGACAAAGCAGGAAAAAATATCCAGTGGAAAAAAGACAGTCTCTTCAATAAATGGTGCTGGGAAAACTGGACAACTATGTACAGAAGAATGAAACTTGACCACTCTTTTATACCACACACAAAGATAAACTCAAAATGGATGAAAGACCTCAATATGACAGGAATCCATAAAAACCCTAGAGGAGAACATAGGCAGGAATCTCTTCAACATCATCCACAACAACTTCTTTCAAGATACATCTCCAAAAGCAAGGGAAACGAAAGTAAAATAAACTATCGGGACTTCATCAAGATAAAAATCTTTCGCACAGCAAAAGAAAAAAGTCAACAAAACTAAAAAACAACCTACAGAATGGGAGAAGATATTTGCAAGTATTTATCAGATAAAGGGCTAGTATCCAGAATCTGTAAAGAACTTACCACACTCAACCACCAAAAAACAATCCAGTCAAGAAATGGACAGAAGACATGAATAGATATTTCTCCAAAGAAGGCATACAAATGGCCCAAAGACACATGAAAAAATACTCAACATCATTTGGTATCAGGGAAATACAAATCAAAAGCACAATGAGATACTACCTCATACCAGTCAGGATGGCTAAAATGAGCAACACAGGAAACAACAAATGTTGGCAAGGATGTGGAGTAAGGGGAACCCTCTTACATTGTTGGTGGGAAAACAGACTGATATAGCCACTCTGGAAAACAGTATGGAGGTTCCCCAAAAAAGTTAAAAGTAGAGCTACCCTACAACCCTGCAATTGCAATACTAAATATTTATCCAAAGGATACAAACAGTGATTCGAAGGGGTACATGCACTCCGATGTTTATAGCAGCAATGTTCACAATAGCCAAACTATGAAAAGACCCCAGATATCCATCGACAGATGAATAGATAAAGATGGGGTATATATATATATATATGTGTGTGTGTATATGTGTGTGTATGTGTATATATATATATATATATATATATATATATAAAATGGAATATTACTCAGCGATCAAAAAGACTGAAATCTTGTCATTTGCCATTGCAAATGGATGAAACTAGAGGGTATTATGCTAAGCAAAATCAGTCAGAGAAAGAAGAATACCATATGATTTCACTCATGTGTGGAATTTAAGAAATGAAACAGATGAACATAGGGGAAGGAAAGGAAAAATAAAATAAGACAAAAATTGAGAGGGAGGCAAACCATGAGATGCTGAACTCTAGTGTTGCTGGAGGGGAGGTCGGTAGGGGAAAGGGATAATTTGGTGATAAGCCTTAAGAAGGGCACTTGATGTAATGGGCACTGGGTGTTATATGCAAGTGATAATCTCTAAATTCTACCCCTAAAAATAATTAAAAAATAAAATAAACTTAACCAAGAAGGTGAGAGATTTGTACACTGTAAACTATAAAACATTGCTAAAGGAATTAATGACAAATAAATGGAAGGACATCCCATGTTCACAAACTGGAAGAATCAATATTGTTAAGATGTCAATACTACTCAAAGCAATCTACAGATTTAATGAAATCCCTGTCAAAATCCAAAATACAATTTTGTAGAAATAGAAAAACTCATCCTAAATTTCATATGTAATCTCAAGGGATCTTGACCAACAATCTTGAAAAGAAAGAACACTTTTGGAGGACTCCTATTTCTTGATATCAAAATTCATTATGAAGCTAGAATAATCAAAACAGTGTGAAAATGGCATAAAGACAGACATATAGACCAGTAAAATAAAATAAAGAACTCAAAAATACACCTTTGCAAAAATGGTCAAAATTTTCAAGTGTTGAAATCATTCAACTGGGAAACCACAGTCTTCAACAAATGGTGTTGGAAAAATTGGATATCCACCATGCAGAAGAATAAAGCTGGACCCGTATCTTACATCATATACAAAAATTAACACAAAATGGATCAAATACCTAAGTGTAAAATCTAAAGTCATAACTCTTGTAGAAGAAAACATAAGGGAAAATCTCCATGACATTGGCTTTGGCAATGATTTCTTGGATATGACACCAAATGCACAAGCAACAAAAGAATATGTAAATAAATTGGATTTCATCAAAATTTAAAACTTTTGTGCATTAAGGATACCATCAATAGAGTTAAAAGGCAATCCATGGAATGGGGAAAAATATTTGCAAATCATAGACTAGGATAAGGGATTAATATACAGAATATACAAAGAACTTTACAACAACAACATCCCAATGCAAAAATGGGCAAAGGATTTTTTTTTTATTTTTAAAGACTGTATTTAGTTATTTATTTGACAGAGAGAGAGAGGCAGTGAGAGAGGGAACCCAAGCAGGGGGAGTGGGAGAGGGAGAAGCAGGCTTCCTGCCGAGCAGGGAGACTGATGTGGGGCTCAATTCCAGGACCCTAGGATCATGACCTGAGTCCAAGGCAAGCTTTTAATGACTGAAGTTCCCAGGCACCCCAAGGACAAAGGATTTAAATAAACATTTCTTCAAAGAAGATATACAAGTGGCAATGAAGTATATGAAAAGATTCTCAACATCACTAATCATTAGGGAAATTCATATTAAAACCACAGTGAAATACCACTTCACACATTATAATGGCTATTATTTTTAAAAAGCACAGAAAATAATAAGTATTGGTAGGATGTAGAGGAATAAAATTGAGGGGTATTCTATAAAGTACCTTGCTGATTCTCCTCCTCAAAACTGTCAAGGTCATCAAAAAACAAAAACACCTGCACATTAAACATAACTGGGTTGACTGCTAAAATATAAGATTTAAATAGGATCCAGTGTCTCATAACAAAATACTAGAAATGTTCAGGATATAATAAAAAACCATTCATCATATCAAGAACCAGAAAATCGCAACTTGAATGAGTAAAAACAATCAAAAGATGTCAACACCAACATGGCTCAGATATTGTAATTATCTGATATGCATTTGAAAGCAAGTATGATTAAATGTTTCAACGAGCAATTATAAAGACTCTTGAAACAAATGAATTAAGAAAAAATCTCAGCAAAGAAATAGAAGTTATAAAAATGAACCCAATAGAAAAAAAGTTGAAGAAATAAAATAATAAAACAAATACACTGGATGGGATCAATAGCAAAATGCAGATGGTAGGAAAGAATCATTGAACACAGGTAAATAGAATTGAGCCTCTTTGAACAACAAAGAGAAAATAGACTGAAGGAAAAAATGAAGAGAACAATGAAACCTATAACAATAATAAAAGATCTAACATTCATTTCACCCAGGTCCCAGAAAAAGAGAAAGGGTGTGGAACCTAAAAAATATTCAAGAAAATAAAAGCTGAAAAATTCCAAAATCTGGCAAAAGCCATAAACCTACAAGGGTCCTGTAATTCTATGTTCTATTTTTGTACCTGCCTAGGAGTCTCTCATTATTTCAATAAAAAATTTAAAAAAGAGAAAATGACAAAAGAAAATGACCTCAAATCCTCTTGTTTGTGATCACCTCAGGGATATAAAGCTATAAAACAGTAGCTATAATTTTTTAAATGCCTAGAATGTACCAAACCAATCATATGATTATTTTTTCCTCCATGACAATCCTAAGAAGTGAAAATGATTATTATAATAATACCTAATGTTTTAGGGCTTGCTATGTGCCAGGCATTGTGCTAAGTGCTGGATAGTCATTATCACAATGAATCATGAAAAGAATCTGATGACCTAGGCAGTACTAATTATCTCCATTGTATAGATATGGAAACTGGTGACTCAGATCACAAGCTCCATGGTAGGAATAAGAACCAAGATTTAAAACTTGAGGTTTAATAAATAAATAAATTTAATGATTATCTGTTTTTTATTATAAATAAATCAGCAATAAATTTAAATTAAACCCATGCAAGAATAGGTCAGATTAGCAAAGTCTAAATTTAGAATATTTAAAGGAAAATGAGATTTATTTCCTATAAATGATTCCTGTAAATTAAAAATGAGATTTAATTCCTTTTACATTGTTAAACTACATTAAGGAGTTTTCTAAAAAAGCTTCAGCCTAGCTGTTACCATATATTCTAAATTGATGAGGTAACATACCTGAGGAAGGAATATGGTAATATCTATTCCTACACTAGTACCAAGCAGCTTTAATATGGGTAGAGGCATTTTGATATTAAGCAAACTAGCAATATCATTCATCATCAATTTCACGGAATGCAGCATAGTGTGATGAAGAGCATGAGCAAGGAGATCAAATATGAACTCCTGCACCACTAATTGAATGGTACTGGCAAATTACAATATTTATATCTCAGATTTCTCGTCTGAAAAATGGAGATAGCCACCCTGATCCAAACTCTAGTGAAAATGTAGTTCTGAAAATTTCTAAAATACCACATCAACATACAGAAAGAGTATGCAAGTTAAATACTTGACCATGAAATGCAAATGTCTTAAATTAGCTAATATGGATCTTAGTAAGTATAAGCACCTTTTCAATTCCTCTAGCTGTAAAATAAGAAGTACCTCATCACAGTGAGAAAGGGAACTAATCACAATCCACTCACTCTTCCCTTAACCATAATACTCCTGGCAAACTCTAGATGATATTTTGGACAACAAAGATTACAGTGTAAATACCATTTCTACTTGTTACTGAAATATTCTGCATTAAAACATCCACATACATGCACAGATGCAAGCATGCACATACATGGACACAATGTCAACATTTATTACCTCCTTTTACCTTGACAGCTGATGTAGGAATATCAAATGATAAAACACTCCATACTGCTTCCACCTGTTGTGAATCCTTCTGACCATGAGCTTCCACTCACTCTGGATCATCCAGCTGTGTGTGTGTGTGTTTGTGTGTGTGTGTGTGTGTGTGTGTGTGTGTATGAAAGAGTCCAAGAGCATGTTAATGTGAAATAGAAAATGTAAAAATACAGCCATCTTTTACCATTTTCGTGAAATTACCTTGTGAAATTTTTATTTCAACACCAATCTTATGAAATAAGACTGGTTTGGAAAGCTTTTTTCTCACGTCAAGTGATACACTTGATTAGAATGCTGAACCTTTTGTATGTTTAAATTAATACACAGATTCTGCACTTTACAGAAGCAGTGAATCACAAATAGGTGATTAACATATTACAGACTAATTTCTTCTACCAAATACACCTACACTAGTATTGACATTGAAGTACTCAGTAGGTGTCAGAACCAGTAATAATCCTTTTATACACACTATTTCTTATATAGATGTACATACTTGTATTTATACACTTGACCCAAATCTATCTTGGGCCTAAGGTGCCATTGTACTTCATCAACCAAAAGGATATCTATTCTGCAGGTTATTTGAAATCAAAACCTCCCACAATGTCCAATTCGGGGACTCTCCTCTTGTCATCCACTTAAGTTTCTCTTTTCCCGAGGGATGGGTCAGACCAAATGTTAACCACGCCACGACCATCTCTCCAGGCTGCCACCTATCTTTGCCTTCCCTTTGGGTACCTTCGCTTTAGCAGACAGACAAGTCGACCTTGACTTCAACGTGGAAGAATGCGCCTCCATTCCCAACCTCCTTCAAAGTCAGAAACAGCACCCTTACCCGGGTATGCCTCGGCCAGAACTGTCATTCTTCTTACCGGCACAGGCATTATTACACGCACAATATGGTTTCATAAACCACGAAAGCCGGGAAGACGACTCACCCATTCCTTTTGATCGGCATACGGGCACACGCGCGCGCGCGCACACACGCACGCACGCACGACCGCGCTCACAAAGACCAAAGAGGAGACTCAGCCGAAGCTTCCATGATGATTAAGCCCTGTCTCCCCCGCCCTCCTGTGCTCTCGCACACGCCCAGATAGAGAAGTTTCACCGGGGCCAGAATCCTTTATGACAAATGACCATCTCCCCTCAACTTCCTTCCCACTTTACCCCAACCCATGCGGGACCTCACGTGAACACAAACATGCGCGCGCGCGCGCACAAACCTCTGCAGAGCCAGAAATGAGGAGGTGTGCGCACATGCAGAATGGAGGGTAGTGATTACACGTTGGCTGCCTGACCTGGAGAGTTTTTATTGTCTTTTTTTTTTTAAGGTTTTATTTATTTATTTATTTGACAGGTATCACAAGCAGGCAGAGAGGCAGGCAGAGAGTGAGGAGGAAGCAGGCTCCCTGCAGAGCAGAGAGCCCGATGTGGGGCTCGATCCCAGGATCCTGGGATCATGACCTGAGCCGAAGGCAGAGGCTTTAACCCACTGAGCCACCCAGGCGCCCTGATTTTTTATTGTCTTAAAACACCCTGAGAACAGGTCCACAAGTGGATCATTAGAGTAGTTTTTTTTTTTTAAACAGTCTGAGATTGTTTACTTTTGGACAGTCTTTTCTCTTTAAAATCTGTATTATTTGGCAAAAAAAAATTCAGGGGAAATATATTTCAGAAAAGTGTTCCATGTAAATTTATTCTTTGTATTTCTTTTTTAAAGGTTATATGCTTTAAAATAATCAGCTACATGTTGCACATACCTGTGTAACTAAAAAATAAAATCTGTTATATACCTATGGATGATATATAATTTCGTGATTCTTATTTTCTGTATTCTATTTTTCTCTGGTTTCCAAATATTTTAATTTAATAATGCACCATTGGTCAGTGAACAAATGGCCTGTGGTGAGTGTTGAGTTTGGTGTACACAGCTACAAAGATAATGAATGCATTCAGTGGTGAGGAAGTAACACCATAGTCACTATATTTTCTTCATCATTAACCAGGCTTGTCAGTATCTTAAGAACTGCTGCTAAATTTGCCATTTAGCTTTCTTAATATTTGCAGAAATCCTGGAGATTTTGTTATTAAAATGCAAAGTATATTCTTTTACTTTTTGTAAATTAGAAAATAAATTATAAGGATATTATTAATAATTTAATAAAATTTTACTGCATTTTTAATTTTATTTATTTTATTTTTATTTTATACCAGTTTTGAATATCTCACAGATATAAGGTTAGTAATAATATAGATACACCTATATAGCACTCCCTATGTGCAATGAATATTTCAAGTACTTCATATAAACCAATTAAATCTTCATAATAATCTATTAGGTAGATGTGCAATTATTATATTTTTACAGATATGAAAACTAAGATACATAAAGTAACTTGTACAAGGTCACCCAACTAATAAGTTACAAAATTGGGATTTGAACTTAAGCAGCCTGGCTTCAAAGACTAACCACTCTACCATATGATGTATAATGCTAAACGCTATAATTTATACTATAAATTATGTACCCCAAAATGGAATTAAATTGTGTTTAGGTATTTCAGTATATTCCCTGGGAATATCAAACTTCTAACAAGGCCCAATAGCCACCTCAACAACCTTTTCCGTACTGTATAAATGACACATTTTTTAAAGAAAAATTATAAAAAGAATTTAGGTAAAAATCCCATTCTTAGTCACACTTGGGCACTAAAACCTAGTATAGACTTATTTGATATGTGGGCTAAAACTTATTGCCTACCCTCAAAGCCTAAAATTCCTTTACACAAGTCTAAACCCAAATCAAATGAACATCCATCCCAACACAAGCTAAGGGAGTGATGACAGCCTCAAATTTCATCCCTGAGAAGGGGTTAAAGAGAAGGAAATATAAAAAGCAGTCCCTGACATCAGGAAACTGGCCTGATCCTCACAGCTAGGCCATGCTATTCTTCTATTGGATATAAACCATCTTATAAAATACCAACCTCAAACAAGGCTATTCTGGGACTGTAATAAAATGAGACAAAATAAGGCCTTCTAATTTTGTCTAAGCATAGACAAAACCAAGGTCACTGTGACACTCACAAAATACCAAACACCACTGCCCTTCTAGCTGAAATGAATGTCTACAACCTCTTTACCAGTACAGCTATAGCCTTGTTCTAGCCTCTCCTCCCTATGGATGAGATTTGTTGAACTACCAACCATTAAACTGTCCTACAATATAGAGTAAACCCCCACTTCTGCAGAACCTCCACCAAATCACACAACCAAAGCCCAAGTTCTGCAGTGTTTTCTAACACTTACTTAATGATAACATACAATGTCTCCCCAGGATGTGTGTTCTCTCTCATGGCAATAATGGTGACTATGAGTATGTTCAACTTGTTCAACTATGACAACTTGGGTATGACCTTGTTCAACTATGGGTATATCCTTGATGGTCTTTGGCTGGACACCACTGATATGAGGGATAAAGGAAAGGGGCTGGCCTGTCCTTACAGAAAGGTCAGAAGCAGTTTTACTGCTCTAGCTTATGGAGGCTAGAGAAAGGGACAGGAGGGACTTCAAGATGCCTAGCCCCCTCTGTGAAATAGAGGGAGAGATACACTCATGTTTCTGACTTTTTAATGCGCAGTAACAGTAACTACAATTAAAAGAGGTCCAATCTTTTTTTGTTGGAGGAGAGGAGGTTGGAAGGGAGTCAGGCATTTAACAGAGGTCAAAATTGAGTGTGATGAAGAGTATGAAAATGTTTATATTTATCAAGCATACATTGGAAGTATTTCCCAATTTAGGTGCCCCTGTAATACTAAGTTATTCCTATTTCCCTATACCCTGTCAGCTGCCACAACCCCAGAGAAAAGCAAGTGAGCATTTACCGTTGTCCCTGGGAGAAAGATTATATTAGAAGCGGGTCCTATCCAGAGAGGAAAAGGAAAGAAAAAGCGTGTATCTTCCTCCTCAGTTGATTGTAAAGATGAGACCGAGGTAAGAAAATCGGGCAGTGTTATAAACTTACCTCTCTGAGCCAAAATCTGAAGGAGGCATGTTCAATAATGGAGGAATAAGTCACAAGCAGAAGAGCTTTTGTTCCACTTTCATCTTTTAATTCTGTGGGATCACATCACAATCACCTGGGATGGAAGAGTGGATAGGCAGCAATAACGAGACACAGTTAGCACTTCCTAGTCTCTCTCAGATCTCACATGGCTTGGAAGAGATTTAAAAATTCCCTGTTTTTCCCAGAGGGATAGATGTGACCTTCACAGAGCATGCCAAAATGGGAAGCCAAACCTCTGGGTTTCCACATGTGAAGAAGACAATGTCAGCTCCGAGACAAGTCAGCTCTCTAACCAACCACATCCTATTTCTCCAGTCAGTGCACCCCTCCCCCCACAAATGTCATAAAATATAAGCCCCTGTACATCTAGATGGCATTGTGAAAGGGTAGGTAAATCTGAAATATAGACTAACATACAGGAACCTGTTATTTATAACAGTGTTTAAATATGAAATTTACTGGGTTAAAACTGAGATTTTTGTTTCCCTGCAAACTTGGGGTATGGAGGGGGACTCAGGATTAAAATTAGATGAGTCATAAAATCTGATAGTTTCTTTGCCCATCTAAGTATAGTGTTAGTAAGTCTGCATGCATATTTAAACGCAGAAAAATAACGGAAAATAAGTCAAGACATTAACAGTGTTTACATTTGGGGAGTAGGTATATGGATTTGGGTTTAATTAATGTATTTTTTTGTATTTTCCAGATGTTTCCCAATGAACATAATATTTTGGAAGGCAGCTATGCTCACCACTATACCACCAATGCTCCAATGAACATAATACTTTGATGAGAAAAAAAGATCAGTTTTAAAACAGGAAATACTCTGAAATTTTTATTTATTTTATTTTGCAGTGAAAGAACATGAAAAAAAAAACTTCAAAATGGTAACATGATTACTTCCAATGAATGATTAAATGTACTATAGGAAGAGAAATTATACACTGTAATTACAGTTTACATAATTATACAGAACAATACGTGGCAATCTCTTGAGAGTACTGTGATTAACACTTCACTGATACACACCAACCTCAATATAACTAAGTTTTATTATTTCTCATTGTCACATAAAATACAAGAGCTTATGGACAAGCTGTGCTTAACAATAAATGTGGTTTTGCCTGAAATTCTTAACCGTATGCAGGCTCCTTAAGCATTCATGTTTTAAATTCTACTGTATTTTTATCGCAAAATGAAGCAGGTACAACAGAATTAAAGCTACTAGATAAAGGACTAAGAAAACACAAATATAAAAACCAAACAACAGCAGAAAACCTTGGGTTGGTTCTCCAAGATTTTCTTTCCAAATAAATGTTGATCTCATTTAGCAGTTATGATAATATTCACAGCCACAGACTAACAGCTACATGGTAAAAGGACTTTAGAAGGATTAAACTACACAGCACTTTATTAATATTTTAAATCATCTACCACAGTTTACATTTCTTGAAAGCATTCTACTACCAAAGCAAGATCAAATGAATTAGTATTTAAATTTTTCTTATACTTCTGAGACCTATGTTTCAACTGGCACTACAAGAAAAAATTCAGAACACAAGACTAATTAACTTCTTATATCTTGAGTAACGACCTAGGGCAATTAATGTCAGGGTCAAGTACACTTTGCTTTTAGCGATCAATGTCTTCTACTATTGTCTCGAGATTTTTGCAACAGGCTTTAACCTCCTCAATTGCAGCCATCCAATTATCATAAATAATTTTGTCATAAATTGCATCATTAACCTCCCTAACTACCCCCTCCTGCTGAGACTCAAGTGCATCACCTGAGAAAAACAACACTGATCTTGGGATTATGTAAGTACGTAAATTGTGACCAAGTAAAAAATCATCATTTCCATCTTTTCCATTTGAGTTGATTCCATGAGGAGTAAAGAAATTGAAGAATGAATCCTTGGGAAAATTTTCAGTTACAGTTCGGATTGTTCCCCAGATCCGGTGTTTCTGTTTCTTCCTGATGGTTTTCAAAGTGACATTCTTTCCTTCATTCCAATCTATCTCGCAGCCTGTGCAATACTCAATCGCGGTTCCCCTATAGGGATGGGGATCATAATACGCCAGCCTTGACTTCAGCACATAAGTCTTTGTTAACAGCTCATTTTTGAAATATTCATTGGGCTTGAAGTGAAATTCTAGTGTGAAACTGAGAGGCTCGCCAGGATCTGAAAGTTTCACTTTAATATCTGTCAGGAGCTTCAGAATAGGCTCGTCATATTTCTTAATCAAAGGAGTGAGTGTGTCAACATTTTTTAAGACAGTTAGCCAAAAATCAGGAATTCCTTTAGGATCCTGTTCTTTATTCTCTTCTCCGGTAGTCTCACTGTCATCATCATCATCATCGTCGTCGTCGTCGTCGTCGTCATCGTCATCCTCCTCCTCAATAGCGTAATCATAATAATCTCCCTCATAACCATCATCCTCATCCATATATTCATGCATCAGACCCTCCTCATTACCATACATCTCTTCCTCATCATACATGTCATCATCATAGTCCTCAGAGTCTGATTTATATTCACATTCCTCTTTTGTAGGTTCATAGATTGCATTTATAATCTGACGTCTTTTTTCCAATAAGGGTTGATACATTTCAGCAAACTTTCTTTCAATGCCATGAAATTCCCTCAGAAATTTGGATTCTAGATTGGCCACTCTAGTTTGAAGCTTTTTGAGGGCTAACACACGGTACTTAACTTTCAAAGGTAGACTTTCCACAAAGTCTGTATCTAAAAGATAACCGATAAGTCCTTTTGGACGGTCTGAATCCTCATCAGTATCTTCATCTTTTACCCCGCCTTCCCCGGACCCAGCAGCAGCATCTTCACCTTTTCCCCTTTCTTCCCCAGGCCCAGCGGCGGCTTCTTCACCGCGCTCCTTATCCTCTCCAGGCCCAGCTGCGACATCTTCACTGCGCTCCGGCTGTTCCCCATGTCCCTCCATCATTACCTTATTACCAGCCTCTTCTTGACTAGAGTCTAACAGTTCCTTATGGTCGGCTGACTCGGCCATTTTTCAAAGGACCGTAACGCGTAAGGTGGCTACCACCAAGATAAGGAGACCTGGCCTCGGCAGGGAAAGACTCACCGGAATAGCAGAAGCGGCGGTGGTTGGGGCAGAGGTGGAACGGGCAGTAGTGGCTGGGCTGTGGGAGTAACTGCGGAGGCTGCTGCCGGGATGAAGGCTGCGCAGATGCTGTGAGAAGCCGACAGAGGCAACCGTAGCCGGGGCTTGAGAGAAGAGTGGTGATGGTCAGTTTTGCAGGAACGAGCCACAGACTGCAGAAAGCTGCAGTGGGCGGACCCTTAGCAAGCAGCAGCTGCTGCAAGAAAAAACGGTGCCGCAATATGATTACACAGCCGTCTCTTGACTAGATTTCCTCCGTGCAAATAGCTGCGTCACTCCCTTCCTCCCCTACGCCTCTGCCCTAAACTCATTTGCTGGGCTGGGTGATTGACAGGTCCTGAGCCAATAAATTATCAGATCTATCAAGTTTTCCAACTCCACTCACCTTCCCAGGTTGTCTAATATAGCTGATTCATCCACCTCTCACTTACTCTCCGACCCCCTCCTGAGTTTTCAGAGACCTAGATTTTATTTGTTTATTCTCTCAATTTGCAACTGGCATTATAATTAAAAAAAGAAAAGCTAAAAGAAATACTAACTAAAATGTCAGACTAGGCTAGAGGACAAGGCATCCATCCAGCCAAATTCTGTCCCTTTGATTTTAGCCCCGGGGCTCTGGAATGGCGGGGGGTGGGGGTGGTAAAATTTGTAAAGATAGTCTAGAAGGGAAAACGCTTTTAAAAAATTAGCAGGCTTGGGCGCCTGTGTGGCTCAGTGGGTTAAGCCGCTGCCTTTGGCTCAGGTCATGATATCAGGGTTTGAGATCGAGTCCTGCATCTGGCTTTCTGCTTAGCAGGGAGCCTGCTTCTCTCTCTCTCTCTCTCTCTCTCTCTCTCTGCCTTCTTGTGATCTCTCTCTGTCAAATAAATAAATAAAATCTTTTAAAAAAATTAGCAGTCTTGGTCTTAGGATGGTGTAACTGTCAGTGATTTAAATATTCTATATTTTGTTTTTACTGTATTTTCCACAAGCTATATGGTAAATAAGCAGTAATTTTAAATTGGAAACGCCTCCTAACATTTCCTAGGTTTGGGGGGGGGGACAAAAGAAGTGGTTATTGAGGGTTAGGGTGAAATAAGGCCTGTGATGAAGATCCAAAGTGCTGTATCCAACTGACAAGTGAACACACAGGACAATAAACCAGTCTTATCAGTAATTCACTCTTTTTTTTTAAGATTTTATTTATTTATTTGACAGACAGAGATCACAAGTAGGCAGAGAGGCAGGCAGAGAGAGAGAGAGAGAGGAGGAAGCAGGCTCCCTGCTGAGCAGAGAGCCCGATGTGGGGATCGATCCCAGGACTCTGAGATCATGACCTGAGCCGAAGACAGAGGCTTAACCCACTGAGCCATCTAGGCACCCCAGTAATTCACTCTTTTTTTTAAAATATTTTATTTATTTATTTGACAGAGAGATCACAAGTAGGCAGAGAGGCAGAGAGGAGGAAGCAGGCTTCCCGCGGAGCAGAGAGCCCCATGCAGGGCTCGATCCCAGGACCCTGGGATCATGACCTGAGCCGAAGGCAGAGGCTTTAACCCACTGAGCCACCCAGGCACCCCCCCAGTAATTCACTCTTAATACTGACTTGTCTCTTCCTCTTTTTGGATGCTGGTTCTCAAGCCATTGGGAATTTTAAAAGGAAGTGTCCAAATGTAAAGTAATATTTATTTAAAAAATCATAGCATTTGCTTGACAGTTTTGAGTTATTGACAATAATCTAAATCTCAGCATTAAAGACATGGTTAAATATATGATAGACTATTCACAGAATGGAATACTATGCAGTCATTTGAAAATTTCCTCTGGATAGGAACCATTGGTGATATTTATTGTCCATATTTCCAATGCTGATCATTTATTAATTTAACAATTTTTAAAATTTTAACTATTCCTCAGATCTAAACAATTTGCATGGTGTTATTATCACAGAGATAAACACTGTTTACATATTGTATTTCTTTACAGATTCTTTCAGTATACAGGTAAAGTTTTCTTTTTACTTAGTTTACCTCTGTGTACCATCTGTATACCTCTGCATACCATTACAGTATTTACAAAATTCAGTTTTCAGGCTTATGATCAATCTGGTAGTTCCCTTGTTATCAGTCCTTTGCATTCCAAGTTTTCTTTGCCTTTTTTTTTATTATGTTCAGTTAGCCACTGTATAGTACATAATTAGCTTTTGATGTAGTGTTCAGTGATTCATCAGTTAAGTGTAACACCCAGTGCTCATCACAGCATGTGTCCTCCTCAATACCCATCACCCTGTTACCCAAGCTTTCTTTTTCTGGTTCTGAAGTTGCAACATTCCTTGTAGTTTTCTGATAATAAATTCAACACATGCTCATTTTTAAAAATTGCAAAAACAAGGAAAATTTTAGAGTATAACAGAAATCACTAGTAATCTCACAACCCTGACAGAACCAATGTGAACATTTTAGTCCTTTTCTTTCTAACGTGTCTATATATGTGTTGCATTTAGGCCAGAGTTTTCTAAAAATAAAACTGAGATAAATAAACTTTTTCCTCTCATGACCATATTCCAGTGTGCTTAAGTAGTTCCCAAAAAGTAAACCCAAAAGAAAATCTATTGTTATTTATATATATTATGTAGTTAAACCAAATTATTAAAAGACAAAGAGAAGTGTGTCATCTAATTTAAAGATTAAAGAGTACTTCATATTCACACATGCAGTCATAGAAACCACAAGGGAATGACGTGTTTCATTGCTTAAAGCAAAAGTATATGATACCAAAAAGTATAGGAAACAAAGGAAAAAAATAGATAAATTGGACTTCTTCAAATTAGAAACTTTTGTTCATTAAAAAATACTATCAACAGAGTTAAAAGGCAGCCCATGAAATGGAAGAAAATATATACGAATCATGTAACTGATAGAGGATTAATATTCAGAGTACATAAGGACTCCTACAACTTAAGAACAACCAAAACAAGCAAATCACTTAAAAATGGACAAAGGACTTGAGTAGATATTTCTACAGAGAAGAGATACAAATGACACCTGAAAAGATGTTCAACATCACTAATTAGGGAAATGCAAATCAAAACCACTATGAGATACCACTTCACACGCATTAAAATAGCTATTATCAGGACAATAAAAACAAAAAATAACAAGTGTAGACAAGGATATGGAGTAATCGGAAACTTTGTGCATGGCTGAAGAATGTGAAATGGTGCAACTGCTCTGAAAAGCAGTATGGTGGATCCTCAGAAAAATAAACACAGAATTACCACATGACCCAGTGATTCCACTTCTGGATATATACCCAAAAGAAATGAAAGCAGGGTCTCTGATACTTTTACACCCATATGTTCATAGCAGCATTTTTCATAATAGCCAAAAGTGGAAACAATCCAAATGTCCATTGATGGAAGAATGGATAAACAAAACATAGTAGTATAAACAAGGGAAATATTATTCATTCATAAAAAGTAATGAAATTCTGACACATGACACAACATGGATTAACCTTGGCGATATTATGCTAAGTGAAATAATCCAGGCACAAAAAGACAAATATTTTATGGTTCCACTTATATGAGATAACTAGAGCACTCAAATTCATAGGATAGAATGGTGGTGGCCAGAGTCTGGGGGCAGGTGGGAATGGGAATTTTTGTTGAATGCACACAGAGTTTCAGTTTACAAAAATGAGGATATTCTGGATGTTGATGATAGTTGGACAATAATGTGAATGTACTTAATGTCACTGAAATGTACAACTAAAAATAGCTAAAATGATAAATTTTATGTTACGTATATTTAACCACAATTTAAAAAGTTGAAAAAAACAACAAAAACATAAGCAATACTGTCAGCAAAATGAGCACTAAGCAAAAATAGGTGAAATATGCATAACATACACATATATATGCAACACAAATAGGTGATTACTATATGAGAAGAACTGACAATGGCTAAAATTAAAAGGACTAAGAATTCCAAACATTGGCAAGGATATAAAGAAATTGGAACTCTGAAATATTACTACTATGAGTGTAAATTGGTATAACAACTTTGGAAAACTATTTGGCACTATCTGCTAAGTTTAAACACATGCCTCTCCTAGGACCTAACAATTCCACAGTTAGGTATGTACACAAAAAGACATGTACAATAATATTTAAGTCAATATTATTTATTTTTAAAATAACTCCATGTGGTCATTTTTTGTATACATGTAACTCACCTTTTTCAAGTGCACAATTCAAGGATTTCTTAAATTTACCAAATCGTACAGCCTCTGCCATGGATCAGTCTTAGAATATGTTCATCATCTCAATATGGTATTTCATAAACTTTAACTGTTAATCCCCACTATATTTCCTAATGTCCCACTCCCAGCATAGACAACTGTTAATTTATGTTCTGTCTTTATAGCTTTACCTTTTCTAAATATTTCATATAAATTGAATCATATAATATGTAGTCTTGTGTGTCTGACTTATTTCACTGTGAATAAAGATTTTGAGATTCATCTATACCATAGCATGTATCCATAGCTGGTTCTTTTTTATTGTTGAATAGTATTTAAGTCTATGGATATAACACACCATATTTATTTTCTCACTACTTGATAGACATATAGGTTGTTTTAAACTTTGGCTACTATGAATTATGCCACCATGAACATTTGTGTGCAAGTCTTTTTTATTTTGGCTATTTTGGTGGGTATAGAATGTATCTTGCTATGGTTTAATTCACATTTCTCTACTGACCTTTTATCACATATTGGCTATATATATATATATATATATATATATATATATATATTTTAAGGCTATATATAGCCTTAAAATTTTTTGCCCATATTTTACTGGTTTGACTATCTTTCTATTATTTAGGTATAAGATTTCTATGTATATTCTGGATACAAGTAATTTATCAGATATGTATTTTTGCAATATTTTCCACCAATACGTTGTCTGTCTTTTTATACCAACTAACACTTGTTTTACTTGTTTTTGAAGTACAGAAGTTTTGAATTTTGAATTTATCACTTTTTAATGGACTGTGTTTTGGTGTCTTAACTAAAAAATCCCAGCCTAACTCAAGGTCTTAAAGATTTCCTCCTGCATTGTTTTCTAAAGGTTTTATAATTTTAGCTCTTATATTTAGGCCTGTGACCCATTTTGAGTTAATTTTTGCATATATTGTAACTTAAAGGCCTATGTTTAGCTTCCTATATATGGATCTTTATTTGTCTCAGCACCATTTGTTTAAAAAACTATCTTTTCCTTATTCAATTGCCTTGGTACTTTTATCACAAACCTGTTGACATTTGTTATATAAATGAGCCAAAGATGGCTCCTGTATATTGGTCCCTATGTTGTTTATTCTTCATAACAGGCTAGAGCCCTTAACTCAGTCAGCACCAAACTCAAATTCTTACACATATGTTTTAAATATAGCCCAAGGAAGCATAATTTGGGCCATTTAGAACTTGTCTGTTACACTACAAAACTGCTCCCAACATCTGCTAGCCATAGTTGAGACAAACCATGTAACTATAAAAGACCCTAAAATGCTGCTGCTCTTTGGAGCTCTCTGACCTAAGGAATGCCCACCTTGCTAGTGGAGGACATCACTTAGACTCTTAAGCCCCCTCTCTGATTTACCTCTCCTAAAAATTCCCTTGCCCACTTCACCTTCTGCATTATGGCCCCATGACAAGTCTGTGTAAGGTCTCCTGCTATGAGGAATTTACCCTCTCATATAACCCTGCTCCAAGCACTGCCCAATAAAGCTTGTTGTGCAATACTGCCATCTTGTCTCTTTGTCCTTTCTTTGATCAGACCCCAAATCCTTAAACTTGCCACAACCATAAATATAAGGGTTTATTTCTAGATTTTCAATTCAATTTCATTAATCTATATGTCTAGCTTTATGCCCATACCACACTGTCTTGATTACTGGAGCATTATAGTAAGTTTTTTTTTTTAATTGGGAAGTGAAAGTCCTCCATCATTTTCCTATTTTCCTAAAAAGTTTTGGCTATTCTGAGTCTTTTGAATTTCTATCCATATTTTAGTATCAGCTTGTCAGTTTCTGCAAAAAATAAAAAAAAAAAGAAAAAAAAAAAGAAAGAGGGGAGACAAGATGGCGGGGAAGTAGGAGGAGGTGCCTTTTCAACCTGTACCCTAAAGTGAGCTGATTACCTACCAAAGAACTCCGATCACCCATGAAATCAGCCTGAGATCAGAATTATACATGTCTGGATCTCCACGGGGGGCAGAAGACGCCAGTGGGCAGGTAAAGTGGAGTGGGAACGTCGGACTGATATTGCAAGATAAACAAAAGGGGGAGGGGCCACCAGAGGCGACCCATTGGAAAATAATACCCCAATACAAGAGTGCCCTGCGTCTGGGGACCAGCATTAACTTGGAGTCTGGTTGAAAGCACTCAAAAGAGCAAAGGATCGTGGGGGGAAATTGTGGGAATTGGGGCGGCTAGGGACAGGGGCTTAAGTCCCCGGCTCCAGGACAGCCTGCCCTGGCGCTGAGCCAGAGAGTGCGGCGGAGAAACCGGGTCTTGGTCCCTGAGCCGCCAGCACGCCCGAGAGCGAGTGGAGTCCGGCTCCTGTGAGGGGCTGGGAGCCACACCAGACGGCAGAACGCGCACCTTGCCTGAGATGCGCACGCGTCTCACCCTCCCCTGAGAGAGGTGCACGAACGCCCAGCCTGGTGTTCTGGGACCCAGGCCGTGCTAGAGCCGGAGACGCCCGCGCCCCAAACCCTCCCCTGGGAGAGGTGCGCGCAAGCCCGGCACTCTTAGACCTGGAAAGACCAGGCAGTCCCAGCCCCGGCCAGAGGGAAAATCTCAGTGTGCAATCGATGCTTGGAACCTCTCTGGCGGTCTGGAGCTGCCCAGACAGCCGCCGCTGCCGTGGTTTTGCTTACAAGCAGGAGATCCCGCATCCCCAGGGACTGAGACTCAGAACCTGCTCTGCCAGCGGCCCAGTGGCTGCAGCACCTGCAGGGGAGCAGACTGAGGCTTCTCTCTGAGAGGGAGGTCGGGGTGCAGTTTGTTTTCCTCTAAACCTCCAAAAACCATCAAAAGCTGTCAAGGCGAGAGAAAAGAAGTGAACAAACATAAAAACCTCCAGAGAACAAAAGCCTGAAAAAACTGTTTTCCTCAGAGCCCACCCCCTTGAGGGGGGCTGGAGGACTTAACTCAGGGAACATCACTGACTGAAAACCCACGTGGCAGCCCCCTCCCCCAGAAAACAAATCAGGAAAGAAACAAAAAAAAAAAAGACTACAAGAGAACAACCACCACTATTTCATAGATACAACTTTTATTTTTAACTCATTCCCACTATTCTGGTTCATTTTTTTTCTTTTTTTATATAGATAATTTTTTAACCTATTTACCATCACAGTGAGATGTCCAGTACATCAAATTCCATAATAAACTTCTAACCTGAATTTTTTGATACATACACATGTGTTTTTCTTTTTCTTTTTTATTTTTTTAATTTTTTAAAAAAAATTTTAGTTTACTTTAGTCCAGTTTATTCCTTTTTTATTTTTATTTTCTAATATTCATATAGAGTTAAACTTCAAGGTAACCCCCTTTCTCCAATCAATGCTACCCCTATAGGTAAACCAATTTTTAATCCCCCTTTTATCTTAGGAAAGTTGAGTCCTTCAACAAAGATATCAAGATAACATACAGGAAGAATCAAAATAACCTTCCTTGCCCACACTGAGAATCTATAACCATGCTCCCATCTTTTTCTTCTGCCAGTGTGTATGTGTATTTATATTTGTCCTGATAGTATATAAATATTACACTTGGGGTTCTTTTTGACGAGGTTCTTACTTTTTTTGCCTATATATATATATATATATATATATATATATATTTTCTCTCATCATATAATATTATCAGTCTTTTTGTTTGTCTGTTTTTGTTTGTATACGTCATAAATCTTACCCTGGGGCCCATTTGGGCTGAACCTTCTCTTTTATCTTCCCTTTTTTTCCTGTCTCTCTCTCTCTCTCTTTTTTCTTTTTCTTTTCTTTTTTCTCTCATTTGGGTGGGGAATCCTGAGTGCTCAGAAGTGTTCCAGGGTGCACCTTGACTGCACCATGGTCGATACATCCGGCTACATCTGTCCAGTCATCTCTCACCAAAATGACTAGGAGGAGGAATCCCCAACAGTAGAAAAATACAGAGGATGGGCCTTCCGCAACAGAGCTAACGGCTATCAACATAGACAATATGTCGGAAAGAGAATTCAGGCTAACAATTATCCAGGCAATAGCTAGGCTGGAGAAAGCCATGGATGACCAAACGGAATTGATTAAGGCAGAATTGAAAGCGACAAGGGATGATGTTCATATGTTAGGGCAGAGCTGAAGGCCACCAGGGATGAGGTTCACAATGCTCTCAATGAGTTCCAATCTAATCTAAATTCTCTAAAAGCTAGGGTAACTGAGACAGAAGATAGAATTAGTGATCTGGAGGACAAACAGATAGAGAGAAAGGATCAGGAGGAAGCCTGGAACAAACAGCTTAGAAGCCACGAAAACAGAATCAGGGAAATAAATGATGCCATGAAACGTTCCAACGTCAGAATTATTGGAATCCCTGAAGGGGAGGAGAAAGAAAGAAGTCTAGAAGATATAGTGGAACAAGTTCTTCATGAAAATTTTCCCAATCTTGAGAATGGAACAAGTGTTCATGTACTAGAAGCAGAAAGGTCTCCCCCCAAGATTATAAATTCCAAAAAAACATCCAGGCACCTCATAGTAAAATTGAGGAATCATAATTGTAGATACAATCTCTTGAAAGCCGCTAGGACAAAGAAGCTCCTTACGTACAGAGGAAAGCCCATCAGAATAACGTCAGACCTGTCCACAGAGACCTGGCAAGCCAGAAAGGGCTGGCAAGATATATTCAGGGCACTAAATGAGAAGAACATGCTGCCAAGAATACTTTATCCAGCAAGACTGACATTCAAAATGGATGGAGAGATAAAGAGTTTCCAAGACCGGCAAGGCTTAAAAGACTATGCAACCACCAAGCCGACACTGCAGGAAATATTAAGGGGGGTTCTATAAAAGAGGAAAGACCCTAAGAATAGCATTGAACAGAAATATAGAGACAATCGACAGAAAGAAAGACGTCAAAGATAACACAATGTCAATAAAAACGTATCTCTCAATAATCACTCTCAATGTGAATGGCCTAAATGCGCCCATAAAACGACACAGGGTTGCAGATTGGATAAAACAACAGGACCCATCCATATGTTGTCTACAAGAGACCCATTTTGAACCTAAAGATACACCCAGACTGAAAGTGAAGGGATGGAGAAGCATCTTTCATGCCAATGGGCCTCAAAAGAAGGCCGGGGTAGCAATTCTCATATAAGATAAATTAGATTTTAAACTAAAGACGGTAGTCAGAGATACAGAAGGACACTACATCATTCTTAAAGGGACTATCCACCAAGATGATCTAACAATTGTAAATATCTACACCCCCAATATGGGAGCAGCCAATTACATAAGAAAACTATTAATCAAGATAAAGAGTCATATTGATATGAATACATTAATAGTAGGAGATCTTAATACGCCTCTCTCAGAAATAGACAGATCATCGAAGCAGAAAATCCATAAAGAAATAAGAGCATTGAATGACACATTGGACCAGATGGACCTCATAGATATATACAGAACATTCCACCCTAAAACAACAGAATACTCATTCTTCTCAAGTGCACATGGAACCTTCTCCAGAATAGACCACATACTGGGTCACAAATCAGGGCCCAACTGATACCAAAAGACTGAGATTATTCCCTGCATATTCTCAGATCACAATGCTTTGAAACTGGAGCTCAATCACAAGGAAAAGTTCAGAAGGAACTCAAACACCTGGAAGCTAAAGACCACCTTGCTTAAGAATGCTTGGATCAACCAGGAGATCAAAGAAGAACTTAAACAATTTATGGAAACCAATGAGAATGAAGACACTTCACTCCAAAACCTATGGGATACAGCAAAGGCGGTCCTAAGGGGGAAATACATAGCCATCCAAGCCTCCCTCAAAAAAATTGAAAAATCCAGAATACACCAGCTGTCTCTACACCTTAAAAAAAAAAAAGAAAGAAAGAAAAGAAAAAAGAAAAAACTAAAGCAAAACACCTGGAATTCTGATAGGGACTGCCTTGAATCTATGGATTGACTTGAGAAGAATTGATAATTTAAAAACATTGAATCTTTCAATCCATGTACAAGGAAATTCCCTTCATTTATTTATGTTTTCTCTAATTACTCTCAGCAGTGTTTTGTAATTTTCAGTGAACAAATCTTGTACTTCTTTTATTAAATGTATTCCTGTATATTTTATTATAACTGATGTTATAAAAGGTACTGTCATTGTAGTTTTATTGTGGCAAAATGTATATAACACAAACTTCACCATTTTAACCACTTATAAGTGTACAATTTGGTTGCATTAAGCATATTCACAATCTTGTGCAACCATCCCCACTATTCATTTCCAAAACTTCATCATCCAAAACTTAAACTCTGTACCCATTAACCAATAGTTCTCTATTCCTCACTCCCTCCTACCCAAGCTCCGGGAACCTCTATTATACTTTGTGTCCCCAAGAATTTGTCTAATTTAAGTGTCTCATGTAAGTGGAATTACACAATATTTATTCTTCTGTATGTGGCTTGTTTCACTTAGCATAATGTTTTCAAGGTTCATCCATGTTCTGGCATGTGTCAAAGCTTCATTCCTTTTTATGGCTAAATTTGATTGATAGATAGATAATAATAAAAATATGTATCTACCTATCTGATAGATACTTGGATTGTTTCCAACTTGGACTATTGTGAATAATGCTGCTAGGAAGCCTGGTGTGCAATTATTTGTTTAAGTCTCTGCTTCCAATTCTTTGGATATACACCTAATAGTGGAATTAATAGATTACATGGCAATTATATGTGTAGATTTTTGAGGAAAGTCTCAACTCTTTTCCATGGTGGCTACACAATTTTAGACTCCCAATAGCAATGCACAAAAGTTGTAATTTCTCCAAATTCCCACTAAAATTTTGTATCCATGTGTGTTTTAATAGATGTTCTATGAGTATGAAGTCATATCTCATTCTAGTTTTAATTTTCTTCTTAAAATTTTTTTAAAGATTTTATTTATTTATTTATTTATTTGAGAAAGCAAGAGCGATAGAGAGAGCACAACTGAGAGAAGGGAGCAGAGGGAGAGCTAAGCAGGGACTCTAATGCAGTGCTTGATCCCAGGAGCCTGGGATCATGACCTGAGCCAAAGGCAGATGCTTAACCAACTGAGTCTCCCAGGTGCCCCTGGTTTTAATTTTCATTTCCCTCAACAAATATTTATGTTGAGCATTTTTTCAAATGTTTATTGCCAATTTGTATATCTTATTTAGAGAAATTCTTATTTAAGCCCTTTGCCTACTTTTCAATTACTTTGTTTGATTTTTTGGTATTGAGGTAAAGAAGTTCTTAATGTATTCTGGATAATAATTCTTATCAGATATATGCTTTTCAAATTATTTTCTCCCATTATGGATGTTATGACAGCTTTTCACTGTCTTGATAGTATTTTTTAATGTACAAATGTTATTAATTTTGATGAAGTCGACATTATTATGTTACTTCTGTTGCCTACATTCTTGGTATCATATCCAAGAAATCATTGCCAAACCAATGTCATGTTTTTCCCTTAAGTTTTTTTCTAGTGTGGTTCATTAATCTATTTTGAGTTAATATTTGCACATGGTGTAAGGTAAGTTCCAACTCTATTCTCTTGCATGTGAATTTCTAGTTTTCCCAGCAACATTTGTTGAAAAGACAATTTTCCCCATTTAATGGTCTTATCATCCTTGCTGAAAATTGATAATATATGTGAAGGTATATTTGTAAGCTGTCTATTCTATTACATTGATCTATGTGTCTGTTTTTATGCCAGTTTTTTATTACTGTAGCTTTGTAGTAAGTTTTGAAATCAGAAAATGTGAGTCTCCCAACATTATTCTTCACTTTTCAGTATTGTTTTATGTATTCAGAATAACTTGAGATGTCATAAAAAAACCCAGGATGAGTTTTTCTGTTTCTTAAAAAATACCTTTAAGATTTTGGTAGAAATTACACTAAGTCTGTAGATCTCTTTGAGCACTATGGTCATTTAAAAAATGTTATTTCTTCATTTGAGGAGTTAAGATGGTGGAGTAGTAGGGGACCCTATGCTTTTCTTGTCCCTTGAACACAGCTAGATAAACATCAAATCATTCTGAACACCTAAGAAATTGATTTGAGGACTAAAAGAACACACTGCACATCTAGAGAGAGAAGAATGGTAACATCATGGAAGGTAGGAGCTGCAGAGAGTTGCTTTGGTGGAGGAAAGAATTGCAAGTTCTGTGGAGAGGAGAGCCCTGATCATAGGGAGAGGAATGAGAGAGAGAGAGAAAGAAGCATGCAGGAGATTGCACAAGAAAAACTCTTCTCCCAAAACTATTGACTGGGAAAAGGAGAAGGAGAGGGGCTGACTATGGCAAGTTTTTACAAGCACCGGAGCTCAAAGTCTCAAGTTTTAGAAGTCCACGCCATCACCAAGGTCTTGTCCGGCAAGCTTAGTTGTGTTTCTGTGAGGAAGGAGGGCAGAGGCCTGGGACCAACCAGCATACCTGGATCCTTGGATCCGGGATCTCCTGGATCACACCAGGAGAAACATTTCCTCTTCTTGGAGTGCATTTGGGAGAGATGGTACTGCCTCTCAGGGGAAAAAGAGATAGTTGATGCCATTGAGTGACCCCATTAATTACATAGCAGCAGAGGTAATTGCTTAAGACAACTAACCTGGAAGCCAGCTTTTGGCTGTGCTTTACCATAAACTCTGAGATCCTGCATGGTCATTTGACTACTTTGCTGGGACAAACCAGCTCTGGCCACAAAACAGCAAGACCCTCCCCCAGAGAAACAGTGTGGGGCGGCACCACTCGGGGTCCCCAAACTTTGAAGTTTTTGAAACCCAGCCATGTGCCTGAGATAAAACACAGGAGTACTGCACTGCCAGGCAGGCTGACAGCTCAGACAGAGGGTGAAAGCAGGGTTCTGATTGAAGCATGGGACACAAGAGGAGAGATTGTTCACTCTTCTGTGAGGGCTTCCTGAACAGTGGCAGGCACAAACTCCCCTCTCAAGGGATGACAGAGAGAGGTAATGTCATCCATCCCCCACCCCAACCACCACCTATCAGCATGGGCAGACTTCAGTGAGCAACACAGCACCGTTACTGGAGGCTGGAGCCACTTACACCAAGCCCCACTCCACTAAACCTTGCAGGTGTATCTTTACTAGGACAAGTTGGCCAGGGAACCAGAATAGTAGGCTCCTCCCTCAGAAGACCAGCACAAACCCTCCACATGTGGAAAGTATCTACTGATCATGGAGTGCTACAAATCTTCAGCTCTAGAGGGAATATCATAAGGCTTATTTTAACAAGCAGGCCAAAACACAACTAGTTAAAATGCCAAATGCTGGACAATGTCCCAACACCCTCACTGCAAGTGAGGAGAATCTCTACAGAGGACTGCCTGAGGGAAAGAACAACCAAGACATGATGGAAGAGTGCACACTCTGAAACACTTCCTGAAGTACCAGGCCCTGGACAGTATAGACCTCTACTTAATATAGCCATTACTCTCAGGAGCAAGAAATATAATAGGCTTTCATAACACACACACACACACACACACACACACACATGCACACACACACACACACACACACAAACCAAGGACCTAGACAAAATGCTGAAACAGAGGAATTCACTTCAAAAAAAGAACTTGGGACACCTGGGTGGTTCAGTCAGTTAAGCACCAGACTCTTGATTTTGACTCAGGTCATGATCTCAGCGTCATGAGATCAAGCCCTGCATTGGGCTCCACACTCAATGGGGAGTCTGCTTCTTTCTCTCTCTTTCCCACTCTCTCTGCCCCTCCACCCATTCACACACTCTCTTTAAAATAAATAAATCTTTAAAAAAAAGAACATGAAAAAGTCATAGACAGAGATCTAATAAAAACAGATATAAGTTAAAAAAATACATATATATATGTAATATGCCTGAACCAGAATTTAAAACAATAATCATAAAAGTACTAACTGGGCTTGAGAAAAGCATAGAAGACACAAAAGAATCCTTTCCTACAGAGATAAAAGAACTAAAAACTAGTCAGACTGAAATAAAAAATGCTATAACCAAGATGCAAAACCAACTGGAGGTAATAATGAGTATGGAAAAAGCAGAATAACAACTCAATGATAAAGAAGATAAAATTATGAAAATAATGAAGCTGAAAAGGAGAGGGAAAGAAAAGTACTGGACCACAAATGAAGACTTAGGGAACACAGTGACTCCAGAAATCATAATAACATTTGCATCAGAGGAGTATCAGAAGAAGAAGAGAGGGAAAAGGGGGCAGAAGGTTTATTTGAGCAAATTATAGCTGAAAATCTACCTAATCTGGGAAGGACACAGACATCAAAATCCAAGAAACACAGAGAACACCCATCAAATTCAACAAAAGCTGGCCAACACCAAAACATATTATACTACATTTTTTAAAGTATAGAAATAAGGAAAGAATCCAGAAACCAGCAAAGGAAAAGACATCCTTAACCTACAAGAGAAGACAAATCAGGTCTGCAGCAGATCTCTCCACAGGAACATGGCAAGCCATGTTGATATATTCAAGATGTGGAATGGGAAAAATATGCAGCCAGGAATCCTTTATCCAGCAAGGCTGTCCTTCAGAATAGGAGAGATAATTTCCCAGACAAACAAAAACTAAAGACGTTCATGACCAATAACCAGCCCTGCAAGAAATATTAAAGGGGACTCTTTGAGTGGAAAAGAAAGACCAGAAGCAACAAAGACTAGAAAGGAACAGAGAAAATCTCCAGACTTAGTGACTTTACAAGTAACAAAATGGCACTAAATTCTTATGTATCAACAATTATTCCAAACGCAAATGGACCAAATGCTCTAAGCAAAAGGCATAAGGTATCAGAAAAGATAAAGAAAAAATTAAAGCCATCATTTTGTGGCTTACAAGAGAATCATTTTAGACTTAAAGACACCTCCAGATTGAAAGTGAGGGGTTAGAGAACCATCTGTCACGCTAATGGACACTTAAAAAAAAAAATCTGGAGTAGCCATTCTCATATCAGACAAACTAGAGTTTAAACCAAAGAGTGTAACAAGATTTGAAGGAGGGCATTCTATCATAATTGAGAGGTTTACCCAACAAGAAGATATAACAATTGTAAATGTTTATGGCCCCAACTTGGGACCACCCAAATATATAAAATAATTAATAACAAACATAAGGGAACTCATTGATAATAATACAATAATAGTAGGGGACTTTATTGCCCCAGTTACAACAATGGACAGATCATCTATGCAGAAAATCAACATGGAAACCATGGCCTTGAATGACACACTGGACAAAATGGACTTAACAGATATATTCAGAACATTCCATCCTAAAGCAGCACAATACACATTCTTTTTGAGTGCACATGGAACACTCTACAGCACAGATCATATACTGGGTCACAAACCAGCCATCAACAAATACAAAAAGATTGAGATCGTATCATGCATATTTTCATACAACAATGCTATGAAACTTGAAGTCACCCACAAGGAAAAAAATTGGAAAGACTACAAATACATGGAAGATAAAAACATCTTACTAAAGAATGACTGGGTCAACCAGGAAATTAAAGAAGAAATTTTAAAAGTACATGGAAGCAAAAGAAAATGAAAACACAACAGTCCAAAACACTTGGGATGCAGAAAAGGCAGTCATAAGAGGGAAATATATAGCAATACAGGCCTACTTCAGGAAGCAAGAAAATTCTTGAATGTACTACACATAAAGTAGATAGAAGAGGAGCAACAAATAAAGCCTAAAGGCAGCAGAACAGGAGTAATAACGATTAGAGCAGAAATGCCTGGTGATGGGTATTAAGGAGGGCACAGATTACAAGGAGTACTGGATGTTATATACAAACAATGAATCATGGAACATTATATCAAAAACTAAAGATGTACTGTATAGTGACTAACATAACATAATTTAAAAAACTAATTAACATGATACAGAAACAACAACAACAACACAGTAGAAAAGATCATTGAAAGTAAGAGCTGGAGAGGAGACAAGATGGCGGGGAAGTAGGAGGAGGCGCCTTTTCAACCTGCACCCTAAAGTGAGCTGATTACCTACCAAAGAACTCCGATCACCCATGAAATCAGCCTGAGATCAGAATTATACACGTCTGGATCTCTACGGGGGCCAGAAGATGCCAGTGGGCAGGTAAAGTGGAGTGGGAACGTCGGACTGATATCTGAAGATAAACAAAAGGGGGAGGGAGCCACCAGAGGCGACCGACTGGAAAATAATACCCCAATACGAGAGTGCCCGGCATCTGGGGACCAGCATTAACTTGGAGTCTTGTTGAAAGCACTCAAAAGAGCAAAGACTCGAGCGGGGAAATTGGGGGAATCGGGGCGGATAGGGATAGGGGCTTAAGTCCCCAGACCCAGGGCAGCATCCCCTGGTGCTGAGCCGGAGAGTGCAGTGGAGAAACCTGGTCTTTGTCCCGGAGCCGCCAGTGCGCCCGAGAACGGGTGGAGTCCAGCTCCCGTGAGGGGCTGGGAGCCACACCAGACGGCAGAACGCGCACCTTACTGGAGATGCGCGCGTGCCTCAACCTCCCCTGAGAGAGGTGCACGAACGCCCAGCCTGGTGTTCTGGGACCCACGCGGCGATACACCCACGCGGCGATAGAGCCGATAGAGCTGGAGGCGCCGCGCCCCAAACCATCCCCTGGGAGAGGTGCGCGCAAGACCTGAGCTCTCAGCCCCAGCCAGCGGGAAAATCTCAGTGTGCGATTGCTGCTTGGAACCTCTCTGGCGGTCTGGAGCTGCCCAGACAGCCACAGCTGCCTTGGTTTTGCGTACAAGCAGGAGATCCTGCGTCCCCAGGGACCGTGACTCAGAACCTGCTCTGCCAGCGGCCCAGCGGCTGCAGCACCTGCAGGGGAGCAGACTGAGGCTTCTCTCTGAGAGGGAGGTTGGGGTGCAGTTTTCTTTCCTCTAAACCTCCAAAAACCATCAAAAGCTGTCAAGGCGAGAGAAAAGAAGTGAACAAACATAAAAACCTCCAGAGAACAAAAACCTGAAAAAAAACGTTTTTCTCAGAGCCCACCCCCTTGAGGGGGTCGGGAGGACTTAACTCAGGGAACATCATTGACTGAAAACCCACGTGGCAGCCCCCTCCCCCAGAAAACAAATCAGGAAAAAAAAAAAAAAAGACTACAAGAGAACAACCACCACTACTTCATAGATACAACTTTTATTTTTAATTCTTTCCCACGATTCTGGTTCATTTTTTTTCTTTTTTTATATAGATAATTTTTTAACCTATTTACCATCACAGTGAGATGTCCAGTACATCAAATTCCATGATAAACTTCTAACCTGAATTTTTTCATACATACACATGTGTTTTTCTTTTGCTTTTCTATTTTCTTAATTTTTAAAAAAATTTTTAATTTAGTTTAGTCCAGTTTATTCCTTTTTTATTTTTATTTTCTAATATTCATATAGAGTTAAACTTCAAGGTAATCCCCTTTCTCCAAGCAATGCTACCCCTATAGGTGAACCAATTTTTAATCCCCCTTTTTCTTAGGAAAGTTGAGTCCTTTAACAAAGATATCAAGATACATCCAGGAAGAATCAAAATAACCTTCCTCGCCCACACCGAGAATCTATAACCATACTCCCATCTTTTTCTTCTGCCAGTGTCTCTGTGTATTTATGTTTGTCCGGATAGTATATAAATCTTATACTTGGGGTTCTTCTTGACGAGGCTCCTCCTTTTTTTTGCTTATATATATATATATTTTCTCTCGTCATATACTTTTATCAGTCTTTTTGTTTGTCTGTTTTTGTTTGTATACGTCATAAACCTTACCCTGGGGCCCATTTGGGCTGAACCTTCACTTTTATCTTCCCTTTTTTTCCTGTCTCTCTCTCTCCCTCTTTTTTATTTTTCTTTTCTTTTTTCTCTCATTTGGGTGGGGAATCCTGAGTGCTCAGAAGCGTTCCAGGGTGCACCTTGACTGCACCACGGTCAATACATCCAGCTACATCTGTCCAGTCATCTCTCACCAAAATGACTAGGAGGAGGAATCCCCAACAGAAGAAAAATACAGAGGATGGGCCTTCTGCAACAGAGCTAACGGCTATCAACATAGACAATATGTCAGAAAGAGAATTCAGGCTAACAATTATCCAGGCAATAGCTAGGTTGGAGAAAGCCATGGATGACCAAACAGAATTGATTAGGGCAGAATTGAAAGCGACCAGAGAGGAGGTTCATAATGTTAGGGCAGAGCTGAAGGCCACCAGGGATGAGGTTCACAACACTCTCAATGAGTTCCAATCTAATCTAAATTCTCTAAAAGCTAGGGTAACTGAGACAGAAGATAGAATTAGTGATCTGGAGGACAAACATATAGAGAGAAAGGATCAGGAGGAAGCCTGGAACAAACAGCTTAGAAGCCACGAAAACAGAATCAGGGAAATAAATGATGCCATGAAACGTTCCAACGTCAGAATTATTGGAATCCCTGAAGGGGAGGAGAAAGAAAGAAGTCTAGAAGATATAGTGGAACAAGTTTTTCATGAAAATTTTCCCAATCTTGCGAATGGAACAAGTGTTCATGTACTAGAAGTAGAAAGGTCCCCCCCCAAGATTATAAATTCAAAAAAAACATCCAGGCACCTCATAGTAAAATTGAGGAATCATAATTGTAGATACAATCTCTTGAAAGCCGCTAGGACAAAGAAGCTCCTTACATACAGAGGAAAGCCCATCAGAATAACGTCAGACCTGTCCACAGAGACCTGGCAAGCCAGAAAGGGCTGGCAAGATATATTCAGGGCACTAAATGAGAAGAACATGCTGCCAAGAATACTTTATCCAGCAAGACTGACATTCAAAATGGATGGAGAGATAAAGAGTTTCCAAGACCGGCAAGGCTTGAAAGACTATGCAACCACCAAGCCGACACTGCAGCAAATATTAAGGGGGGTTCTATAAAAGAGGAAAAATCCTAAGAATAGCATTGAACAGAAATATAGAGACAATCGACAGAAAGAAAGACTTCAAAGATAACACAATGTCAATAAAAACGTATCTCTCAATAATCACTCTGAATGTGAATGGCCTAAATGCACCCATAAAACGACACAGGGTTGCAGATTGGATAAAACGACAGGACCCATCCATATGTTGTCTACAAGAGACCCATTTTGAACCTAAAGATACACCCAGACTGAAAGTGAAGGGATGGAGAAGCATCTTTCACGCCAATGGGCCTCAAAAGAAGGCCGGGGTAGCGATTCTCATATCAGATAAATTAGATTTTAAACTAAAGACGGTAGTCAGGGATACAGAAGGACACTACATCATTCTTAAAGGGACTATCCACCAAGATGATCTAACAATTGTAAATATCTATGCCCCCAATATGGGAGCAGCCAATTACATAAGAAAACTATTAATCAAGATAAAGAGTCATATTGATATGAATACATTAATAGTAGGAGATCTTAACACGCCTCTCTCAGAAATAGACAGATCATCGAAGCAGAAAATCAATAAAGAAATAAGAGCATTGAATGATACATTGGACCAGATGGACCTCATAGATATATACAGAACATTCCACCCTAAAACAACAGAATACTCATTCTTCTCAAGTGCACATGGAACCTTCTCCAGAATAGACCACATACTGGGTCACAAATCAGGGCTCAACCGATACCAAAAGACTGAGATGATTCCCTGCATATTCTCAGATCACAATGCTTTGAAACTGGAGCTCAATCACAAGGAAAAGTTCAGAAGGAACTCAAATACCTGGAAGCTAAAGACCACCTTGCTTAAGAATGCTTGGATCAACCAGGAGATCAAAGAAGAACTTAAACAATTTATGGAAACCAATGAGAACGAAGACACTTCACTCCAAAACCTATGGGATACAGCAAAGGCGGTCCTAAGGGGGAAATTCATAGCCATCCAAGCCTCCCTCAAAAAAATTGAAAAATCCAGAATACACCAGCTGTCTCTACACCTTAAAGAACTGGAGAATCAACAACAAATCAAACCAACTCCACACGTAAGAAGGGAAATAATCAAGATTAGAGCAGAGATCAACGAGGTAGAAACCAGAGATACAGTAGAACGTATCAACGAAACTAGAAGCTGGTTTTTTGAAAGAATCAATAAGATTGATAAACCATTGGCCACACTAATCCAAAAGAAAAGAGAGAAAGCCCAAATTAATAAAATTAAGAATGAAAAGGGAGAGATCACAACTAACACCAAGGAAGTAGAAACAATCATCAGAAGCTATTATCAACAGTTATATGCCAATAAGCTAAGCAACCTAGATGAAATGGATGCATTCCTGGAAAACTATAAACTCCCAAAATTGAACCAGGAAGAAATTGACAACCTGAATAGACCGATATCTAGTAACGAGATTGAAGCAGTGATCAAAAACCTCCCAAAAAACAAGAGCCCAGGACCTGACGGATTCCCTGGGGAATTCTATCAAACTTTCAAAGAAGAAATAATACCTATTCTCCTGAAGCTGTTTCAAAAAATTGAAGCAGAAGGAAAACTTCCAGACTCTTTTTATGAAGCCAGCATTACCCTGATCCCCAAACCAGGCAAAGACCCTACCAAAAAGGAGAATTTCAGACCGATATCACTGATGAATATGGATGCTAAGATTCTCAACAAGATCCTAGCAAACAGGATCCAACAGCACATTAAAAAGATTATCCACCATGACCAGGTAGGATTCATCCCTGGGTTACAAGGATGGTTCAACATTCGCAAATCAATCAATGTGATAGAACAAATCAATAAGAGAAGAGAGAAGAACCACATGATCCTCTCCATTGATGCAGAAAAAGCTTTTGACAAAATCCAGCATCCGTTCCTGATTAAAACGCTTCAAAGTATAGGGATAGAGGGAACATTCCTGAACTTCATCAAATCTATCTATGAAAGACCCACAGCAAATATCATCCTCAATGGGAAAAAGCTTGCAGCCTTCCCATTGAGATCAGGAACACGACAAGGATGCCCACTCTCACCACTCTTGTTCAACATAGTATTAGAAGTCCTAGCAACAGCAATCAGACAACAAAGAGAAATAAAAGGTATCCAGATTGGCAAGGAAGAAGTCAAACTCTCTCTCTTCGCAGATGACATGATTCTTTATATGGAAAACCCGAAAGACTCCACCTCCAAACTACTAGAACTCATACAGCAATTCAGTAATGTAGCAGGATACAAAGTCAATGTCCAGAAATCAGTGGCTTTCTTATACACTAACAATGAAAATACAGAAAGGCAAATTAGAGAATTGATTCCATTTACTATAGCACCAAAAACCATAAGATACCTCGGAATAAACCTAACCAAAGAGGTTAAAGATCTGTACTCGAGGAACTACAGAACACTCCTAAAAGAAATTGAAGAAGACACAAAAAGATGGAAGACCATTCCATGCTCTTGGATGGGAAGAATAAACATCGTTAAAATGTCTATACTGCCCAGAGCAATCTATACTTTTAATGCCATTCCAATCAAAATTCCACCAGTATTTTTCAAAGAGCTGGAGCAAATAATACTAAAATTTGTATGGAATCAGAAGAGACCCCGAATTGCTAAGGAAATGTTGAAAAACAAAAATAAAACTGGCGGCATCACGTTACCTGATTTCAAGCTTTACTACAAAGCTGTGATCACCAAGACAGCATGGTACTGGCATAAAAACAGACACATGGACCAGTGGAACAGAGTAGAGAGCCCAGATATGGACCCTCAACTCTATGGTCAAATAATCTTTGACAAAACAGGAAAAAATATCCAGTGGAAAAAAGACAGTCTCTTCAATAAATGGTGCTGGGAAAACTGGACAGCTATATGTAGAAGAATGAAACTTGACCATTCTCTTACACCGTACACAAAGATAAACTCGAAATGGATAAAAGACCTCAACGTGAGACAGGAATCCATCAGAATCCTCGAGGAGAACATAGGGAGTAACCTCTTTGATATCAGCCACAGCAACTTCTTTCAAGATATGTCTCCAAAGGCGAAGGAAACAAAGGCAAAGATGAACTTCTGGGACTTCATCAAGATAAAAAGCTTCTGCACAGCAAAAGAAACAGTCATCAAAACAAAGAGGCAACCCACGGAATGGGAGAAGATATTTGCAAATGACAGTACAGACAAAAGGTTGATATCCAGGATCTATAAAGAACTCCTCAAACTCAACACACACAAAACAGATAATCATATTAAAAAATGGGCAGAAGATATGAACAGACACTTCTCCAAGGAAGACATACAAATGGCTACCAGACACATGAAAAAATGTTCATCATCACTAGCCATCAGGGAGATTCAAATCAAAACCACATTGAGATACCACCTTACACCAGTTAGAATGGCCAAAATTAGCAAGACAGGAAACAACGTGTGTTGGAGAGGATGTGGAGAAAGGGGAACCGTCTTACACTGTTGGTGGGAATGCAAACTGGTGCAGCCACTTTGGAGAACAGTTTGGAGATTCCTCAGGAAATTAAAAATAGATCTTCCCTATGACCCTGCAATTGCACTGCTGGGTATTTACCCCAAAGATACAGATGTAGTGAAAAGAAGGGCCATCTGTACCCCAATGTTTATAGCAGCAATGGCCACGGTCGCCAAACTGTGGAAAGAACCAAGATGCCCTTCAACGGATGAATGGATAAGGAAGATGTGGTCCATATACACTATGGAGTATTATGCCTCCATCAGAAAGGACGAATACCCAACTTTTGTAGCAACATGGACCGGACTGGAAGAGATTATGCTGAGTGAAATAAGTCAAACAGAGAAAGTCAAGTATCATATGGTTTCACTTATTGGTGGAGCATAACAAATAATATAGAGGACAAGGGTAGATGGAGAGGAGAAGGGAGTTGAGGGAAATTGGAAGGGGAGGTGAACCATGAGAGACTATGGACTCTGAAAAACAACCTGAGGGTTTTGAAGGGGCGGGGTGGGAGGGTGGGGGAACCAGGTGGTGGGTATTAGGGAGGGCACAGATTGCATGGAGCACTGGGTGTGGTGAAAAAACAATGAATACTGTTACGCTGAAAATAAATTAAAAATTAAAAAAAAAAAGAAAGTAAGAGCTGGTTCTTTGAAAGAATTAATAAAATTGATTAACCTCTAGTCAGACTTATCAAAAAAGAAAAGAGAAAGAACTCAAATAAATAAAATCATCAATGAAAGAGGCGAAATCACAACCAACACCAAGAAATACAATTATATGAGATTACTGTGGAAAATTAGAGGCTAAAAAATTGGGGAATCTGGAAGAAATGGATAAGTTCCCAGAAACATGCAAACTGCAAAAACTGAACCAGGAAGAAATAGAAAATTTAAACAGAACAATAACCAGCAAAGGATTTGAATTGGTAATAAAAATATCTCCCAATAAACAAAATACCAAGGCTAGATGGTTACCTAGGGGAATTCTTCCAAGCATTTAAAGAATCAATACTTATTCTTCTCAAACTTTTCCAAAAAATAGAAAGGGAAGGAAAACTTCCAAACTCCTTACACAAGGTCATCATTACCTCAGTTCTAAAACCAAAGACCCCAATAAAAAGAATTACAGGCCAATATCCCTGCTGAACATGGATGCAAAAATTCTCAACAAAATACTAGCAAACTGAATCCAACAGTACATTAAAAGAATTATTCACCATGGTCAAGTGGAATTTATTCCTAGGCTGCAAGGGTGGTTCAATATTCACAAATCAATCAACATGATATACCACATTAATAAAAGAAAGGATAAAAAGCATATTATCCTCTTAAAAAATGCAGAAAAAGCACTTGGCGAAATACTGCATCATTTCCTGATTTAAAAACTCTCAACAAAGTAGGGATAGGTGGAACACACCTCAACATTATAAAGACCATATACAAAAGACCCACAGCTAATATCACTCTCAAAAAAAAAAGCTGAGAGCTTTTCCTCTATGGTCAGGAACAAGACAGGGATGTCGGATGTCCACTCTCACCATTGTTATTTAACATAGTACCAGAAGTCCTAGCCTCAGCAATCGCATAATGAAAAGAAATAAAATGCATCCAAATCAGCAAGGAGGAAGTCAAACTTTCATTGTTCACAGACATGACATTTTATGTAGAAAACCCAAAAGACTCCACCAAAAAATTGTTAGAACCGATACACAAATTCAGCAAAGTCACAAGATATAAAATCAATGTACAGAAGTCTGTTGCATTTCTATACACCAATAATAAAGTGGCAGAGAGAAATCAAGGAGTTGGTCCCATTTACAATTGTACCAAAACCATAAGATACCTAGGAACAAACCTAACCAAAGAGGTAAAATATGTGTACTCTGAAAACCATAGAGCACTTATGAAAGACATTGAAGAGGACACAAAGATATAGAAAAACATTTCATGCTCATGGACTGGGAGAACAAACACTGTTAAAATGTGTATACCACCTAAAGCAATCTACATATTTAATGCAAAACCTATCAAAATACCACCAACTTTTTCACAGAGCTAGAACAAACAATCCTAAAATTTGTATGGAACCAGAAAACACCCCAATTAGCCAAAACAATCTTAAAAAAGAAAAAGGTAGAGGCATCACAATTCCAGACTTCAAGATATATTACAAAGCTGCAATCATCAAGATAGTATGGTACTAGCAAAAAAAACAAAACAAAACAAACAAACAAACAAAACAGACACATGAATCAATGGAACACAATAGGTGACTCAGAAATGGGCCCACAACTGTATTGTCAACTAATCTTTAACAAGGCAGGGAAAAATATCCTTCAACAAATGATGCTGGTAAAACTGGACAGCAATGTGCAGAAGAAATGAAACTAGACCACTTTCTTACACCATACACAAAAATAAATTCAAAATGAATGAAAGACCTATCATGTGCAACAGGAAACAATCAAAATTCTAGAGAAGCACACGGGCAGCAACCTCTTTGACATGGGCTGCAGCAATTTCTTACTATACACATCTGAGGGAAGGAAAAAAAAAGCAAAAATGAACTCTTGGGACTTCATCAAGATAAAACCTGCACAGCAAAGGCAATAATCAATAAAACTAAAAGGCAGCCCACAGAATGGGAGAAGATACTTGAAAATGACATATCTGATAAAGGGTTAGTATCCAAAATATATAGAATTCTTTAAACTCAACACCCAAAAAACAAATAATCCAGTTAAGAAACAGAACTAAGACATGAATAGATATTTCTTCAAAGAAGACATCCAGGTGTCCAAAAGACACATGAAAAGTTGTTCAGTATCACTTGGCATCAGAGAAATACAAGTCAAAATCACAATGAGATACCACCTCGCACCAGTCAGAATGGCTACAATTAACAAGATGGGAAACGACAAACGTTGGTGAGGATGCAGAGAAAGGGGATTGTGAAATCATTCAATCAGAGAAAGACAAATGTCATATAATTTCACTCATATGTAGAATTTAAGAAACAAAATAGATGAACATAGGGGAAGGGGAGAAAAAAGAGAAAGGGAGACAAACTGTAAGAGGCTCTTAACTATAGTGAACAAACGAGGGTTGATGGAGGAAGGTGGGTGGGGGGTGTGCAAAGTGGGTGATGGGTATTAAGGAGGCACTTGTATTGAGCACTGGGTGTTATATGTAATTGATAAATCACTAAATTCTACTACTGAAACCAATACTACACTATATGTTAACTAACTAGAATTTAAATAAAAAGTTGAAATAAAAAAGAAAAAGGAAAAGAAATAAAAAATAAAAAACTGGGGTGGGGAAAAACAGAAAAGATTAAAGGCAGGAATAGTATGGTATTTTCTCAAATCCTAACATTATCAGAATCAGGTTGAATATTCAGTCATTAACTATGATGTTAGCTGCAGGGATTTTTTACATATTGTTTTACACAGAAATCATATTCACTTCTATTCTTCATTTGGTGATATTTTTATCACAAACTGATTTAATTTGCTCAACCACTTCTTTTGCATCTTTTAAGAGAGCATATGATCTTTCTCTTTCACAATATTAATGTGGTAAATTGTATTCATTGATTTTCAAATATTAAATCACATTTACATTCCTGGGGAAATAAAATCTTATACCTTATACATATTCTGTAATATATATCATATTGCCCATTAGAAAACTTTGGATTATATTGATTATTGATGATCCAGAGAGACCTTGGTCAGATATGTTCTTTTACATATTTTCCTGGTTTTGGTATTTGTGTTATGCTTGCCTAATAAAAGGAAAGGACAACTGTTTTCTTTTTCTGAAAATACTGTGTACTGGGTGGCTTTATTTTGGCAAATGTTTAGAATAAACAATTTTATTTAGATGCATGTACTTAATCTAAAAAAGAATATATATAAAACACATCTATTGATTTTACGATTTTTATTTATTTTTATTTTAAATTTAAAAGTTGTATATTTCAATACCTTCCACCATTTTGAAAGAGGATAAAATCAAAGGTCATAATAGTGTTCACAGTGTTTTAATGATTTTTATTGTGTGTAGGAAAGGTGTTTAGTAATGTTCTCTTTTACATACCTGACATGAGGTTTTCTTTCTCTTAACTTTTGTTTAATCTTGATATGTGTTTATCAGCCATATTAATCTTTTAATAAAAACCAGTGAGTAAAACTGTAGATTGTTTCAATTATAAATACACTTTCTAGTTTATTGATTTGAGTTTTATCTCCTTTATTTGCTTCTTTTTATTACCTTGCCATTTAACTATGGCTTGGTTTTTTACACTAGTTTCTTAGAAGCTTCACTGTGGAGTGCCTGGGTGGCTCAGTTGGTTAATTGTCTGCCTTTGGCTCAGGTCATGATCCCAGAGTCCTGGGATTGAGTCCTGCCTTGGGCTTCCCACTTAGCAGGGACTCTGCTTCTCCTTCTCCCTCTGCTCCCCGCCTCTGTTTGTGCTCTCTTTCTCAAATAAATAAATAAATAAGATCTTTCAAAAAAAGAAGTTTCACCATGGGTTTTAAACTCTACACATTTTAACATACATGAATGTAAAGATAAAATTACACTAGGACTACTACTTTAGCTGCATCACAACCTTTGCGACAATTTTATTAAAGTATAGTTTACATCCAGAAAACAAATTCAAGTATAGAGTACATAAATTATTGTATAAATATATAATCATGTAATCACCAACCTGATCTAGATATCAAATTATCCAGAACCCAAGTAAGGCTTACTCAGTCAACCAATGTCTTACAATGAGTTAATCATTCTTCTGTCTTCTACCTCCATAGTTTAATCTTTTAATTTGTTTGTTTGTTTGTTTGTTTGTTTATTTATTATGTTCAGTTAGCCACTGTATAGTACATCATTAGTTTTTGATGTAGTGTTCAATGATTCATTAGTTGAGTATAACCCCCAGTGCTCATCACAACATGTGACCTCCTTAATACCTATCACCCTGTAAACCCATCCCCCAACCCATTCCCCTCTGAAACCCTCTGTTTGTTTCCCAGGGTCCATAGTCTCTCATGGTTTGTCTCTCTTTCTGATTTCTCCACTTTCAGAATTTCCTCCTTTCCCCTATGGTCCTCCATGCTATTGTTTTTGTTATATAAATTATCTGTTCATGTTATATAAATTATGTAAATAACCAGATAATTTGTACTAAGATTTGCCTGGGTCTATTCTTTCAATATTCCATCTGATATTTATACAGATTGTTGAGAGTAAACATGGTTGGTTATTTTTAATGTAGTGTTGTCTTTCTTAGGACTACACCACAATTTCCTACTGAGTGACATTTGGAGAATTTCCAGTTTTCATTTACTAAGAAAGTTTCCTTTAAACATACTTACTTATGTGTCTCTTTAGAAATATTTACTTACATTTTTAGAATATATATCTTATATTTGAATATTTGAATATTTGAGATACCTCAAGACTATGCAAAAATCCCATTTTTTCTCAAACTTACTCCCATTGCTTTTTAGCATTTGGTGGTGAAAGTTGTTTCTAACCATTATTAATGCAGTACTCTAATTGATGAAATATTTTGTTGTCTCTTTAAATCACCATGTGTTTATTTATATCACTGTGGACTCATGGTAATTCTTTTTTTTTTTTTTTTTTTTTGCTCTTATTTTCCAACTTTGGCCATTAGGAGCTCTATCAGATTGGCTCTTTGAAATTCTGCCATTGATTTTGACACTTTCTTACTTTCTAATATTACAGAAGTCTTCAAGATCCTCTTGCATTTCCCTGTCCTACTCGAGGAATAAACCATTTATCAAAGGATTCATGAGTTCATATTTAGAGAATGGTATTTGGAAAACATAATCCTGGCACCAGGTGTGCATATTGCTGCATACATGTAGTTAATTCTAGAATCTCTCAGTGGAAAGAGATGGAAAATGTATTAATATATCCTAACGGATAAAATACATGCATCTACGTTTCTTAATCTATTTTAAGAAATTCTGAGAAAGAAGAACAAAGTTGCAGGAATGTTAATAATGTTTATTAATTTTTTCATCAAAATATAAATAAAAATATCCCTTACTTCCCCTATTTTTGTAATAATTGTTCACTTTCAAATTTCTGCATTAACTAAGATACTAAATTTACATAATCAGCAGCTATATAATATGGGGATATTTGATAAATGAGAATGCCATATAGAAATAGAACTTAATATTCAAAATGGTATTTTGTACCACTTGATATGGCGAATATATTGGAATAAAATTGGTTTTTATTCTAAGATATTGTATGTTCCATGTTTAGTTTTAGGGGAAAAAACCTCTATGTTTATATTAAAAGTATTAATAGATACAAATATTTAATTTCCATAACAGAAAGACATATTGAATAATTTAGAAAACAACATTCAAGTTTTCTAACTAGGTTTTCAGTTTAGTCATATCTTAACAACTTAGTTGTTTTAGTGAATACATTTTATTTCTAAAGCCCAATCCTGTGTATCTAGATATATAAACCAAATATTGCCTTCAAGAATTTCATAGTTTAACAAAGGCAATGATAAGTAACTATAATCATGTAATAAAATTGACAAAGTAAAATAAATGTGCAGGAAAGGAGTATGAGGTATAGGTTTCTTTTTTAAGTTTTTATTTTAAGTTGTTATTTAAATTCCAGTTAGTTGGGCATCTGGGTGGCTCAGTCAGTTGAACATCTGCCTTCAGTTCAGGTTATGATCCCAAAGTCCTGGAATCAAGTCCCATGTCGGGCTCTCTTCTTAGCTGGGAGTTTGTTCCTCCCTCTCCCTCTGCTCCTCTGCCAACTTGTGCGCTCTCTCTCTCTCTCTCCCTCTCATGTAAATAAATAAAACCTTTAAAATAAATATTAATTAATTGATTCCAGTTAGTTAACATAGAGTGTAAATATTAATTTCAGGTGTGCAATACAACAATACAACAATTCTATACATCACCCAGTGCCCATACTAAGGGCACTCCATAAGCTCCATCACCTATGTAACCCATCCCCCCTCCTTTCTGTTAACCATCAGTTTGTTCTCTATAATTACAGCTCTGTTTCTTGGTTTGCCTCTCTCTCCTTTTTTCCCTTTGTTCATTTGTTTTGTTTCTTAAATTCTACATATTAGTGAAATTATATGGTATTTGTCTTCCTCCCACTGACTTATTCCACTTAGCATTCTAACCTCTGGATACATCCACATTGTTGCAAATGGAATGATCTTATTCTTTTCTATGGATTAGTAATATTCCATTGTACATATAAATATATATGCATATTTATATTATCACATATATTATAATACATATATACATTTACATGTGCATATAAATGTATATTTATAATTTATAAATATATTTTATAACACTTAAAATATATATTTATATATATCTTCTTTATCCATTTATCACTTGATGGACACTTGGGTTGTGTTCACGTATTGACTATTGTAAATAGTGCTACAATAAATATAGGGGTGCATTTCTTTCCAAATTAGTGTTTTTGTTTTCTTTGGTTAATACCTAGTAGTGGAATTCTTGAATCATTACATTTCTATTTTTAATTTTCTGAGGAACCTCTATACTGTTTTCCACAGTGGCTGCACCAGTTTTCATGCCCACCAACAAGGCACAAGTGTTCCTTTTCCCCCACACCCTTTCCAACACTTGTTATTTCTTCTGGTTTTAATTTTAGCCATTTCTACAGGTGTAAGGTAATATCTCGCTGTGGTTTGATTTTCATTTCCCTCAAGATTAGTGTTGTGTGCATCTTCTCAAGCAGGTTGGCTATTTGTATGTCTTCTTTGGAAAGATTTCTAATTAGGTCCTCTAAGATTTCTTATTCAGATTAATTTTTTGGTGTTGAATTGTATAGGCACTTTATATATTTTGTAATATTAACCCTTTAACAGATAAACTATTTGCCTATATCTTCTCTAATTCAGTAGATTACTTTTTGTTTTGTTGATGGGTTCCTTGCCTAGAAAATGTTTTTACCTTGGTAGAGGCCCAGTGGATTAATTTTGCTTTTGATTCCCTTGCCTGAAGAGACATATCTAGAATAATCTTGCTGGAGCTGGTGTCAAATAAGTTATTGCCTATGTTTTCTCCTTGGAGTTCTGTGGCTTCATGTCTCAGCCTAATGTCTTTAACCCATTTTGAAGTTTTCTTGGGGTATGGTGTAACAAAATGATCCAGTATATTTTTTGGATGTGTCTGTACAGTTTTCCCATGACAATTTGCTGAAAAGACTGTCTTTTCTCTATTGTATATTCTTGCCTTCTTTCTCATAGATTAATTGACCATATAAATGTGTATTAATTCCTGGACTCTCTAATCTGTACCATTGCTGCATGTGTCTATTTCTGTGCCAGTACTATACTGGGATTTCTTTACATTTATTTACTTTTATTTTTTATTTATTCTTTTTTTTGCATCATAAGTGTACTCTTTAATCCCATCCTCTATTTCCCCTATCTCCTCACCCGCCCCCTTCTGATTACCATCAATTTCTTCTCTACAGTTAAGAGTCTGTTTCTTGGTTTGTCTCCCTCTCGTTTTTCCCCTTTGCCTGTTTGTTTCTTAAATTCCTTATATAAGTGAGATCATATTATATTTGTGTTTGTTGATTGACTTATTTTGTTTAGCATTATACTCTTGAGCTCCATCGATATACTATTGCAAATGGTAAGATTTCATTCTTTTTATGACTTAGTAATATTCTGTTATGTATGAACACGACCTCTCCTTTATCCATTAATCAATTGAGGGACCCTTGGGCTGCTTCCATATCTTGGCTATTGTATATAATGTTACTATAAACATAGAGTTCATGCATCCCTTTGAACTAGTGTTCTTGTATTCCTTGGGTAAATACCCAATAGTGTGGTCCCTGGATTATAGGGTAGTTTTACTTTTAACTTTCTGAGGAACCTCCATACTGCTTTCCACAGTGGCTGCATGAGTTTACATTCTTACCAACAGGGCATGAGAGTTCCTTTTTCACCATATCCTTCCCAATGCCTGCTGTTTCTTATGTTGTTGATTTTAGCCATTCTGACAGGTGTGAGGTGATATCTCATTGTAGTTTGACTTGTATTTCCCTGATGATCAGTGATGTTGATAATCTCTTCACGTGTCTGTTAGCTATCTGGATGTTTGAAGAAATATCTGTTCATGTCTTCTAATATTTTTTAATTGGATGACTTGTTTTTTGGGTGTTGAGATGCATCAGTTCTTTATTTATTTTGCATACTAACCATTAATTGGATATATCATTCATAAATATCTTCCCTCATTCCATAAGTTGCTTTTTAGTTTTGTTGCATCCTTTGCTGCACAGAAAATTTTTATTTTGACGTATTCCCAATAGTTTATTTTTGCTCGTAATTCCCTTGTCTCAGAAGACATATCTAGAAAAATGTTACTACAGCCAATGTTAGAGAGATTATTACCTGTACTTCCTTCAAGGATTTTTATGACTTCAGGTCTCACATTTAGGTCTTCAAACTATTTTGAATTTATCTTTGCATATGGTGTAAACCAGTGGTCTAGTTTTATTCTTTTCATGTAGCCATCCAATTCTCCCAAACCCATTTGTTGAAAAAGCTCTCTTTTTCCCATTGCATATTCTTTCATCCTTTGTTGAAGATTAATTAACCATATAATTGTGGGTTTATTTCTAGGATTTCTCTTCTATTCCATTGATCTATACATCTATTTTTATGCCAGTACCATACTGTTTGAATTAATGCCACTTTGAAATATAAACTCAAATTTGGAATTGTGATACCCTCAGTTTGTTTTCCTTTTGAAGATTGCTGTGGTTATTCAAGGTCTTTTATGGTTCTATATATATTTAAGGATTGTTTGTTCTCATTGCGTGAAAAATACCATGGATATTTTGACAAGGATTACACTGAATATGAAGGTTGCTTTAGGTAGTATAGACATTTTAACAATATTTATTCTTCCAATCAATGGACATGGAATGTCTTTTTATTTTACTTTGCATCATCTTGAATTTCTTTCACCAGTGTTTATAGTTTTCAGAGTACAGGTCTTTCACCTTTTTAGTTAAATTTATTCCTAGATATCTTATTGTTTTTGGTGCAGCTGTAAATGGGATTGTTTTCTTAATTTCATTTTCTGCTGCTTCATTATTAATTTATAGGAATGCAGCAGATTTCTGCACATTAATTCTGTATCACATAAATTCATTAAATTCATTTATCAGTTCTAAAAGATTTTTTTGGTGGAGGCTTTCAGGTTGTCTATATATAATACCATGTCTTCTGCAAATAGTGTTACTTCTTCTTACCAATTTGGATGCCTTTTACTTCTTTACATTGTCTAATGTCTATGTCTAGGAGTTCCAGTAGTATGTTGAATAAAAGTGGTGAGAGTGGACATCCTTTTCTTGTTCCTGACCTTAGGGGGATAGCTCTGTTTTTCCCCTTTGATTATGACATTGGTTGTGGAATTTTCTCTTTTTTCTAAAAATTTATTATTTATTTTGAGGGTGGGCAGGGGCAGAGGGAGAGAGAATCTTAGGTAAACTCCATAGTGTGTGTGAAGCCGCACAAGGGATCTAATCTCACGTCCCTGAGGTCATGACCCTGGAATCATGACCTGAGCTGGAACCAAGAGTCAGACACCCAACTGACTACACCACTCAAGAACCCTAGCTGTGAGTTTTTCAGATAAGGCCTTTATTATGTTGAGACCTACTTTGTTGAGGGTTGTTATTATGAAGGCATGTGCTTTGTCAAATGTTTTTGCTTCGTTTATTGAAATGATCATATAGTTTTTCTCCTTTCTGTTATTCATGTGATGTTATCACATTGATTGTTTTGTGAACCGTGAACCAGCCTTGCATCCCGAATATATCCCACTTGATTGTGGTGAACGATTTTTTAAAATATATTGTTGGATTGTTTTGCTAATATTCTGTTGAGAATTTTTGCATCTATATTCATGAGAAATATTGGTCTGTAGTACTCTTTTTTGGCGGTATCTTTGTCTGGTTTTGGTATCAGGATGATACTGAGCTCATAGAATGAATTTGGAAGTTTTCCTTCTTCCTTCATTTTTTGGAACAGTTTGAGAAGACTATTAACTCTTCTTCAAATATTTGGTAGAATTCACTTGTGAAGCCACCTGGTCCTGGACTTTGGTTTTTTAGGAGTTTTGTGATTAGTTCAATTTCATTGTTGGTAATTAGTCTGTTCAATTTTCTATTGCTTCCTCCTTTGGTTCTGGCAAGTTGTATGTTTCCAGAAATTTATCCATTTCTGCTAAGTTGTCCAATGTGTTGTCATATAGGTTTTCATAATATTCTGTTAAAATTGTATTTCTGAGGTGTTTGGTTGTCATTTCTCCTCTTTTATTAATGATTGTGTTTCTTTGGGTCCTTTTTCTTTTTCCTTTCTTTTTTTTTTTTTTTTGATGAGTTTTGTCAGAGGTTTATCAACTTAGAGGCAAGAAAAGATGGCAGAGGAGTAGGGGACCCTATTTCAAACAGTCCCCTGAATTGAGTTGGATATCTACCAGCCCACTCTGAACACCCATGGAATCAGCCTGAGATGTAAGAAGATATATCTGGATCTCAACAAACAGAATATCTCAGGTGGTTCTTCTCGAGGTATGAAGCAGAAAGCCATAATTCTGTGGGAAGGTATCAGAAGATTAACAGAAGGGGGAGGGAGTCTCCAGGATCCTGCACAACCAGAGCACAAATGCCTCCCATGCTGGGGACCAGACATGACTCTCAGACTGGTAGTGACAGGGAACCTGCCAGACTGAAACCTGGAGCTATGGGAGTATGCATGTGAACTGGGGATGGCTGCTGGTTTTAGAAGCTCAAAGGGCAGAGACATGTCTGGACCTAGAAGCGAGGGCTGCGTGTGCTGCTGTGGGGCACAACACCCAGGACACTGCAGTTTTTTTAGCAGTACAAACAAAAACAGAGACAGTGTGGCCTGGAGAGCTCACTGGAGAACAGACTGCAATCTTCCTGTTCTGAGACGGAAGTTCGGATATGGTCACTTCTTTTCTGACACTTGGAAGAGATGCAGAAATCTGCCAGGGAATGCTGCTGGAGAACAAAAGTCCCCCCAAACCGGTTTTCACTGAGCCCATTCCCCCATAGGGGGCAGGGCAACTCTGCCAAAACAGGGTTGCCTGAGTAACAGTGCACCAGGCCCCTTCCCCAGAAGATGGGCTGGAAAAATAAGAGGCAAAAAACCCTAAGGTCCCTATAAAACAGGTGCATCTTGCTTGGGTTGTGGTCAATAATTTTGACTCTGTACATTCCCTCAACCACCCCTCAACAGAATGACTGAGGAGAAAACCCCAACAGAGGAAAAATTAGAGACTGTGACCTCTGTCACTGAACTAATGGATATGGATACAAGCAAGATGTCAGAGATAGGCTTCAGGGCAACAGTTATGCAGATAATAGTTAGGTTGGAGAAAACCATTAGGGACAACATAGACTCTCTAAGGGCAGAAGTGAGAGATGATCTGGCAGAACTTAAAAAATGATATCAATGAGATCCAATCTAATCTAGATACTCTAACAGCTAGGGTAAACAAGGCAGAAGAACGAATTAGTGATCTAGAAGACAAATGGATAGAAAAGAAGGAACAGGAGGAGGCCTAGAACAAACAGCTTAAAAGCCATGAAAAGAGAATTAGAGAAATAAATGATGCCATGAAATGCTCCACTATCAGAATTATTGGGATCCCTGAGGGGGTGGAGAGAGAGAGAGGACTAGAAGGCATATTTTAACAAATTGTAGCTAAGAACTTCCCTAATCTGGAGAATGAAACAAACATTCATGTCCTCAAGGCAGAGAAGACCCCTCCCAAGATTAAGGTGAATACACCAATGCTCTGGCATGTAATAGTAAAACTCACAAATGTTAGAATCAAGGAAACCATCTTAAGGGCAGTTAGGGGAAGATATTCCTTATGCACAGAGGGAGGAATATCAGAATAACATCAGATCTGTCCACAGAAACCTGGCAAGCCAGAAAGGGCTGGCAAGACATATTCAGGGTATGAAATGAGAAGAACATGCAACCAAGAACATGCAGCCACAGGCAAGACTGTCATTTAGAATGGATAGAGAGATTAAAAGCTTCCAATACCAGCAAAGACTGAAAGAATATGTGATCACTAAGCCGACCCTGTAAGAAATATTAAGGGGGCTTTTATAAAAGGAGAAAAATCCCAAGAGTGTTATTGAGCAGAAATTTACAAAGAAAATCTATAGAAACAAGGACTTCACAGGCAACACAATGACAATAAAATCATATATTTCAATAATCAGGCTCAATGTGAACAACCTAAATGTTCCCATGAAATGGCACAGGGTTGCAGATTGAATAAAAAGACAGGACCCATCCACATGCCATCTGCAAGAGACACATTTTGAACCTAAAGATATATCCAGACTGAAAAGTAACGGGATGGAGAACCATCTTTCATGCCAACAGAACACAAAACAAAGCTGGGGTAGCAATTCTCATAGCAAACAAATTAGATTTTAAGCTAAAGACTGTAGTCAGAGATACAGAAAGAAACTAGATCATTCTTGGGGTGCCTGGATGGCTCAGAGGGTTGAGCCTCTGCCTTAGGCTCAGGTCATGATCTTGGGGTCCTGGGATCGAGCCCCACATTGGGGTCTCTGCTCAGCAGGGAGACTGCTTCCCCCTCTCTCTCTGCCTGCCTCTCTGCCTGCTTTTGATCTCTCTCTCTGTGTGTCAAATAAATAAATAAATAAAATCTTTAAAAAAGAAAAGAAACCATATCATTCTTAAAAGGTCTATCCAACAAGAAGATTTAACAGTTATAAATATCTATGCCCCCAATGTGGGAACACCTAACTACATAAGCCAACTGTTAACCAAAATAGACATGTTGTTAATACTATGTTAATAGTAGGAGACCTCAACACTCCACTCTCAGCAATAGACAGAAAATCAACAAAGAAACAAGAGCTTTGAATGACATGTTGGACCAGATGGGCCTCATAGATATATACAGAACATTCCACCCTAAGACAACAGAATACTCATTCATGTCAAGTACACATGAAACTTTCTCTAGAATAGACCACATACTGGGTCACAAATCAGATCTCAACTGATACCAAAAGATTGAGAATATTCCCTGCTTATTCTCAGACCACATTTTGACACTGGAACTCAATGACAAGAAAAAGCTTAGAAGTCAAACACTTGGAACTTCAGGAAAATCCTGCTCAAGAATATTTAGGTCAACCATAATATCAAAGAAGAATTTCAACAATTCATGAGAATCAACAAGAACAAAAACACATCAATCCAAAACCTATGAGATACTGCAAAGGTGATCCTAAGGGGGAAATATACGGCTATTCAAACCTCATTCAAAAAAATAGAAAAGTCTTGAATACACAAACTGTCTTTACACTTTAAACAACCAGAGAATCAACAACAAATTAAGCTAAAACCATGCACATGGAGGGAAATAATTAAGATTCGAGCAGAGATCAATGAATCAGAAACCAGAAATACAGTAGAACACATCAATGAAACTGAAGCTGGTTCTTTGAAAGAATTAATAACATCAATAAACTACTGGCCAAGCTTATCCAAAACCTTATCCAAAAGAAAAGAGAAAGGACCCAAATTAACAAAATTATGAATGAAAGGGGAGAGATCATGACTGACAACAAGGAAATAGAAACAATTATCAGAAATTATTATCAACAACTATATGCCAATAAATTAAGCAACCTGGAAGAAATGGATGCCTTCTTGGAAACCTATAAACTACCAAGACTGAAACAGGAAGAAAGTGACAACCTGAATATACCAATAACCAGTAACAAGATTGAAGCAGTGATCAAAAACCTCTCAAAAAACAAGAGCCCAGGACCTGATGGATTCCCTGGAGAATTCTACCAAACATTCAAAAAAGAAGTAACACCTATTCTCCTGAAGCTCTTTCAAAAAATAGAAACAGAAGGAAAACTCCAGACTTTTTCTATAAGGACAGCATTACCTTGAATCCAAAACCAGGCAAAGACCCCATTAAAAAGGAGAATTTCAGACCAATATCCCTGATGAATACGGATACCAAAATTCTCAACAAGATCGTATCTAACAGGATCCAACACTATATTAAAAGGATTTCCCACCACGACCAGGTAGGATTTATCTCGGGGATGCAAGGGTGGTTCAATATTCATGAATCAATCAATGTGATAGAGCACATCAATAATAGGAGAGAGAAGAACCATATTGTCCTCTCGATGCAGAAAAAGTATTTGACAAAATACAGAATCCTTTCCTGACTAAAACTCTTCAGAGTATAAGGATAGAGGGAACATTCCTAAATTTCATAAAATCCATCTATGAAAAAACCACAGTGAATATCATTCTCAATTGGGAAAAGCTGAGAGCCTTTCCCTGAAGATCAGGAACACAGGGGTTCCCACTCTCATCACTATTGTTCAACATAGTACTAGAAGTCTACCCATTTAGGATTTTTATAGTTTCAGGTCTCACATTTAGGTCCTTAACTCATTTTTAATTTATTTTCACTTATGGTGTAAACCAGTGGTCCAGTTTCATTCTTTTGCATGCAGTCATCCAATTATCTCAACAGCATTTATTGAAGAAGCTCTCTTTTTCCCATTGCATATTCTTTATCCTTTGTCAAAGATTAACTGACCATGTAATTGTGGGCTTACTTCTGGGCTTTCTGTACGGTTCCATTGACCTATGTTTCCATTTTTGTGTCAGTACCATATTGCATTGATTACTTCAGCTTTGCAGGATAACTTGAAACCTGAAATATGATACATCCAGCTTTACTTTTCTTTCTCAGAATTGTTTGGCTATTGATGACCTTCTGTGGTTCCATATAAATTTAGGATTGTTTGTTCTACTTCTGGGTAAAATGTTGGTATTTTGGTAGGAACTGCATTAAATGTGTAAATTATTTTGGGTTGTATGAACATTTTAACAACATTTCTTCTTCTAATCCATGAGCATGGAATAACTTTACACTTGTTTGTGCATCTTCAGTATCTTTCATCAATATTTTATTGTTTTCAGGGTGCAGATTTTCACCTCCCTAAGTTTACTCGTAGGTATATTATTGGTTTGGGTGCAATTGTAAATGGGATTTCTTTCTTAATTTCTCTTTCTGATGCTTCATTATTGGTATATAAAAATGCCAATATATAAAAAATTGCCAGTATATAAAAAATTTATTAAAAATTATGCAAAATATTAAAATTATAGAAAAATTATTTTAAAATGCCAGTATATAAAGATTTATTTTAAAATGCCAGTATATAAAAAATTTATATAAAAAATTAGAAACTCCAGTATATAAAAAATTTTTGTATCTTGCAACCTTACTGAATTAATTTATCAGTTTCAGTAGTTTTTTGGTGGAGTCTTTAGGGTTTTCTCTATATATTACCAGGTCCTCTGCAAATAGTGAAAATTTTACTTCCTACTTACCAATTTGTATGCCTTTTATTCCTTCCTTTTGTCTAATCGCTGTGCCTAAGTCTTCCAGTGCTATGGTAAATAATAGTGATGAGAGTGGACGACCCTGTCTTGTTCTTGACTTTAGGGGAAGCTCTCTCATTTTCCACCATTAAGTATGATGTTAACTGTGGGTTTTTCATATATGGTCTTCATTATATTGAAATATGTTCCCTCTATTCCAGCTTTGTCAGGGGTTTTTCTTATGAATGGATGTTGTATTTTGTCAAATGCTTTTTATGTACCTATTGCAATGATCATATGGTTTTTAACCTTTCTTTATTGACATGATGCATCATGTTCATTTATTTGCAAATATTGAATCACACTTGCATCCTAGGAATACATCCCACTTGATCGTGGTGAATGATTTGTTCAATGTTTTGTTTGATTTAGTTTGCTAGTATGTTTTTTGAAGATTTTTGCATCTATGTTCTCACAGATATTAGCCTGTAGTTCTCTCTCTCTCTCTCTCTCTCTCTCTCTTTGGTAGTGTCTTCATCTGGTTTTGGTATCTGGGTAGTGTTGGCTTCATAGCATGAATTAGGAAGTTTTCTTATTTTGGAATAATTTGAGAAGAATAGGTAGTAACTTGTCTTCAAGTATTTGGTAGTATTCACCTGTGAAATCATCTGGCCCTAATTTTGTTTGGTTTTTTATTACAATTCAATTTCATTGTGGCAAATTGGTCTGTTCAAACTCTATTTCTTCCTGATTCAATTTGGGTAGATTTTATGTTTTTAGGAATGTATCTATTTGTTCTAGGTTTTCCAATTTATTGGCATAAATTTTTCAAAATAATTTGCTCAAATAAACCTTTGGCCCCCTTTTCTTCTCTTCTTCCTCTGGGGCTCCTATGATATGAATATTACATTTTATGTACTTGCCGAGTTCCCTAAGTCTACATTGATAATCCAACATTTTTCATTCCTTCTTTTCAGCTTATTTCCATAATTTTATTTGCTATATCACTTATTCATTCCTCTCCTTCCAACCTTGTGGTCACTACACCTTGTTGGTTTCACATCTTGGTTATAGCATTTTTAATTTTGGCCTTATTTTTAGGTCTTTAATCTCTGCAGAAAGGGACTTCTATGCTTTTCTTAAGCCCAGCTAGTATCCTTATGATTGCTGGTTTTAATTCTGGGTCAGGCATATTACTTATACCTCTTTTGATTAGATCTCTGGTTGTGACTTTCTCTTACTCTTTCTTTTAGGATGAATTCCTCCATCTTGGCATTTTGTCTATGTCTCCGTCTTCTTCTCTGTGTTAGGAAAGCCTCTTATGTTTCCTGTTCCTGAGATTAATGGATTTATAAAGAAGAGGTGATATATTATCCAGGGCCTGGTGCTTCAGGAAGTGTCTCTGGTGTATGCTGTGTCCATTTTGCTGCTATGTTTTGGCTTCTCTTTCTCTCAGGTCGGTCCTCTACAGTTTCTCCTTGCCTGTAGTGGGGAGCATTTTGATTTTGTCCAGAGTGTGGCAAGTTTTAACTAGGTGTGCTCTGGTATGCTTGTTAAAAGAGACCTGATGCTATTTCAGATAGAGCTGAAGCTTTGAAGAACCCTATAGTCAGTAGAAGAGGTCCATGCAGGAGTAGAGAAGTGTTATGCTGGTCTTCTGGGGGAGTGGCCCACTCTTCTTGTTCTCAGAAAGAACTTTACCAAGAAAAATCATCACCTGCAGAGCATAGGGAGCTGGGGTTTGGTGTAAGCAGTTTACACCACCAGTGTTTTTGTTGTACTGCTTCCTGGAGTTAATTTATGCTGAGAGGTGGGAGAGAAATCATGCTCACCAGCTCCTTTGTCCCTGGTGAGACAATGCTACCTCTCTCAGATTTGCTCCAAGAAGGGGGAACCATCTCCATAATGTGTCCCAGGGGATCCTCATATCATGCCATCTGCCCCTGGGCTATCTGCCTTCCTTCTCCACAGAACAAACTGCAGTGCCCACCAGGCTCCTCACCTACCATGTTGTGGACCTCTAAACCTGGAGTCTTTGGGCCCTATGGTTGTAAAAACTCACAAAAATCAACTCCCCTCATTTTCCAGTCAATGGTTTTAGTCAAGTGTTTCCCCTTGGCAATCCCCCTTTTGTTCCTCCTCCCTTCATGACCAGGGCTCCTTCCTCTCCACAGCACCCACAATTCTTTGCTCCCCCAAATCACATCTCTGCACCTCCTACCTTCCACTATGTGGTCTCTTCTCCCCCTCTAGTTATGCAGTCTGTTGTGTCAGTCCTCAGGTTGATTTCTTGAGTATTCAGAATGATCTGATATTTATCTCACTGAGTTTGAGAGACCAGGCAAGTCTAGGATCCTCATACTCCTCCACCATCTTGGCTCCACCAAAGAGCATTGTTGACAAAGCAATCCTGAACTCCACACTATTTTAGGTGTGGTCCTAGTAGCAATGGTTTAAATATCACTAGAGAATTTATCAGTTACAATTACCCAGATCTACCCCAGACCTTCCCAGTTAGAAACTTAGGCCCAATCTGTTTTAACAAGCCTTTCAGGGACTTCTGAAGCATGCTGAAGTTTAAGAGCCATTGGAACAGGAGAAGTGCATAGTGGAGCAGTCAAGTTAGTAGGCAATAATATATGAATTCTAAAAAAAAACTTTACTAACTTTCACTATATATTTTGATAATAAATTAAAGCACTATTCCAATAAAACACTGAAAACATTCTTAGGCTAGCTCCTTGATATTGACAGACTAAACTTCCAAAGAAATCTAGATTTTTAAGGAAGAATTCATTATCAAGGAAGAATTTACATGGATTTTATGGACTTGGAGGACACTATTGTTCCTTTCTGTTATCTAAAAGAAATATGCCATCCAAACAAATCTATATTCAGCCTGAGTGTTTCCAGGGCTACCTTTATGAAATTCCCTTAGCTTGTTTTTAAAGCCAATTACCTACTAAATTCTCCACTTCTCAATGGACTCCAAACATATACACTGTTTGCTTTTACAACACTGCATTAATACATGAAAGGAAACAAAAGCTTTTACATCAGAGTCCAATCCAAGCCAGAAAACCAGTGCCATCTTCCTATCAAATGAAAAATGGATAATTCCCGTTCCAGCGGACTAAGAAATTGTTGTGGTGGTAATTGAGAGTAGATCAGAAAGAAGGCATGTGAAGCATAAAAAGAAAGCAATGTTTCTTTCTGGCCTTAAAACTAGAGGAAGAAATGAGTTTCCTCTCCATCATGGGTGTATATAACTACTCAGTAAAACCAGCCTCTGCTTCATAGTGCTGCATAGTACTTTCTGCAGGGAAACTCAGCAGGTTACAAACTCGGGTCCCTCTATTCTGAAAGTGGGGAAAAGATATTTGAGAAAAAAATGTAATTAAGATGCCTGGGTGGCTCAGTCGGTTAAGTGGCTGCCTTCAGCTCAGGTTATGATCCCAGGATCTTGGGATCAAGTCCCACATCAGGCATCTTGCTTAGCGGGGAGTCTGCGTCTTCCTCTACCTGCTGCTACCCCCCTCCCCCCGCTTATGTTCTTTCTTTCTCTGACAAGTAAATAAATAAAATCTTTTAAAAAGAAAGGAAAATGTAATTGTACTTAATGTGTACAATGTGATGATATGACTTGATCTATGTACACATTGTGAAAGGAGTCCAACAAACAAGTTTATGAACACATGCATCACGCAGTTTCTCTGAAAATTTCTGAAAGGTACCCCTTCATCTTTGGTGTGCAAGCGGAGATATCACACCAGATGGCGATGCCTCACCAAGTGCCAGAATCTGGGAGCCTTTCCTTTGATTCCCTTACCAGAAATGCACCTAATCTCACTTCTGGGGATATACTCAAAGGAAATGAAATCACTATCTCAAGGAGATATATATATATTCCCATGTTCATTGCAGCAGTGTTTATAATAGCTAAAATACAGAAATAAGCTGTCTATCTAAGAAAGAATGGATAAAGATTATATATATATATATATATATATATATATATATATATATATAAGAATCTTATTTAATCTTACAAAAGAAGGAGATCCTGCCATTTGTGACAATATGAATGAAACTGAAGAGCATTTTACTAAATGAAATAAACTAGACAAAACAAATCTTGAGTCATATAAATATATGTGGAATATTTTTTCTTATTTTTTAATTTATTTTTTTAAAGATTTTTTATTTGACAGAGAGAGACACAGTGAGAGAAAGAACATAGCAGGGAGAGTGGGAGAGGGAGAAGCAGGCTTCCCAAAGAGCGGGGAGCCCAACGCAGGGCTCAAACCCAGGACCCTTGGATCACGACCTAAACCAAAGGCAGACACTTAATGACTGAGCCACCCAGGCGCCCTGGTATATTTTTTTAAAAAAGTCAAAACTAATCGAATCAGAAAGTAGAATGGTAGTTGCCAGGGGCTGGGGGAATGTTGGGAAATGGGAGAGGTTTGGAAAAAGGTACAATCTCTTAGTTACAAAATAAATAAGTTCTGATGATTTAATGTATAGCATAGTGACTATAGTTAATAACACTGTATTGTGTAACTGAAATTTTTTAAAATTCTTATTTATTTTTTAATTTCTTTTCAGTGATCCAGAATTCATTGTTTATGCACCACACCCAGTGCTCCATGCAATACATGCCCTCTATAATACCCACCACCAAGCTCACCCAACCTCCCACCACCACCCCTCCAAAACCCTCAGATTGTTTTTCAGAGTCCACAGTCTCTCATGGTTTGTCTTCCCCTCCAATTTCCCCCAACTCCCTTCTCCTCTCCATCTCTCCATGTCCTCCATGTTATTCCTTATGTCCCACAAATAAGTGAAACCATATGATAACGGACTCTCTCTACTTGACTTATTTCACTCAGCATAATCTCCTCCAGTCCCATCCATGTTGATATAAAAGTTGGGTATTCATCCTTTCTGATGGAGGCATAATACTCCATAGTGTATATAGACCACATCTTCCTTATCCATTCGTCTGTTGAAGGGCATCTTGGTTCTTTCCACAGTTTGGCGACCATGACCATTGCTGTTATGAGCATTGGAGTACAGATGGACTTCTTTTCACTACATCTGTATCTTTGCGGTAAATACCCAGTAGTGCAATTGCAGGGTCATAGGGAAGCTCTATTTTTAATTTCTTGAGGAATCTCCACACTGTTCTCCAAAGTGGCTGTACCAACTTGCATTCCCACCAACAGTGAAAGAGGGTTCCCCTTTCTCCACATCCTCTCCAACACATGTTATTTATTGTCTTGTTAATTTTGGCCAATCTAACTGGGGTAAGGTGGTATCTCAGTGTGGTTTTGATTTGAAACTCCCTGATGGCTAGTGATGAGGAACATTTTTTCATGTGTCTGTTAGCCCTTTGTATGTCTTCTTTGGACAAGTATTTGTTCATGTCTTCTGCCCATTTTTTGACATGATTATCTGTTTAGTGTGTGTTGAGTTTGAGGAGTTCTTTATAGACCCTGGATATCACCCCTTTGTCTATATTGTCAATTGTGAATATCTTCTCCTAGGCCATGTGTCGCCTCTTTGTTTTGTTGACTGTTTGCTTTGCTCTGCAGAAGCTTTCGATCTTGATGAAGTCCCAAAAATTCTTCTTCGCTTTTGTTTCCTTTGCCTTTGGAGACATATCTTGAAAGAAGTTGCTGTGGCCAATGTCTAAGAGGTTACTGACTATGTTCTCCTCTACGATACTGATGGATTCCTGCCTCACATTGAGGTCTTTTTATCCATTTTGAGTTTATATTTGTGTATGGTGTAAGAGAATGGTCGAGTTTCATTTTTCTACACACAGCTGTCCAATTATCCTAGCACCATTTATTGAAGAGAATGTCTTTTTTCCGCTGTATATTTTTTCCTGCTTTGTCAAAGATTATTTGACCATAAAGTTGAGGGTCCATATCTGGGCTCTCTACTCTGTTCCACTGGTCTCTGTTTCTCTTTTTGTGCCAGTATCATGCTGTCTTGGTGATCACAGCTTTGTAATAAAGCTTGAAATCAGGCAATGTGATGCCCCAGACTTGTTTTTCTTTTTCAAGGTTTCCTTAGCAAATCAGGGTCTCTTCTGATTCCATACAAATTTTAGGATTGTTTGCTCCAGCTCTTTGAAAAATGCAGGTGGAATATTGATCAGAATGGCACTGAAAGTATAGATTGCTCTAGGCAGTATAGACATTTTAACAATGTTTATTCTTCCCATCCATGAGCATGGAATGGTCATCCATCTTTTTGTGTCTTCTTCAATTTCTTTCATGAGTGTTCTGTCATTCCTTGAGTACAGATCCTTTACCTCTTTGGTTAGGTTTATTCCCAGGTATCTTATGGTTCTTGGTGCTGTAGTAAATGGAATCAATTCTCTAATTTCCCTTTCTGTATTTTCATTGTTAGTGTATAAGAAAGCAACTGATTTCTGTACATTGATTTTGTATCCTGCCACATTACTGAATTGCTGTATGAGTTCTAGTAGTTTGGGGGTGGAGTCTTTTGGGTTTTCCATATAAAGTATCATGTCATCTGCGAAGAGAGAGAGTTTGACTTCTTCCTTGCCAATCTGGATACCTTTTATTTCTCTTTGTTGTCTGATTGCTGTTGCTAGGACTTCTAATACTATGTTGAACAAGAGTGGTGAGAGTGGGCATCCTTGTGTTCCTGATCTCAAAGGGAAGGCTGTTAGCTTTTCCCTATTGAGGATGATATTCGCTGTGGGTTTTTCAGAGATAGATTTTATGAAGTTCAGGAATGTTCCCTCTATCCCTACACTTTGAAGCGTTTTAATCAGGAACAGATGCTGCATTTTGTCAAATGCTTTTTCTGCATCAATTGAGAGGACCACGTCATTCTTCTCTCTTCTCTTACTGATTTATTCTATTATGCTGATTAATTTGCAAATGTTGAACCACCCTTGCAACCCAGGGATAAATCCCACCTGGTCATAAACCTTTTAATGTACTGTTGGCTCTTATTAGCTAGGATCTTGTTGAGAATCTTAGCATCCATATTCATCAGAGATATTGGTCTGAAATTCTCCTTTTTGGTGGGGTCTTTGCCTGGTTTGAGGATCAGGGTAACGCTGGCTTCATAAAAAGAGTCTGGAAGTTTTCCTTCTGCTTCAATTTTTTGAAACAGCTTCAGGAGAATAGGTATTATTTCTTCTTTGAATGTTTGCTAGGATTCTCCAGAAAACCCGTCAGGTCCTGGACTCTTGTTTTATGGGAGCTTTTTTTTTTTTAATTTATTTTTTTATAATTTTTTTATTTTTTAATAAACATATAATGTATTATTAGCCCCAAGGGTACAGGTCTGTGAGTCATCAGTCTTACACAAGTCACAGCACTCACCATAGCACATACCCTCTCCAATGTACATAACCCCATGACCCTCTCCCTAACCCCCTCCCCCGGCAACCCTCAGTTTTTTTTGTGAGAGTAAGAGTCTCTTATGGTTTGTCTCCCTCCCAATCCCATCTCGTTTCATTTATTCTTTTCCTACTCCCCAAAACCCCCAAGTTGCATCTCCACTTCCTCATATCAGGGAGATCATATGATAGCTGTCTTTCTCTGATTGACTTATTTCACTAAGCATAATACCCTTTAGTTCCATCCACGTTGTCGCATATGGCAAGATTTCATTTCTTTTGATGGCTGCATAGTATTCCATTATATATATATACCACATCTTCTTTATCCATTCATCTGTTGATGGACATCTAGGTTCTTTCCATAGTTTGGCTAGTGTGGACATTGCTGCTATAAATATTCAGGTGCACATGCCCCTTCAGATCACTACGTTTGTATCTTTAGGGTAAATACCCAGTAGTGCAATTGCTGGGTCCTAGGGTAGCTCTATTTTCAACTTTTTGAGGAACCTCCATGCTGTTTTCCAGAGTGGCTGCATCAGCATGCATTCCCACCAACAGTGTAGTAGGGTTCCCTTTTCTCCATATCCTCGCCAGCATCTGTCTTTTCCTGACTTGTTAATTTTAGCCATTCTGACTGGTGTGAGGTGATATCTCATTGTGGTTTTGATTTGTATTTCCCTGATGCCGAGTGTTGTGGAGCACTTTTTCATGTGTCTGTTGGCCATCTGGATGTCTTCTTTGCAGAAATGTCTGTACATGTCCTCTGTCCATTTCTTGATTGGATTATTTGTTCTTTGGGTGTTGAGTTTGATAAGTTCTTTATAGATTTTGGATACTAGCCCTTTATCTGATATGTCATTTGTGAATATCTTCTCCCATTCTGTCAGTTGTCTTTTGGTTTTGTTAACTGTTTCCTTTGCTGTGCAAAAGCTTTTGATCTTGATGAAGTCCCAATAGTTCATTTTTGCCCTAGCTTCCCTTGCTTTTGGCGATGTTCCTAGGAAGAAGTTGCTGTGGCTGAGGTTGAAGAGGTTGCTGCCTGTGTTCTCCTCAAGGATTTTGATGGATTCCTTTCTCACATTGAGGTCCTTCATCTATTTTGAGTCTATTTTTATGTGTGGTGTAAGGAAATGGTCCAATTTCATTTTTCTGCATGTGGCTGTCCAATTTTCCCAACACCATTTGTGGAAGAGGCTGTCTTTTTTCCATTGGACATTCTTTCCTGCTTTGTCAAGGATTAGTTGCCCATAGAGTTGAGGGTCTATTTCTGGGCTCTCTATTCTGTTCCACTGATCTATGTGTCTGTTTTTGTGCCAGTACCATACTGTCTTGATGATTGCAGCTTTGTAATAGAGCTTGACGTCTGGAGTTGTGATGCCATCAACTTTGGCTTTCTTTTTCAATATTCCTTTGGCTATTCGAGGTCTTTTCTGGTTCCATATAAATTTTAGGATTATTTGTTCCATTTCTTTGAAAATAATGGATGGTATTTTGATAGAGATTGCATTAAATCTGTAGATTGCTTTAAGGAGCATAGACATTTTCACAATATTTGTTCTTCCAATCCATGAGCATGGAATGCTTTTGCATTTCTTTGTGTCTTCCTCAATTTCTCTCATGAGTACTTTATAGTTTTCTGAATATAGATTCTTTGCCTCTTTGGTTAGGTTTATTCCTAGGTATCTTATGGTTTTGGGTGCAGTTTTAAATGGGATTAACTCCTTAATTTCTCTTTCTTCTGTCTTGTTGTTGGTGTAAAGTAATGCAAGTGATTTCTGTGCATTGATTTTATATCCTGACACTTTACTGAATTCCTGTACAAGTTCTAGCAGATTTGGAGTGGAGTATTTTGGGTTTTCCACATATAGTATCATATCATCTACAAAGAGTGATAGTTTGACTTCTTTCCGATTTGGATGCCTTTAATTTCTTTTTGTGGTCTGATTGCTGAGGCTAGGACTTCCAGTACTATGTTGAATAGCAATGGTGATAATGGACATTTTGGGGAGCTTTTTGATCACTGCTCCATTCTCGTTATGAGATTTTGGTCTATTCAGGTTGTCAATTTCTTCCTGATTCAGTTTTGGAAGTTTATAGCTTTCCAGGAGTGCATCCATTTCATCTAGGTCGCTTCACTTATTGGCATATAACTGTTGATAATAATTTCTGTTGATTGTTTCTATTTCCTTGATGTTAGTTGTGATCTATCCCTTTTCATTCATAATTTTATTAATTAGGGTCTTCTCTTTTTTCTTTTGGATTAGTTTGGCCAATGGTTTATTGATCTTACTGATTCTTTCAAAAAACAAGCTCCTAGTTTCATTGATGTGTTCTGCTGTATCTCTAGTTTCCATCTCATTGATCTCTGCTCTAATTTTATTTCCCTTCTTACGTGTGGAGTTGGCTTAATTTGTTGTTGATTCTCCAGTTCTCTAAGGTGTAAAGAAAGCTGGAGTATCCTAGATTTTTCAGGTTTTTTGAGGGAGGCTTGGATGGGTATATATTTCCCCCTTAGGGACACCTTTTCCATATCCCATAGGTTTTGGACCGAAGTGTCTTCATTCTCATTGGTTTCCATGAATTGTTTAAGCTCTTCTTTGATTTCCTGGTTGGTTCAAGCATTCTTTTTTTTTAATATTTTATTTATTTTTTCGACAGAGAGAGATCACAAGAAGGCAGAGAGGCAGACAGAGAGAGAGAGTGGAGGAAGCAGGCTCCCCGCCAAGGAGAGAGCCCAATGTGGGGCTCGATCCCAGGACCCTGGGATCATGACCTAAGCCGAAGGCAGAGGCTTTAACCCTCTGAACCACCCAGGGGCCCCGATCCAAGCATTCTTAAGCAAGGTGCTCTTTAGCTTCCAGGTGTTTGAATTCCTTCCAAACTTTTCCTTGTGGTTGAGCTCCAGTTTCAAAGCATTGTGATCTGAGAATATACAGGGAATAATCTCAGGCTTTTGGTATCGGTTGAGCCCTGATTTGTGACCCAGCATGTGGTCTATTCTGGAGAAGGTTCCATGTGCACTCGAGAAGAATGAGTATTCTGTTGTTTTAGGGTGGAATGTTCTGTATATATCTATGAGGTCCATCTGGTCCAATGTGTCATTCAATGCTCTTGTTTCTTTATTGATTTTTTGCTTGGATGATCTATTACTGAAAGTGGAATGTTAAGATCTCCTACTATTAATGTATTCATATCCATATGACTCTTTATCTTGATTAATAGTTGTCTTATGTAGTTGGCTGCTCCCATATTGGGGGCATAAATATTTAAAACTTTTAGAACTTTTTGTTGGATAGACCCTTTAAAAATGATGTAGTGTCCTTCTTTATCTCTGACTACAGTTTTTAGTTTAAATTCTAATTTATCTGATATGAGAATTGCTACCCCAGCTTTTTTTTTTTTTTTTTGAGGCCCATTGGCATGAAAGATGCTTCTTCATCCCTTCACTTTCAGTCTGGATGTATCCTTAGGTTCCAAATGGGTCTCTTGTAGACAACATATGGATGCATGCTCTCATTTTATCCAATCTGCAACCCTATACCATTTTATGGGTGCATTTAGGCCATTTACGTTGAGAGTGATTATTGAGAGATACGTTTTTATGACATCGTGTTACCCGTGAAGTCTTTGTTTCTGTGGATTGTCTCCATAAATTTCTGTTCAATGATATTCTTGTTTTTTTTCCCGCTTTTAAAGAACCCCCCCCTTAATATTTCTTGTAGCGCTAGCCTGGTGGTCACATATTTTTTTAAACCTTGCCGGTCTTGGAAACTCTTTATCTCTCCAATCATTTTGAATGTCAGTCTTGCTGGATAATGTATTCTTGGCTGCATGTTCTTCTCATTTAGTGCCCTGAATACATCTGCCAGCCCTTTCTGGCTTGCCAGGTTTCTGTGGACTGAGCTGACATTATTCCAATGGACCTTCCTCTGTATGTAAGGAATATCTTCCCCCTAGCTGCTTTCAAGAGCTACTGTCTAAAATTATATTTCATCATTTTCACAATGAAGTGTCTCAATGTCTTTCTAGATTCTATGATCTTGGGGGCAAACCTTTCTGCCTCTAGGACACGAACGCTGGTACCATTCCCCAGATTGGGAAAATTTTCATGGAGAATTTGTTCAACTCTATCCTCTAGTCTTCTTTCTTTCTCCTCCCCCTCAGGGATTCCAATAATTCTGACGTTGGAACGTTTCATGGCGTCATTTATTTCCCTAATTCTGTTTTCATGGCTTCTAAGCTGTTTGTTTCAGTCCTCCCCTGGATCCTTTTTCTCTATCAGTTTGTCCTCTAGATCACCAATTCTATCTTCTTCCTCAGTTACCCTAGCTGTTAGAGTATTTAGATTAGATTGAAGCTCATTGATAGCATTGTTAACATCTTCTGTGGTGACTTTCACTTCTGCCCTAATCAATTTCATTTTGTCATTAAAGGCTTTCTCCAACCTAGCCATTGTCTGGATAATTCTTAGCCTGAATTCCCTTTCTGACATACTGTTTGTGTCCATATCCAATAGCTCTGATGGAGAGGGCACAGTCTCGGAGTTTTTCCTCTGTTGGGCATTCCTCCTTCTAGTCATTTTGGTGAGAGATGGCTGAGGGGATGTGTAGCTGAATGTATCAACCATGGTGCAGGCAAAGTGCACCCTGGAATGCTTCTGAGTAATTGAGAGTCCGCACAAAAAGAAAGAAAAAAGAAAAAAGAGAGAGAGAGAGGGAAAAAAAAGAAAAAAAGAAAAGGGAAGACCCAGTTTGAATCAGTCCCAAAGGTAAGATTCATAAAGTATACAAACGAAAATGGGCAAACAAAAAGACCGAAAAAAGTAAATGACAAGGAAAAAAGAAAAAGAACCCAGCCAAAATGAACCCCAAGTTTAAGATTTGTATACTACCAGAACAAAACAAATACACAGAAACAATTACACAAGAAATAGATGGGAGGGTGGTTATAAATTCTCAGTGTGGGCAAGGAAGTTTATTTTGATTCTTCCTGGGTGCATCTTGATATCTTTGCTAAAGGACTCAACTTTTCTGAGATAAAGGGGGATGAAAACTGGTTTATATATAGAGGTCGTATTGACTGGGGAATGAGGATTACCTTGAAGCATATCTCTATATGAATATTTAGAAAAATAGAAAAGCAAAAGAAAAGCACAGGTATATGTATCAAAAAAGTTCAAGTTAAAAGGTTATTATGGAATTTGTTGCACTGAAGATCTCATTGTGATGGTAAAATAGGTTAAACAATCATTTAAAAAATCGAAAAGAATGAGAATAGTGGGAACGAATTAAAAATAAAAGTTGTATCTATGAAGTAGTGGTGATTGTCCTCTTTTATTTTTTTTTGTTTTGTTTTGCTTTGTTTTTTGGTTTTTGGGGGGTTTTTTGACTGGCTTTCTGGGGGAGGGGTCTGCTGCGTGGTTTTTCAGGCAGTCTTGCTAGAGTTGGGTCCTCCTGCCCCCTATCAAGGGGCTGGGCTCTGAGGAAACCGGTTTTTCAGGATTTTTGTTCATTAGTTTGTTTGTTTTCTCCCCTTGGCGGCTTTTGGCTGTTCTTTGGAGGTTTAGAGGAAAGCAAACTGTACCCAGACCTCAGTCTCAGAGAGAAGCCTCAGTCTGTTCCCCTCTGGGTGCTCCAGAGCACATAAACTCCCCCTCTGCCACTGGCAGAGCACGTCCCCAGTCACAGTCTCAGGGGTCGCAGGAGCTCCCTCTTGTACCCCAGTGTTATCAAAACCACGAGAAGTACTAGTCCAGAGATCTGGCTTCCAGTGGCTGCCTCCACCGCTGTCTGGGCAGGTCCAGACCACCGGAGAGGTCCCAACCAGAAATAGCACACTGAGATTTTCACACTGGCCCAGGCTGGGAGTGTCCAGACTCTCCCAGTCCTAGAGAGCACAGGCTAGCGCCTGCGTGGACCTTTCTCAGGGGAGGGTGTGGAGCACTACTCAACTCTGGTAGCACAGTGTGCATGCAGAGTGCAAAAAGCTGTGGTTCTAGAGAGTGCTGGCTAGCATCCACGTCAAACTCTTTCACACACACAGCCACCCAGACACTCTCACGCGTGCCTGCAGCTCAGGGACCAATGCCTGACTTCGCTGCACTCTCTGGCTCAGCCCCAGTGGTGGCCGACCTGGGTCCCTGGGCTTAAGCCCCTGTCCCTAACTGCCTGATTCCACCAATTTCCCCTTAAGATCTTTTGCTCTTTTTGAGTGCTTTCAACCAAACTCCCAACTTAATGCTGGTCCCCAATCACAGGGCACTCTCGTATTGGGGTATTACTTTCCAATGGGTCGCTTCTGGTGTCTCCCTCCCCCTTTTGTTTATCTTCTGATATCAGTCCGATGTTCCCACTCCACTTTACCTGTCCACTGGTGTCTTCTGCCCCCATAGAGATCCAGAAGTGTATAATTCTAATCTCAGGCTGATTTCATGGGTGATCAGAGTTCTTTGGTAGATAATTAGCTTACTTTAGGGGACCAGGTGAAACAGCACCTCCTACTTCTCTACCATCTTGCCTCCTCCCCCTGTGTAACTGAAATTTGTTGAGACTAAAACTTAAGCATTCTCTGCAAAAAATGTAATTATGTAAGGTGATGCATCTGTTAATAAATTTGCTGAGATCCTTTCACAGTGTACATATATATCAAATCATATTACATTGTACACTTTAAACACAATTACATTTCTTTCAATTATATGTTAACAATACTTCGAACTATTGGACCTAACAGATATATACAGATCATTCCATCTAACAGCTGCAGAATACACATTCGTCACAAATGTAAAGGAAGAATTCTCCAGAACAGATTATGTGGTAACTCACAAAACAAATCTAACCAAATTTAAGAAGTTTAAAATAATACCAAGTATCTTTTCTGAAAACAGTGGCAATAACAGAAGAAAAGCTAAAATAAAATCACAACTATGTGGAAACTAAATAATATACTCCTGATCAACCAATATGTCAAAGAAAAAAATCAAGAGAAAACTCAACTATCTTCAAACACATGAAAATGGAAATAAAATGTATTAAAACCTGTGTCAGATTGCAAAAGCAGTTCAAAGAGGGGAGTTTATAGAAATAAAAGCTTACAATTAAGAAAAAAAGAATGAGGGGCACCTGGGTGACTTAATTGGTTGGGCCTCTGCCTTCGGCTCAGGTTGTGGTCTCAGGGTCCTGGGATCAAGCCCTGCATTGGGTTCTCTGCTCAGCAGGGAGCCTGTTTCCCCCTCTCTCCCTGCCTGCCTCTCTGCCTGCCTCTCTGCCTACTTGTGATCACTCTTTGTCAAATAAATAAATAAAATCTTTTTTAAAAAAGAATGATATCAAGTAATCTAATTTTACATTTTGAGAAACTAGAAGAACAAACTAATTCCAAAGTTATCAGAATAAAGTAAATAACAAACATCAGAGCAGAAATAAAGGAAATAAGGACCAGAAAAACAATAGTGGATATCAGTGATACTGAGACGTTTTTTAAAAGATAAACATAATTGAAAACTTATAGCTAGACTAAATAAAAAAGGAAAGACTCAGATAAAATAAGAAATGAAATTACAACTCATATCCCAGAAATATAAAGTTTATATAAATATAAACTACTACAAATAATTACATGCCAAAAAATTGGATAACCTAGAACGGGATACATTCCTAGAAACATACAACTTACTAAAACTAAATTAAGGAGAAATAGAAAATCTGAACAGACCAATAGCCAGCAAGGAGATAACGTCAGTAATCAAAACATCCTGGCAAAGAAAAGCCCAGGAACAGATAATTTACTGAATTATAATTTACTGAATTTGCGAATTCTACTAAATATATAAATAAGAAGGAATGTGAATACTTCTCAAACCCTTCTAAAAATTGAAGAAGAAGTAATACTCCCAGACTCATGTTACTGAGTTAGCATTACCTTCATACCAAACCCAGATAAGGGCACAAAAAAAAAAAAAACAAAAATCAAAACAAAACAAAAAACAACTATGAAACAATATCCCTGAAGAATATGAATGTAAAAATTCTAAACAAAATACTAGCAAATACAATTCAACAGTACATTAAGATCATACACTATAATTAAGCAGGATTTATTTCTGAGATGCAAGGGTAGTGCAACATATGCAAGTCAATAAATAAGATATACCACATTAATAGAATTAAAAATAAAAATTATATGATCATCTGAATAGATGCAAAAAAGCATTTGACAAAATATAACATTTTTATAATAAAAGCACTCAAGAAATTGAGTGCAGTAAAAACATACCCAGCATAATATAGAAGATAAATATAACAGGCTCACAACTAACCTCATACTCAATAGTGAAAGGCTGAAAGCTTTCCCTTTAAGTTCAGGAAGAAGATATTTGTCTATTTCTGAAATTTTAGCTAAAGATTTCAATGTCTCTCTCATAATGATGGATGGAAAAAAGTAGACATAAAGCAAAAAAGGATATAGAATAGTTGAATACTTCAACCACCAAACTGACAATTGAAGAACACTTCAAACAGCAAAAGAATACAAATTATTTTTACATATACATAAAATATTCACAAAGACATTTTCCGGGGCATGAAACAAGAGATAAGAATTTAAAAGAATAAAATCATATAGTTTTTTTTTTGTCTAACCACAAAAAAATTAAATTAGTTATCAATCATATAGGGAGGAAGTTAAGATGGCAGAGGAATCGGGGACCCTAATTTTGTCTATTCCTTGGAATTCAGTTAGTTACCAAATCATTCTGAACACCTGCAATATCAATCAGAGATCTGAGAAGAGAATTACTGCACTTCTACAAATAGAAAAGTGACCACTTTTTGCATGGTAGAAGGTGTGGAGAAGTGAATGTGGAGCAATGTATTGGAAGATAAACCACAGAGGGGAGGAAGCTTGCTTAAGGAGGCTGCCCAAAATTGTTATAGTCAGCAGAGTACAAAATTGGAACTTTTAGAAGTCTGCTACAGCAGGGGACATCCTTGGCTCAAAGGTACTCATGTAACAAAGAAGGACAGAATCCCACGCAGGACAGCATGGTCTCAGGATCCCCAGGCTGATAAAAAGAGTGGAGGTACCTGAGTGTAGCTGAGTTCCCAAGTATCAGAGCAAGGAAGCTGGCTGAAAACAGCCAGTCTAGGTGCCAGCTTTCTGCTCGGTGTTGCCATGAATTATGAACTGCTGCATAGTCATGTGACTGCTCACCAGGCAAGAGTCCAGCAAAGAAGCAGAAGTGGGGCAAGATGCCCCTCCCTCCCCCAGGAGGAATGGCATGGGCCCATGCTGCAGGAGTCCATAAAGTTTGGAGGCTTGAAACAAGGTCGCATGCTTGAGAAAAAAACATTTGGTCACAAGCTGGGTAAACACAGGACAGAAACCAGGGAGACAAGAGTGATTGCTTTTTTGTGAGGGCTCACTGAAGAGTGGGAGGTGTGAACATTCGGCTCTGGAGCTAGAGATCAGGGTGCCACCATTTTCATCCCCCTCATTGGTGCTAGAAGAGTTTGGAGCAACACAGTGCCATATAGTGCATTTCAGAGCAGCTTACACTGAGCCTGGCCCCTGGCAAGAGAGAAGCAATTCCATTTAGGCAAGAACACCTGAGAATCAGTGCAACAGGCTCCTCCCCCAGAAGATCAGCAGGAACAACCGGCAAACAACACTTTTACTAATCACAGAGAACTGCAAAACTTCAGCACATAGGGAAAACAGTATATAACATTTGTGGGTTTTTTAATTATTATTTAGTCTTTCAGTTTTATTTTTTCAGCTATTTTATTATTTTATCAATTCTTTAATTTTTATTTATATATATGTAATATATATTTTTGTTTTCCCTTCATTTTTAAAAATTGTATATATATATATATATATCTATATATATATATATATAGATATATATATATATATATCTTTCTTTCTTTCTTTCATATTTTGGGATCTAGTTTCCTTAATAAACAGATCAAAATACACCCAGGATCTAGTTTATTGTTTTGTTCTGTTTTATTTCTTGTTTGATTTTTTTCTGATTTTGTTTTGTTTCTGTTTTCTCCTGTTTTGTTTTGTTTGTATTTTTCTGGAGTTGTTGCTATTTTTGTCTTTTCTCTCTCTTTCATTTATTCTTTTCTGGACATAATGATGAGACAGAGAACCCCCCTCAAAAGAACAGGAGGCAGTACTCATTGACATGGATTTAATCCATACATTTAATCAATATGGATATAGGTAAGATGTCAGAATTAGAATTCAAAACAAGTTATAAAGATACTAGTTGGGTTTGAAAAAAAACATAGAAGACAATAGAAAATCCTTTACTGTAGAGATAAAAGAACTAACATCTAATCGGGCCAAAATTAAAAATCCTATTACTGAGATTTGGTCAAAAGTGGAGGTTCTAACTGCTAGGATAAAAAAGGCCAAAGAGAGAGAGTCAGTGATATAGAAAGCAAAATGATTGGGGAATAAAGGAGTTGAGAAAAAGAGAGAAAGCTGGACCACAAAGGGAGAATTTAAGAAATCAGCAATACCATAAAGCAAAATAATATTTAAATAATATTTGAGTATTCAATATTATTTGTATAATAATATTCAAATAATAATATTTGAATAATAACAATAATTTTCCAGAAGAGGAGGAGAATAAGGGGCAGAAGGTTTATTTGTACAAATTATAGTTGAAAACTTCCCTAATCTGGGGAAGGAAATATTATGTAAGTCCAGGAGTCACAGATAATCCCCCTTCAAGATCAGTAAAAATGGGTCAACACCTCTACATACAATAGCCAAGCATACAAACTTCAGAGATAAAAAGAAAATCCTGAAAGCAGCTCAGGACAAGAGGTCCTTTACCTACAAGGGTTGAAACATAAGACTGGCAGCAGGCTAGTCCACAAAGACCTGGTAGGCCAAAAAGGAATTGCATGATATATTCAACAGGCTAAATGGGAAAAAAATATGCAGCCAGGAATACTTTATGCAGCATGGCTGTCATACAGAATAAAAAGAGAGATAAGAGTTTCTAGGACAAATAAAAACTAAAGGAATTGATGAACACTAAACCAGCCCTGCAAGAAATATTAAAGGGGATCCTTTGAGCCACGAGAGAGCCCCAAACTAACAAAGACCTGAAAGAAACATAGACAATCTACAGAAACAGTGACTTTACAAGTAATACAATGGCACTAAATCCATGTATTTCAATAATTACTCTGAATGTAATGGACTAATCAAAAGACACAGGGTATCAGACTGGATTAAAAAACAACAACAAAAACAACAAGACCCATCAATATGTTGATTACAAGAGACACCTTTTAGACCCAAAGACATATCCAAATTGAAAGTGAAGGGAAGGGGAACCATTTATCAAGCTAATGGACATATAAGAAAGCTGGAGTAGCCATCCTTATATCAAACTAGATTTTAAACTAAAGACAGTAAAAAGAGATGAAGAAGTCCACTATATCATAGTAAAGGGGTTTACTCAACAAGAAGATCTAACAATTGTAAAGATTTATGAGCCTAACATGAGAGCAGTCAATTATATAAGCCAATTAATATGAAAATTAGAGAAACACATTGATAATAATACAATAATAGTAGGGGACTTTAACACTCACTCACAGCAATGGGCAGATAATCTAAGAAGAGATCAACAAGGAAAAAAGAGTTTTGAATGACACACTGGACCAGATAGACTTCAAAGATATATTCAGAACATTTCATCTTAAAATAAGAGACTAGACATTCTTCTCAAGTGCATGTAGAACATTCTCCAGAAAAGATCACATAATGAGTCAAAAAAAAAAAAAAAGGTCTTGACCAGTACAAAAAAACTGAGATTATACCATGTGTATTTCCTGACTTTAAAACCTGAATGCAATCACTAGAGAAAATTTAGAAGGAACACAAATACATGGAGGTCAAAGAGCATCTTACTAAAGAATTAATGGGTTAACCAGGATATTAGATAAGAATTTTAAAAATACATGGAAACAAGTGAAAATGAAACATGATAGTTCAGAACATTTGGAATGCAGCAAAGGAAGTCCTAAACAGGAAGTGTATAGCAATACAGGCCTTTCTCAAGAAACAAGAAAAGTCTCAAATATACAATCTAACCTTACACCTAAAGGAGCTGGAAAAAGAACAACAAATAAAACCTAAATCCAGCAGAAGAAGAGAGATAATAAGGATTAGAGAAGAAATCAATGAAATAGAAACCAAAAGAACAGTAGAATGGATCAACAAAACTAGAAGCTGGTTCTTTAAAAGAATTAATAAGATTGATAAAGCCCTAGCCAGACTTATCAAAAAGAAAGGAGAAAGAAACCAAATAAATTAAAAACACAAATGAAACAGGAGAGATCATAATCAACATGAGAGAAAAAACAGTTGTAAGAAAATTATAAACAATTATATGCAAACAAATTAGGCAATCTGGAAGAAAACAATGCACTCCTAGAAACATCTCAACTACCAAAACTGAAAAAGAAAGAAATAGAAAACCTGAACAGATACAAAAGTAGCAAAAAAAAAAAAAAAAATTGAAGTAATCATCAAAAATCTCCCAAAAACAAGTGTCCAGGGCCAGATGGCTTCCCAGGGGAGTTCCACCAAACATTTAACTAACAGGTAATACCTATTCTCCTGAAGCTGTTTCAAAAACAGAAATGGAAGGAAAACTTCCAAATTCATTATATGAGGCCAGCATTATTACCTTGAGACCAGCATTATTACCTTTATTTCCAAGCCAGACAAAGACCCCACCGAAAAGAATTACAGACCAATATCCCTGATGAACATGGATGCAAAAAATCTCACCAAGATACTAGTCAATAGGCTCCAACAATACATTAAAAAGATTATTCACTGCGACCAAGTGGGATTTATTCCTGGGCTGCAAGGGTGATTCACATCCACAAATCAATCAATGAGATATACCACACTAATAAAGGAAAGACAAGAACAATATAATCCTCTCAATAAGATGCAGAAAAAGCATTTGACAAAATACAGCATCCTTTCTTGATTAAGCTTCTCTATAGTGTAGTTCCTCAACATCATAAAAGTCATAAACAAAAATCCCACAGCAAATATCAACCTCAATGAGGAAAAACTGAGAGCTTTTCCCTTAAGGTCAGGACCATGACAGGGATGTCCACTCTCACTACTGTTGTTCCACATAACACTGGAAGTTATAGCCTCAGCAATTAAACCAAAAGAAATAAAAGTCATCTGAATTGGCAAAGAAGAAGTCAAACTTTCACTCTTTGCAGATCACATAATACTCTGTGTGGAAAACCCAAAAGACACCATTCAAAAATTGCTAGATGCATACAGAAATTCAGCAAAGTGGCAAGATATAAAATCAATGCAGAGAAGTCAGTTGAATTTCTATATACTAACAATGAGGTAGAAGAAAGAGAAATCAAGGAATCAATCCCATTTATAATTGCAACAAAAAACGTAAGATACCTAGGAATAAACCTAATGAAAGAGTTAAAGGATCTGTACTCTGAAAACTGTAGAACAGTTATGAAAGAAATTGAGGAAGACAAAAAGAAATGGAGAAATGTTCCATGGTCATGGATTGGAAGAACAAATATTGTTAAAATGTCTATGCAACATAGAGCAATCTACACATTCAGTGCAATCCCTATCAAAATACCATCAACATTGTTCACAGAGCTCAAACAAATAATCCTAAAATTTGTATGGAACTATAAAAGACCCCGAGTAACCAAAGGAATATTGAAAAATAAAACCAAAGCTGGTGGCATCACAATCCCAGACTTCAAGCTATATTACAAAGCTGTAATAATCAAGGCAGAATGGTACTGGCACAAAAACAGACACATAGATCAATGAAACAGAATAGAGAGCCCAGAAATGGACCCTCCACTTTATGGTCAACTAATCTTTGAAAAAGCAAAAAAGAATATTCAGTGGGTGGAAAAATAGTCTTTTTGACAACTGGCATTGGGAAAATTGGACAGCCACATGTAGAAGAAAGAAACTGGACCATTTTCTTACACCATACAAATAGACTCAAAATAGATGAAAGAGCTAAATGTGAGACAGGAATCCATTAAAGTCCTAGAGGAGAATGCAGGCAGCAACCTCTCTGACCTCAGCTGTGGCAACTTCTTGCTAGACATTTTTACAAAGGCAAGGGAAACAAAAGCAAAAACAATCTACTGAGACTTCATCAAAACAAAAAGCTTCTGCACAGCAAAGGAAACAGTCAACTAAACTAAAAGACAACCTACAGAATGGGAGAAGATATTTGCAAATGTCCTATCAGATAAAGAGCTCCCATCCAAAATCTATAAAGAACTCAACCGCCAAAACCCAAATAATCCCGTCAAGAAACGGGCAGGAGACATGAACAGACATATCTGCAAAGAAAACATCCAAATGGCCAACAGACACATGAAAAAATGCTCCATAACACTTGGCATCAGGGAAATACAAATCAAAACAACAATGAGATGCCACCTCACACATATCAGAATGGCTAAAATTAAGAAGTCAGCAAATGACAGATGTTGGCAAGGACGCGGAGAAAAGGGAACGCTCTTACACTGTTGGTCAGAATGTAGAAATCATCTAAAGATTAGAAAATCCCTAAAATTAAAAAAAAAACTTCTATATATCCCAAGGATCAAAGAAGAAATCGAAATTGAAATAAAATATATTGAACTCATTGAAAATAAAAATACAATAAATCTTTTAAAGATTTATTTATTTTAGAGAGAGAACGCATGTGAGAGTTGGGGAAGGGCAGAAGGAGAGAATCCCCAAGCAGACTCCCCACTCTGCTCAGAGCCCAATGCAGGTCTCGACACCATGACCCATGAGATAATGACCAGAGCTGAAATGAAGAATTGACACTCAACTGACTGAGTCATCCAGGCACTCCAGAATAAAAATGTAATATTTAAAAAAAAATTGACACACAGCAATGAATAAGTGGGAAATTTATACGTATTTTTTATTTTTCTTTAAATTCCAGTCACTTAACATACAGTGTCACATTAGTTTCAGGCTTACTATACAGTGATTCAACGCTTTCATGCAACACTCAGTGCTCCTCACTAGTGCACTCCTTAATCACCATCACCTATTTAACCCAGCACCTCCCCTTCTGGAAACCATCAGTTTGTATGGTATAGTTAAGAGTCTGTTTCCTGGTTTGCCTCTCTCTCTCTCTCTCTTTGTTCCCCATGCTCCTTTGTTTGGCTTCTTAAATTCCACATATGAGTGAAATCATATGATGTTTGTCTCTTACTGAATTATTTCACTTACCATTATACTCACTGTATTTCACTTACCATTATACTCACTGTAATTGAGCAACTGCTAGGTCATAGGGTAGTTCTATTTTTAACTTTTTGAGGAACCCCCATACTGTTTTATAGAGTGGCTACACCAATTTGCATTCCCATTAACAGAACAAGAGGATTCCCTTTTCTCCCCATCCTTGCAAAAACCTGCTGTTTCTTACATAGTTAATTTAAACCATTCTGACAGGTGTGGGGTGATATCTCATTGCAGTTTTTATTTGCATTTCCCTGACAATCAGTGATGCTGAGCATCAGTTCATGTATCTGTTGGTCACCTGTATGTCTTTTTTGGAATAATGTCTATGCATATCTTCTGCCCATTTTTTACCTGGATTATTCATTTTTTGAGCATTGAGTTTTAGAAGGTCTTTATATATTGTGGATACTAATGCTTTATCAGAAATGTCATTTGCAAATATATTCTCCCATTCCATAGGTTTCCTTTTAGTTTTGTTGATTACTTTCTTCACTGTGCAGAAGCTTTTATTTTGATGAAGTCCCAAAACTTTATTTTTGTTTTTGTTTCCCTTGCTTCATGAGACATATCTAAAAAGAAGTTGCTACTGCCCGTGTCAAAGAAGTTACTGCCTGTGTTCTCCTCTAGGGTTTCTATGTGTTCAGTTCTCACATCTAGTTCTTTAATCCATTTTGAATTTATTTTTGTGTACAGTATAAGAAAGTGGACCAGTTTCATTCATTTGCTTGTTCCTGTCCAGTTTTCCCAACACAATTTGTTAAATAGACTGTCTTCTTCCCAATGGATATTCCTTCATGCTTTTTCAAAGATTAATTGACCACATAATTGTGTGTTCATTTCTGGGTTTTCTATTCTATTCATCTATGTGTCTATTTTTGCATCAGTGCCATACTGTCGTGATCAATACAGCTTTGTAATGGAGCTTAAAGTCTGGAATTGTGAGGTCTCCAGCTTTGCTTTCTTTTCAAGATTGCTTTGGCTATTCAGGGTCTTTTGTGGTTCCATACAAATTTTAGGATTGTTTGTTCTAGTTCTGTAAAAAAATGCTGTTGTCATTTTGATAGAGATTGCATTAAATGTGTAGATTGTTTTGGGAAATACAGATATTTTAACAGTATGTGTTCTTCCAGTCCATGAGTATGGAATATCTTTTGATTTTTTTTGATTTCCTGAAATCAAGGAATCAATCCTATTTACAGCATCATCTTCAATTTCTTTCATCAGTGTTTTACAGTTTTCAGAGTACATTTCTTTCACCTCTTTAGCTAGTTTTATTCCTAGGTATGCTATTTTTTGGTGTAATCATAAATGGGATTGATTCCTTACTTTCTTCTGTTGCTGCTTCATTAATGGTGAATAGAAATGAAGTAGAACTTCTGTACATTGATTTTATATCCTGCAACTTAACTCATTTATCAGTTCTAGCAGTTTTTTGGTGGAGTTTTTGAGTTTCCCATGTATAGTATCATGTCATCTGCAAACAGTGAGAGTTTGACTTCTTCCTCACCAATGTGGATGTCTTTTATTTCTTTCTGTTGTCTGATTACTGTGGCTAGGACTACTAGTACTATGTTAAATAACAGGGAGAGTGCACATCCCTGTCTTGTTCCTGAGCTGAGAGGACAAGCTCTATGTTTTCCCCATTTAGGATGATATTAGCTGTGGTTTTTTGATGGATGGCTTTTATTATGTTGAATCATGTTCCCTCTAAATCTACTTTGTTAAGGAGTTGTATCATGAATGGATGTGACACTTTGTCAAATGTGTCACATTTGACTGTGAATTTTTTATTCACATGTTGAAATGATCATATGGTTCTTATCCCTTCTTTTATTGATGTGATATATCACATTGATTAATTTGTGAATATTGAACCACCCTTGCAGCCCATAATTAAATCCCACTTGATCATGATGAATGATTTTTTTCAAACATATTGTTGGATTTAGTTTGGTAGTATTGAGAATTTTTGCACCCATGTTCATCGGGATATTGGCCTCTACTTCTCTTTTCGTGAAGTCTTTATGTGGTTTTGTATCAAGATATTGCTGGGCTCATAGAATGAGTTTTGAAGTTTTCCTTCCTTTTCTATTTTTTAAAATAGTTTGAGAATAGGAATTAACTCTTCCTACCATTTGGCAGAATTAGCCTGGTATGAAATCTGACCGTGGACTTTTTTTCATTGAGAGTTTCTTGATTACTGATTAAAGGTCTTTGCAGTTTACTGGTCTGTTCAACTTTCTTCTTTCTTCCTCTTTCAGTTTGGTAATTTATGTGTTTCTGGAATTTATCCATTTTTCCTGGTTGTCCAATTGGTTAGCATATAGTTTTTCATAATATTCTTTTATTTCTGTGGTATTGATTGTTATTTCTGCTCTCTCATTTGTAATCTTATTTACAAATAAGATGGTATTTTTTTAATCTTTTACCCAAATATTTATGGGTGTTTTTTTTTCCTTTTTGATAAGTCTGGCTAGCAGTTTACCAATTTTATTAATTTCTTCAAAGAACCAGCTCCTGGTTTCATTCATCTGTTCTATTCTTTTCTGACTTTCTATATCATGTATTTCTACTCTAATTTTTATAATTTCCTTCCTTCTGCTGACTTAGGCTTTACTTGTTTTGGGTTTTGTTTTGTTTTTTGCCCCTTTTATGTTTTTTTGCCCCTTTTGCCCCTTTTATGTTTCATTTTATGCCCCTTAAGGTTAGATTGTTTATTTGCAATTTTTCTTGCTTCTTGAGGTAGGCTTCTGTTCCTATTCCTATATACTTTCCTCTTAAGCCACTTTTGCTGTATCCCAAAGGTTTTGGACCATTGTGTTTTCATTTGCATTTGTTTTCATGTAATTAGTAATTTCCTCTTTGATTTCCTGGTTGACCCATTAATTCTTTAGTAGCATCTTGTTTAACCTCCATGTATTTATGGTCTTTCCAGATTTCTTCTTGTGGCTGAATTCTAGTTTTATAGCATTGTGGTCAGAAAAGGTGCATGGTATGAATTAAATCTTTATTTGTTGAGGCCTGATTTATGATCTAACGTGTGATCTTTTCTGGAGGATGTGCCATGTGCACTTGAAATGAATGCTTATTCTGCTGTTTTAGGATGAAATGTTCTGAATATATTGTTAAATCGCTCTGGTCCAGTGTATCATTCAAAGCCATTGTTTCTTTGTTGATATTCTGTTTAGATGATCTGTTCATTGATGTAATCAGGGTATTCAAGTCCCCTAGTGTTATTTGTATTGTTATCAATTAGTTCTTTTATGTTTGTTCTATATATTTGGGTCCTCCCTTATTGGGTACCTAAATATTTACAATTGTTATATCTTCTTGAGGATTGTTCCCTTTATGATTATTTGATGTCCTTCTTTGTCTCTTGTTACAGACTTTGTTCTAAAGTCTAGTTTGTATATTATAAGTATTGCTACTCTGGTTTTCTTTTGACATTCATTTGCATGATTGATGTTTCTCCATTCTCTCAGTTTCAATCTGCAGGTGTCTTTAGATCTAAAACTAGTCTCTTCTGAAATCAAGGAATCAATCTCATTTACAGCTGCACCATAAGCCATAAGATATCTAGGAATAAACCTAAGCAAAGAGATAAAAGATCAGTACTCTGAAGATTATAAAACACTGATGAAATAAATTGAGGAAGACACAAAGAAATCAAGAGAGATTCCGTGCTCAAAAGAGAACAAACATTTTTAAAATGTCTATACTATCCAAAGCAATCTACACATTTACTGCAATCCTTATCAAAATACCACTAGCATTTTTCATACACCTAGAACAAACAATCTTAAAATTTGTTTGGAACCACAAAAGACCTTGAATAGCCAAAGCAATCTTGAAAAAGAAAAGCAAAGCTGGAAGAATGACAATTCTGGACTTCAAATTTATATTACAAAGCTGTATTGTTCAAGACAGTATGGTACTGCCACAAAAACAGACACATGAATCAATATAAAAGAATAGAAATCCCAGAAATGAACCCACAACTCTGTGGTCAATTAATCTTTGCAAAGCAGGGAAGAATATCCAATGAGAAAAAAGACAGTCTCTTCAACTAATGAACTAATGGTTTTCCCAACTAATGGTGTTGGGAACACTGGGCAGCCACAAGCAGAAGAATGATACTGGTTCACTTTCTTATACCATACACAAAAATGAATTTGAAATGGATTAAAGACCTAAACGTGAAACAGGAAACAGTTAAAATCTTAGAGAAGAACACGGGCAGTAACCTCTTTGACACTGGCTGTGGCAAATTCTTTTGGGATGTATCTCCAGAGGTAAAGGAATCAAAAGTAAAAGTAACTATTGAGACTTTCTCAAATAAGAAATTTCTGCACAGTGAAGGAAACAATCAAGAAAACTAAAAGACAACCTTCAGAATGGGAGGAGATATTTGCAAATGACATATCTGATAAAGAGTTTGTGTCCAAAATATACAAACAACTTATCAAGTTCACCCAAAAAACAAAGAATCAATGTTAAAAATGGAGAGAAGACATGAAAGGATATTATTCCAAAGAAGACATACAGATGGCCAACAGACACATGAAAGAAATGCTCAACATTGCTCATCATCAGAGTAATAGAAATCAAAACCGCAATGAGATGTCACTCCACACCAGGCAGAATGGTTAAAATTAACAACACAGGAAACAGGTGTTGGAAAAAATGTGGAGAAAAAGGAAGTTTATGCACTGTGGGTGGGATTGCAATCTGCTGTAATCACTCTAGAAAACAGTGTGGCAGTCCCTCAAAAAGTTAAAAATAGAACTGCCCTATAATCCAGCAATTGTGTAGAAGGTATTTACCCAAAGTATACAAGAATACTAATTTGGAGGGATACATACACCTCGATGTTTATAGTAACATTATGTACAACAGCCAAATTATAGAAAGAGCCCAAATGTCCATTGAGTGAGGAATAGATAAAGAAGATGTGGCATACATACAATGGATTATTACTGAGCCATAAAAAATGAAATCTTGCCATTTTCAATAAGGAGGATTGAGCTAGAGAGTATTATGCTAAACCAAATAAGTCACAGAAAGACAAATACCATATAATTTCACACATATGTGGAATTTAAGGCACAAAACAAATGAGCATAAATAAAGGAAGTAAAAACCCAACAAACAAACTCTTAACAATAGAGAACAAACTAATGTTTACCAAGGGGGAAATGGGTGTTGGGATGGGTTAAATACATGATGGGAATTAAGGAGGACGCTTGTGATAAGCACCAGGTGTTGTACGTAAGTGTACATAAGTGTTGAATCACTAAATTCTACATCTGAAACTAATATTACACTGTATGTAATGAACAAGAATTTAAATAAAAACTTGATAAATAAATAAATAAATTTGACTCTTCTAGCCAGCATATAGATGAGTCTATTTTTTAATCCATTCTGTCACCTATGTCTTTTGATAGGATTGCTTAGTCCATTTACATTCAAAGTAATTGTTTATAGATATGTATTTATTATCATTTTATTGTTTGTTCTGCATTTTTTCTGAATGTTTTCTCTGATCCTTTTTTGTCTTCTATGGTTTGCTGATTTTCTTTAGTGATATATTTGGATTTCTTTTTCTTTATTCTTTGCATAGTTGTTTGTGGCTTGTGATATATGTTTATCATTAAGTTTGTATATAACTTCTTTTGCATATTGCCGTTCCTCCCTACTGCAGTGGACACAATTCATTTCTCTCCCAAACCCTATATCTGCACTTCCTACCTTCTTCAATGTGACCTCTTCTACCTTTAGTTATGGAGTTTTTTCTGCCAGTCTTCACATCAACTTCTGTGGTATCTAGGATGATTTGATAGTTATTTAGTTGTATTCATGGACAAGAACTGGCTATAGTATTTCTACTCCACCAACAACTTCTCTCAACCCTCTGAAAAGTATTTTAAATAAGCTCAATAAGCTAGAAGTAAATACAGAAAGACAATTCCAGGAAAGCAGGAAAACAATAAGCAAAATGAAATATTGTCAGATATAGGAATCATTAAAAAAGAACCAATAGGGGAGATTCAAATCAAAACCACATTGAGATACCACCTTACACCAGTTAGAATGGCCAAAATTAGCAAGACAGGAAACAACGTGTGTTGGAGAGGATGTGGAGAAAGGGGAACCCTCTTACACTGATGGTGGGAATGCAAACTGGTGCAGCCACTTTGGAGAACAGTGTGGAGATTCCTCAGGAAATTAAAAATAGAGCTTCCCTATGACCCTGCAATTGCACTACTGGCTATTTACCCCAAAGATACAGATGTAGTGAAAAGAAGGGCCATCTGTACCCCAATGTTTATAGCAGCAATGGCCACGGTCGCCAAACTGTGGAAAGAACCAAGATGCCCTTCAACGGATGAATGGATAAGGAAGATGTGGTCCATATACACTATGGAGTATTATGCCTCCATCAGAAAGGATGAATAACCAACTTTTGTAGCAACATGGACAGGACTGGAAGAGATTATGCTGAGTGAAATAAGTCAAGCAGAGAGAGTCAATTATCATATGGTTTCACTTATTTGTGGAGCATAACAAATAATATAGAGGACAAGGGTAGATGGAGAGGAGAAGGGAGTTGAGGGAAATTGGAGGGGGAGATGAACCATGAAAGACTATGGACTCTGAAAAACAACCTGAGGGTTTTGAAGGGGCGGGGGGTGGGAGGTTGGGGGAACCAGGTGGTGGGTATTAGGGAGGGCACAGATTGCATGGAGCACTGGGTGTGGTGAAAAAACAATGAATACTGTTACGCTGAAAATAAATAAAAAATTTAATTAAAAAAAAGAACCAGGGGCACCTGGGTGGCTCAGTGGGTTTAGCCTCTGCCTTCGGCTCAGGTCATGATCCCAGGGTCCTGGGATAGAGCCCCACATCGGGCTCTCTGCTCAGCGGGGAGCCTGCTTCTCCCTTCCTATCTGCCTGCCTCTCTGCCTACTTGTGATTTCTCTCTCTGTCAAATAAAAAATTAAATAATTTAAAAAAATAAAATAAAAAAAAATAAAAAAAAGAACCAATAAGAAAAATCTAGAGCTGAAATGAAAAATGACATAGAGTATTAACAGCAGAATGGACCAAAAGAAGAATGAATGACATGGAGGATAGAGATGACAATAACCTAGACAGAGAAGACTAACAACAACAACAACAAAAAGCATGAAAGAGTGCAAAAAAAAGTCCACGTGGTCTATAGGATACCATGAAAATAAAAACCTTGTTTGAATCATTGGAGCTCCAGAAAAAATAAAGAAAGAGAAGGTGATAAAATTTTTATTTAAAGAAGAAAAAATACAGACCATCCCAAACCTGGGGAGAGATTTGAACATTAAAGTGTGCGAATTTAATAGATCATCCCATTATGTCACTCCAAATGATTTTCTCCAAGACACAAAGGTTGAGGCATCACAATTCCACAATTACAACTGTAATATGATGTGATCAAAACAGTATGGTACTGGCACAAAAACAGACACATAAATCAACATAACAGAATAGAAAACCCAGAAATGAACCTACAACTATATGGTCAATTAATCTTTGATGAAGCAGGAAAGAATATCCAATGGAAAAAAGACAGTCTTCTCAACAAATGGTGTTGGGAAAACTGGACAGCGACATGCAGAAGAATGAAACTGGGCCATTTTCTTACACCATACACAAAAACAAATTCAAAATGGATGAAAGACCTAAATGTGAGACCGGAAGCCATTAAAATCCTAAAGGAGAACACAGGCAGTAACTTCTTTGACATTGACATTGACTTTGACATTTGACTGTGGCAAATTCTTTCTAGATATGTCCCCTGAGACAAGGGAAACAAAAACCAAAATAAACTATTGGGACTTCATCAAGATAAAAAGCTTCTTCGCAGTGAAGGAAATAATCAACAAAACTAAAAGGCAACCAACAGAATGGGAGAAAATATTTGCAAATGGCATATCTAATAAAGGGTTAGTATCCAAAATATATAAAAACTTACAAAACTCAACACAGAAAAATGAAAAATGCACTTAAAAATGGGCAGATGGCATGAATAGATATTATTCCAAAGTAGACATCCAGATGGCCAACAGACACATGAAAAGATGGTCAACATCACTCATCATCAGGGAAATACAAATCCAAACTACAATGAGATATCACCTCACACCTGTCAGAATGGCTAAAATCAACAGCACAAGAAAGAACTGGTGCTGGCGAGGTTGTGGAGAAAGGGGAACACTCTTTTTTTTGTTGTTAACATATAATGTATTATTGGTGTCAGGGGTACGGGTCTATGAATCATCAGTCTTACACAATTCACAGCACTCACCATAGCATATACCCTCCCCAATGTCCATAACCCAGCCACCCCTCCCACTCTCCTCCCCTCCAGCAACCCTCACTTTGTTTCCTGAGATTAAGAGTCTCTTATGGTTTGTCTCCCTCCAGATCCCATCTTCTTTCATTTTTCCCTCCCTTCCCCCCATGATCCCCCACCCTGCCTCTCAAATTTCTCATATCAGTGAGATCATATGATAATTGTCTTTCTCTGATTGACTTATTTCACTTAGTGTAATACACTCTAGTTCCATCCACATCATTGCAATCGGCAAGATTTCGTGTTTTTTATGGCTGCATAGTATTCCAGTGTGTGTGTGTGTGTGTGTGTGTGTGTGTGTGTGTATACACAACACCTCTTCTTTATCCATTCATCTGTTGATGGACATCTAGGCTCTTTCCATAGTTTGGCTATTGTAGACATTGCTGCTATAAATATTCAGGTGTACATGCCCCTTCAGATCACTATATTTGTAACTTTAGGGTAAATACCCAGTAGTGTGATTGCTGGGTCATAGTGTAGTTCTATTTCCAATTTCTTGGGAACTTCCATACTGTCTTCCAGAGTGGCTGCATCAGCTTGCATTCCCACCAACAGTGTAGGGGGGTTCAAAGGGGAACACTCTTGCACTATTTTTGGGAATGCAAACTGGTGCAGCTACTCTGGAAAACAGTATGGAGGTTCCTCAAAAAGTAATAGATGGAACTATCCTATGATCCAGCAATTGCTGACTACATCTTTTGATGCACATTTTAAAAAATATTTATGAAGTTCAATTTTTCTATTTTTCTCTTTCATTACCTATGTCTTTTTAATTTAAATCCAATATAGTTAACATACAGTGCTATATTAAGTTCAGGTGTAAAATATAGTAATCAACAATTCCATACATTACTCAGTGCTCATGATGCATACTCTTTAATCTCCATCACCTATTTCACCCATCTCCTCATCTGCCTCCCCTCTGTTCCTATTTGTGTTTTTTGTTTGTTTGTTTGTTTTAAATTTATTTATTTGACAGATAGAGATCACAAGTAAGGAGAGAGGCAGGCAGAGAGAGAGGAAGGGAAGCAGGCTCCCCGCTGAGCAGAGAGCCCCATGTGGGGCCCGATCCCAGGACCCTGGGATCATGACCTGAGCCGAAGGCAGAGGCTTTAACTCACTGAGCCACCCAGGCGCCCCTCCTATTTGTGTTTTTGATGTTATATACAAGAAATTATTACCAAATCCAGTGCCATGAAGCTTTTGTCCTATGTTTTGTTCTCAGAGTTTTATTGTTTTAGGTCTTACATTTAGACTCTTGATCCATATTGAATTAATTTAAGCATATGGTATTAGGTAAGGGGACAATTCAATTCTTTTGCTTCTGGATATCCAGTTTTCCCCGCACCATTTGTTGAAAAGACTGTTCCTTCTCCATTGAATTGTCTTGGCACACTAACAAAAAATCACTTAACTATATATGCAAGAGTTTATTTTGTTTTTTTTTTCTTCTAGTTTATTGGTCTACATGCTTTTCTTTGTGCCAATACTATGCTGTTTTGATTACTATAGTTTTATAGTAAGTTTTGAAATCAGAAAGTGTGAGTAGTTCAGTTCTGTTCTTCCTTTTTATGGTTATTTTGGAGATTCTGGGTTCTTAGAAGTTCCACATGAATTTTAGAATGTTTTTCTATTTTTGCAAAAAAAAGTTATTAGGATTTAGTTTGGGTTTGCATTGAATCTATACATCACTTTAGGTAATATTGACATTTTAACAATAGTAAGTCTTCCCATCCATAAAGATGGGATGTTTCTCCATTTATTTTTACCTTATTTAATTTCTTTCAGCAATATTTTGTTGTTTTAATTGTATAATAATTCACTTCCTTTGTTAATTCCTAAATATTTTATTCTTCTAGATGCTATTATGAATAGAATTGTGTTTGTAATTTCCTTTTTAGATTTTCTTTGCTCATATTTAGAAGTGCAATTAAGTTTTTGTGCATTGACTTTGTGTCCTGAATGTTCATGAGTTGATTTATAGTTGTAACAGATTTTTGTGGAATCTTCAGGGTTTTCTACATAAAAGATCATGTCATCTACAAAGAGATAATTTTAGGGGCGCCTGGGTGTCTTAGTTGTTAAGCGTCTGACTTCAGCTCAGGTTATGATCCCGGGGTCCTGGGATCAAGCCCTGCACGGAGTCCCACATCAGGCTTCCTGCTCCGTGGGAATCCTGCTTCTCCCTCTCTCACTTCCTCTGCTGTGTTCCCTCTCTTGCTGTGTCTCTCTGTAAAATAAATAAATAAAATCTTTTTAAAAAGAGAGAGAGAGAGAAATTTACTTCTTCCTTTCCAGTTTGGATGTCTTTTACTTCTTTGTCTTGCCTAATTGCTCAGGCTAGAAATTCTAGCCTACGTTGAATACAAGCAGTGATAGTGAGCATACATGCCTTGTTCATAATCTTAGAGGAAATGTCTTCAGTCTTCCACCATTGAGTATGATGTTCACTGTGGGTTTTTCATATATCACACTTATTATGTTGATAAAGCTTCCTTCTATTTCTATTTATTGATTTTTTTATTATGATAAGGTGTCAGATTTTATCAAATACTCTTTCTTCATCTATTGAAATTACAAATATACAGATCATTCCATCTACTTGCAGCAGAACGCACATCCTTCTCAAACACACACAGAATGTTCCCTAGGACAGATTATATGTAAGATGATAAAAAAGTCTCAAAAAATTCAAAAATATAAAATTATTCCCATATCTATTCCCAACACAATGGTATGAAACTAGAAATCAATAACAAGGAAAACTGGAATATTCACAAATATGTAGAAACTAAACAGCATACTACTGAACAACCAACAATTTACAGAACAAATAAAAAGGGAAATAAAAAAATCTGAACCAAACAAAAATGAGATCACAACATACTAAAACTTGTGTAATGCATCAAAAGCTGTTCTAATAAGTAAGTTTATAATGATAAAGTCCTACATTAAGAAAGAAGAAAATCATTCCCCAGGGAATCTGTCAGGTCCTGGAATCTTGTATTTTGGGAGGTTTTTGATCACTGCTTCAATCTCGTTATGAGATATTGGTCTATTCAGGTTGTCAATTTCTTCCTGTTTCAGTCTTCAAAGTTTATAGGTTTCCAGGAATGCATTCATTTCGTCTAGGTTGCTTAATTTATTGGCATATAGCTGTTGATAATAATTTTTGAGGATTGCTTCTATGTCCTTGATGTTAGTCGTGATCTCTCTGCTTACATTCATAATTTTATTAATTTGGGTTCTCCCTCTTTTCCTTTGGGTTAGTTTGGTCAGTGGTTTTTGATCTTATTAATTCTTTCAAAGAACCAGCTCCTAGTTTTGTTGATGTGTTCTACTGTATCTCTAGTTTGTAACTCATTGATCTCCTCTCTAATTTTATTTCCCTTCTTGCACTTGGAGCTGGTTTAATTTGTTGTTGATTCTCCAGTTCCTTAAGGTATAAAGAAATTTTGTGTATTTGGGATTTTTCAGTTTTTTTGAGTGAAGCTTGGATGGTTATGTATTTCCCCTTAGGACTGCCTTTGCCATATCCCATAGGTTTTGGACCAATGTGTCTTCATTCTCATTGGTTTCCATGAACTGTTTAAGTTCTTCTTTGATTTTCTGGTTGATCCAAGCATTCTTGAGCAGGATGGTCTTTAGCCTCCAAGTGTTTGAATTCCTTCCAAACTTTTTCTTGTGATTGAGTTTCAGTTTCAAAACACTGTGGTCTGAGAAGATGTAGGAAATAATCTTAGTCTTTTGGTATCAGTTGAGACCTGATTTGTGACCCACTATGTGGTCTATTCTGGAAAAGTTCCATGTGCGCTTGAGAAGAATGAGTATTCTGTTGTTTTAGGGTGGAATGTTCTGTATATATCTAAGAGGTCCATCTGGTCCCATGTGTCACTCAAAGCTCTTGTTTCTTTGTTGATTTTCTTTTTTTTTTAATTTAATTTCTTTTCAGGGTAACAAAATTCATTGTTTATGCACCACACCCAGTGCTCCATGCAATATGTGTTCTCCATAACACCCACCACCAGGCCCCCCAACCTCCCACCCCCCCCTTCAAAACCCTCAGATTGTTTTTCAGAGTCCATAGTCTCTCATGGTTCATCTCCCCCTCCAATTTCCCTCTACTCCCTTCTCCTCTCCATCTCCCTATGTCATCCATGTTATTCCTTATGTTCCAAAAATAAGTGAAACCATATGATAATTGACTCTCTCTGCTTGACTTATTTCACTCAGCATAATCTCTTCCAGTCCCGTCCATGTTGCTACAGAAGTTGGGTATTCATCCTTTCTGATGGAGGCATAATACTCCATAGTGTATATGGACCACATCTTCCTTATCCATTCATCCGTTGAAGGGCATCTTGGTTCTTTCCACAGTTTGGTGACCGTGGCCATTGCTGCTATAAACATTGGGGTACAGATGGCCCTTCTTTTCACTACATCTGTATCTTTGGGGTAAATAGCCAGTAGTGCAATTGCAGGGTCATAGGGAAGCTCTATTCTTAATTTCTTAAGGAATATTCACACTGTTCTCCAAAGTGGCTGCACCAACTTGCATTCCCACCATCATTGTAAGAGGGTTCCCCTTTCTCCACATCCTCTCCAACACACGTTGTTTCCTGTCTTGCGAATTTTGGCCATTCTAACTGGTGTAAGGTGATATCTCAATGTGGTTTTGATTTGAATCTCCCTGATGGCTAGTGATGATGAACATTTTTTCATGTGTCTGATAGCCATTTGTATGTCTTCATTGGAGAAGTGTCTGTTCATATCTTCTGCCCATTTTTTGACATGATTATCTGTTTTCTGCGTGTTGAGTTTGAGAAGTTCTTTATAGATCCTGGATATCAACCTTTTGTCTGTACTGTCGTTTGTAAATATCTTCTCCCATTCCATGGGTTGCCTCTTTGTTTTGTTGACTGTTTTCTTTATAGATCCTGGATATCAACCTTTTGTCTGTACTGTCGTTTGTAAATATCTTCTCCCATTCCGTGGGTTGCCTCTTTGTTTTGTTGACTGTTTCCTTTGCTGTGCAGAAACTTTTTATCTTGATGAAGTCCCAAAAGTTCATTTTCATTTTTGTTTCCTTTGCCTTTGGAGACATATCTTGAAAGAAGTTGCTGTGGCTGATATGGAAGAGGTCACTGCCTATGTTCTCCTCTACGATTCTGATGGATTCCTGTCACATGTTGAGGTCTTTTATCCATTTCGAGTTTATCTTTATGTACAGTGTAAGAGAATGGTCGAGTTTCATTCTTCTACATATAGCTGTCCAATTTTCCCAGCACCATTTATCGAAGAGACTGTCTTTTTTCCACTATATATTTTTTCCTGCTTTGCCGAAGATTATTTGACCATAGAGTTGACGGTCCATATCTGGGCTCTCTACTCTGTTCCACTGGTCTATGTGTCTGTTTTTATGCCAGTACCATGCTGTCTTGGTGATCACAGCTTTGTAGTAAAGCTTGAAATTAGGCAACGTGATGCACCCAGTTTTGTTTTTCTTTTTAAACATTTCCTTAGCAAATCAGGGTCTCTTCTGATTCCATACAAATTTTAGGATTATTTGCTTCAGTTATTTGAAAAATACCAGTGTAATCCTGATCAGAATGGCATTAGAAGTATAGATTGCTCTAGGCAGTACAGAGATTTTAACAATGTTTATTGTTCCAATCCAAGAGCATGGAATGGTCTTCCATCTTTTTGTGTCTTCTTCGATTTCTTTCATGAGTGTTCTATAGTTCCTCGAATACAGATCCTTTACCTCTTTGGTTAGGTTTATTCCCAGGTATCTTATGGTTCTTGGTGCTATAGTAAATGGAATCAATTCTCTAATTTCCCTTTCTGTGTTTTCATTGTTAGTATATAAGAAAGCAACTGATTTCTGTACATTGATTTTGTATCCTGCCACATTACTGAATTGCTGTACAAGTACTAGTAGTTTGGGGGTGGAGTCTTTTGGGTTTTCCATATAAAGTATCATGTCATCTGCAAAGAGAGAGAGTTTGACTTCTTCATTGTCGATTTGGATACCTTTTATTTCTCTTTGTTGTCTGATTGGTCTTGCTAGGATTTCTAATACTATATTGAACAAGAGTGGTGAGAGTGGGCATCCTTGTCATGTTCCTGATCTCAAAGGGAAGGCTGTTAGCTTTTTCCCATTGAGGATGATATTCGCTGTGGGTTTTTCAGAGATAGATTTTATGAAGTTCAGGAATGTTCCCTCTATCCCTATACTTTGAAGCGTTTTGATCAGGAACAGATGCTGGATTTTGTCAAATGCTTTTTCTGCATCAGTTGAGAGGACCATGTGGTTCTTCTCTCTTCTCTTATTGATTTGGTCTGTCACGTTGATTGATTTGCGAATGTTGAACCATCCTTGCAATCCAGGGATAAATCCCACCTGGTCATGGTGGATAATCTTTTTAATGTACTGTTGGATTCTATTAGCTAGGATATTGTTGAGAATTTTAGCATCCATATTCATCAAGGATATTGGTTTGGAATTCTCCTTTTTGGTGGGGTCTTTGTCTGGTTTGGGGGATCAGGTTAGCTGGCTTCATAAAAAGAGTCTGGAAGTTTTCCTTCTGCTTCAATTTTTTGAAACAGCTTCAGGAGAATAGGTGTTATTTCTTCTTTGAAAGTTTGATAGAATTCCCCAGGGAATCCGTCAGGTCCTGGGCTCTTGTTTTTTGGGAGGCTTTTGATCACTGCTTCAATCTCGTTACTAGATATCGGTCTATTCAGGTTGTCAGTTTCTTCCTTGTTCAATTTTGGGAGTTTATAGTTTTCCAGGAATGCATCCATTTCATCTAGGTCGGTTAACTTATTGGCATATAACTGTTGATAATAACTTCTGATGATTGTTTCTATTTCCTTGGTGTTAGTTGTGATCTCTCCCTTTTCATTCATAATTTTATTAATTTGGGCCTTCTCTCTTTTCTTTTGGATTAGTTTGGTCAATGGCTTATTGATCTTATTGATTCTTTCAAAAAACTAGCTTCTAGTTTCAATGATACATTCTACTGTATCTCTAGTTTCTATCTCATTAATCTCTGCTCTAATTTTATTTCCCTTCTTGTGTGTGGAGTTGGCTTAATTTGTTGTTGATTCTCCAGTTCTTTAAGGTGTAGAGACAGCTGGTGTATTCTGGATTTTTCAATTTTTTTGAGGGAGGTTTGGATGGCTATGTATTTCCCCCTTAGGACTGCCTTTGCTGTATCCCATAGGTTTTGGACTGAAGTGTCTTCATTCTCATTGGTTTCCATGAATTGTTTAAGTTCTTCTTTGATTTCCTGGTTGATCCAAGCATTCTTAAGCAAGGTGGTCTTTAGCTTCCAAGTGTTTGAATTCCTTCCAAACTTTTCCTTGTGATTGAGCTCCAGTTTCAATACATTGTGATCTGAGAATATTTAGGGAATAATCTCAATCTTTTGGTGTTGGTTGAGCCCTGATTTGTGACCCAGTATGTGGTCTATTCTGGAAAAGTTCCATGTGCGCTTGAGAAGAATGAGTATTCTGTTGTTTTAGGGTGGAATGTTCTGTATATATCTATGAGGTCCATCTGGTCCAATGTGTCATTCAATGCTCTTGGTTTTTTGTTGATTTTCTGCTTATATGATCTGTCTACTATTGAGAGTAGCATGTTAAGATCCCCTACAATTAATGTATTCTTATGGCTCTTTATTTTGATTAATGGTTGGCTTATGTAGTTGGTTGCTCCCATAATAGGGGCATGAATATTTACAATTGTTAGATCTTCTTGGTGGATAGAACCTTTGGACCCTCAACTCTATGGTCAAATAATATTTGACAAAGCAGAAAAAAATATCCAGTGGTAAAAGGACAGTTTCTTCAAAAAATGGTGCTGGGAAAATCACACAGCTATGTATAGTAGAATGAAACTCAACCATTCTTACACCATACACCAAGATAAACTCAAAATGGATGAAAGACCTCAATGTGAGACAGGAATCTATCAACATCCTAGAGGAGAACATAGGCAGTAACCTCTTTGACATCAGCCTCAGAAACATCTTTCAAGACACATCTTCATAGGCAAAGAAAACAAAAGAGAAAATGAACTTTTGGGACTTCATCAAGATAAAAATATTCTGTACAGCAATGGAAACAGTCAACAAAACAAAGAGGCAACCCAGGGAATGAGAGAAGATATTCATAAATGACATTACAGACAAAGGGCTGATATCCAAGATCCATAAAGAACTTCTCAAGCTGAACACTCAAAAAAACAGATAATCATGTCCAAAAAAAAATGTCCAGACGACATGAACGACACTTCTCCAATGCAGACATACAAATGGCTAACAGACACATGAAAAAATGCTCATCATCATTAGCCATCAGGGAGATTCACATCAAAACCACATTGAGATACCACATTACACCAGTTAGAATGGTAAAGATTAACAAGGCAAGAAACAACAAATGTTGGAGAGGGTGTGGAGAAAGGGGAACCCTCTTACACTGTTGGTGGGAATGCAAGCTGGTGCAGCCACTTTGGAAAACAGTGTGGTGATTCCTCAGGAAATTAAAAATAGAGCTGCCATATGACCTGGTAATTGCACTACTGAGTATTTACCCCAAAGATACAGATGTAGTGAAAAGAAGGACCAGATGTACTCCAATGTTCATAGCAGCAATGTTCACAATATCCAAACTGTGGAAAGAGCCGAGACACCATTCAACAGATGAATGGTTAAAGAAGATGTGGTCTGTATATACAATGGAATATTACTCAGCCATCAGAAAGGATGAATACCCACCATTTGCATCAACATGGATGGGACTGGAGGAGATTATGCTGAGTGAAATAAGTCAAGCAGAGAAGGTCAATTATCATATGGTTTCACTTATTTGTGGAACATAAGGAATAACATGTAGGACATTAGGAGGAGGAAGGGGAAAATGAAGGGAGGAAATTGGAGGGGGGAGACAAACCATGAGAGACTGTGGACTCTGAGAAACAAACTGAAGGTTTTAGAGGGGATGGGTGTGGAGGGATGGGTGAGCCTGGTGGTGGGTATTGAAGAGGGCATGTACTGCATGGAGCACTGGGTGCTGTACATAAACAATTACTCTTGGAACACCGCATCAAAAACTAATGATGTATGGTATGGTGACTAACATAACACAATAAAAGAAAGAAAGAATGAAAGAAAATCACACACACAATAACAACATATCTTTACATATCAAGAAAAAAATTTAAAAAGAATAAATTAAGCTGAAGTTGGAAGAAGGAAGAAAATAATAAAAATTGGAGCAGAAATATTATAATAAATAACAAGTAATAAAATATTAATAAAACTAAAAGTCAGTTCTTTTAAAAAAATTGGCAATCCATTAGCTGGACTAATAAAAAAAGGGAGAGGACTCAAAGAAACAAAATTATAAATTAAAGAGGAGACATTACAACTGAAATCACAGAACACTCTATACAATTATACACCAGAAGATTGGACAACCTAGAAGAAATGGATAAATTCCTAGAAACATAGAGCAACCAAGACTAAGTCAAGAAGGAATAGAATAACCAAACAGACCAATAATGAATAAGGAGAGAAAATCAGTAAACAAAGTCCTCAAAACAAAACAAAACAAAAGGCCCAGAACCAGATGGTTTCACTGCTGAAATCTACCAAACATTTAAAGAACTAACATCAATCCTTCTTAAAAGACTCTAAAAAGGGGCACCTGGGTGGCTCAGTTGGTTAAGCCTCTGACTTCAGCTCAGGTCATGATCTCAGGGTCCTGGGATGGAGCTTCACATCGGGCTGTCTGCTCTGCAGGGAGCCTGCTCCCCCCCACCCCACATGCCTCTCTGCCTACTTGTGATCTCTGTCTGTCAAATAAACAAAATCTTTAAAAAAAAGATCTCCAAAAATTTGGAGAGGAGGGAACATTTTCTAACGTATTTTATAAAGCCAACATTACTTTGATACCAAAGCCAGTTAAGAACACTAAAAGAAAATATTATCCTGATATCATCCCTGATGAATATAGATGCTAAATTCTCAAGAGAATACTAGCAAATCAAATTCAACAGTATATTAAAAGATCATACACATGTGGAATTTATCCCTGGGATGCAAGGATGGTACAGCATGTGCAAATCAATGTGTGATACACCACATAAAAAGAGTGAAGGATAAGAACTATATAATCATCTCAATAGATGCAGAAAAAGCATTTGATAAAATACATCTTTCATCATAAAAGCTGTCAACAAATTGGATATAGCAGGAAGCTACCTCAACATAATAAAGGCCATATTTGGCAAGCCCAAAGTTAAAATCATCTTCAAAGGTGAAAGTTTGAAAGTATCTCCTCTAAGATGAGGAGCAAAATAAGGGTGCCCATTCTCACTACTCCTATTCAGGAGAGTACTAGAAGTCAGAGTCAGAACAATAAGGTAATAAAAAGAATTAAAATGCATCTTAAGTCAATTTAAGAAACAAAACGGAGAAGTAAAGGGAAAAATAGAAAGACAAACCAAGAAAGAAACTCTTAACTATAGAGAACAAACTGACGGTTGCCTGAAGGGAGGAGGGGATGGGTGAAATAAGTGATGGAGACTAAAGAGTACACTTATCATGATGAGCACTGACCAATGTATGGAATTGTTGAATCATTGTACTTTACACCTGAAAATAATATAACACTAACTAAACTCTACTATAAAATAAAAAAACTTAAAAATTTTTAGAAGCCATCCAAATCACATAGAAGGAAGTAAAATTTTCTGTTTGCATATGATGTGTGTGTATAATTAATAGAAAAATCATAAAGAAACTACAAAAAAGACTGTTAGAATTAATAACTGAATTCAGGATACAAAATTGACATACAAAGCACAGGTGTGTTTCTGTATGCTAAAAAGCAAATTATCTGGAAAAGAAAGAAAAAGTTCCATTTATAATAGCATCAAAAACAGTAGAATATTTAGGAATAAATATTCTACTATTACTAGAATAAAAAAACTAGAATAAATATTCTAAGGCAGTGAAAGATCTATACAATGAACCTAGAATATATTGATGAAAGAAACTGAAGACATAAATAAATGGAAAAATAATACATGTCCAAAGAATGAAAATTAATACTGTTATAATGTCTGCACTATCCAACACCATCTATACATACATAAAAATCCCTATCCAAATTCCAATGGTATCTTTCACAGAAGTAAAAAAAATAAATAAATAAAAAATAAAAAATTAAATTTGTATGGAACCACAAAAGACCTCAAATGGCCAAAGCACAAAGGGGGAGACATCACACTTCCTGAATTCAAATTATATTATGAAGGCGACAGGAATCAAAACTATATAGTGCCAGCATAAAAATAGCTATGGAGACCAATGGAACAGAATTGAGACACCAGAAAAAAATCCATGCATATACAATCAACATATTTGACAAAGGAGTCACTAATACTCATGAAGAAAGGATGGTCTCTCTAATAAGTTGTTCTCGGAAAACTGGATATTTGCATGCAAAGAATGAAATTGTCCCCAACTTACACCAGTCACAAAAATTAACTCAAAATGGATTAAAGATTTCAATGTAATATCTGGAACCATAAAACTGGAAAAAAAAAGTCAGGAAAAATGTTTTTTTCTTTTTTTTTCATGATGGTAAGTGTGCTCTTTAATCCCCCCATCCCTTATTTCACCCATGCCCCCATCGAGCTCCCCTCTGGTATCCACCTGTTTGTTCTCAATAGTTTAATCTGTCTCTTGGTTTCTCTTTTTTTTCTTCACTCATTTGTTGTTTTTTAAATTTCACATATGAGTGAGATCATATGATATTTGTCTTTCTCTGTTTGACTTATTTCATTTAGCGTTATACTCTCTAGCTCCATCCATGTCACTGCAAATGACAAGATTTTATTCTTTTTTATAGCTGAATAGCGTTCCATTGTGTGTTTGTGTACATACACACATATATATACAATCACATATATGTGTGTATATATATGCATATATATGTATATGTGATATATATCTCTCTATATAGAGAGATAGATAGATCTATCTAGATCGATAGATAGATAGATATTACATCTTCTTTATCCATTCATCTATCAATGGACACTTGGGCTGCTTCCATAGTTTGGCTGCTGTAAATAATGCTGCAATAAACACAGGGATGCATGTATTTATATTGGTGTTTTTGTATTTGGGGAGGTAAATACCCAGTAGTGTGGTAAGAAAAAAATCTCTTGACATTAAGATAGGCAATGATTTACTGGATACGGCAACAAAAACACAGGTGACCAAAGCAAAAATCAAGTGGGATGACTACATCAAACTAAAAAGCTTCTGGACAGCAAAAGAAACAATCAACAAGATAAAAATGCAACCTACAGAATGGAAGAAAATATTGTAAACCATATATAGGGTAATAGGGCTTATAAAAAATATTTAAAAACTCATACAACTCAATAAGAAAAGAATGTGATTTAACAATGGGCAGAGGAACTAAAGAGACATTTTTCCAAGGAAGATATACAAATGGCCAACAAGTACCTGAAAACATGCTTAACATCACTAATCATCAGGGAAATGCAAATCAAACCCACAATTAGATAATACGTCACACCTGTCAGGATGGCTATTATCAAAAAGACAAGAGATAAGTGTTGGCAAGAATGTGGAAAAGAGGGAAAACTTGTGCACTGCTGACGGGAATGCAAACTGGTACAATCATTATGTAAAATAGCAGGTGGGTCCTCAAAAAATTAACAATAAAACTACCATATGATCCAGCAATTCTAAATTTGGGTTTATATACAAAGAAAATGAAATCACAATATTGAAAAGATAACTGCACTCCCATGCTCATAGCAGCATTATTTACAATAGTCAAGACATGGATACAACTCAATTGTCCACTGATGGATAAATAGATAAAGAAATAACTGGAGGGGCACCTGGGTGTCTCAGTCAATTAAGCTCCTGACTTTATTTCAGCTCAGGTCATGATCTCAGGGTTGTGAGACTGAGCTCCTTGATGGACTCCCTGCTCAGCCGGGAGTCTGTTTCTCCCTCTGCCCCTCCTTCCTGACTTGTGCACTCTCCCTCTCTCTTTCTCTAATAAATAAATAAATAAAATCAAAAGGAAGGAAGGAAGGAAGGCAGGCAGGCAAGCCTCTAGGTAGGTTAACTAAAGACTAAAGAGAGAGAACACAAATTCCTAAGATCAAGAACAAAAGAAAGGACATAACTATAGATCCCATGGATATTAAAGGATAAAAAGCATTAAGAACAACTCAATCCCCACAAATTTGAAAAGAATAAATGGACCAATTCCTTGAAAGATACAAACTGCCAAAACTCACACAGGAAGAAATATACAATCCAAATAGGCCTATTTCTATTAAGGAGATTAAATCAATAACTAATAATCTTCCAACACAAGAAGCCGAGATGTGTTCACTGATGAATTCTACCAAACACTTTTTTGAAAAAATTTTATTTATTTATTTGACAGAGAGATGGAGAGAGAGCACAAGTAGGAAGAGTGGCAGGCAGAGGGAGAGAGAAAAGCAGGCTCCCTGCTGCAGGGAGCCTGGTCTTGATCCCAGGACCCTGGAATCATGGCTGGAGCCTAAGGCAGCCGCTTAACCAACTGAGCCACCCAGGCGCCCCTCTACCAAACACTTCAGGAAGAAATTGTACCAATTCTCTTCCATCTCTTTCAGAAGATAAAAACAGAAGGAATACTTCCTAATTCATCCGTGAAGCCAACATTACTCTAAAACAAACACCAAAGATATTACAAAAAACTACCGACCAATATCTCTCATGAACATAGATGCAATTAAATATTAGCAAATTGAATATAATTATGTATAGAAAGAATTATAAACCACAACTGAGTGGGATTTATTCCAGGTATGAAAGGCTGGTTCAGTATTAGAAAATCAATTACTGTAATTCATTACATCAACAGGCTAAAGAAGGAAAATCATATGATTATATCAAAAGATGCAGAAAAGGAGTTTGACAAAATTTAGCACCAATTCATGATTAAAAACTCTCAGCAAACTAGGACTAGAGAAGAACGCCCTTAAATTGATTAAAAAAAAAAAAAAACCTGGGGTGCCTGTGTGGCTCAGTCGTTAAGCCTCTGCCTTCAGCTCAGGTCATGATTCCAGGGTCCTGGAATAGAGCCACGCATCTGGCTCCCTGCTCAGCGGGAGGCCTGCTTCTCCCTCTCCCCTTCCTCCTGCTCATATTCCCTCTCTCGCTGTGTCCCTCTCTCGTCGAGTAAATAAATAAAATCTTAAAAAAAATAAAGACAAAATAAAATAAATTTTTTTAAAAACCTACAAAAACCTACAACTGACATCATACCGAATGGTGAGAAAGTAGAAGCTTCCCCACTAAAATCAAGAACAAGGTATGAATATCCCTTTTCACCACTGGTTTTCTACATAGTACTATAAGCCTTAGCTAAGGCAGTAAGACATGAAAAGAAAATAAAAGGCATAAAAGTTGGGAACAAATAAATAAAAGACTTTATTGCAGGTGAAATAATCTTCTATGTAGAGAATCTGAAAGAATTACAATTTTATCATTTAAAAACTGGAACTAGTAAACAATTGTGGCAAGATTGCAGAGTACAAGATTAATATACAAAAGTAAATTACTGTTGTATATGTCAGCAGTAAACAAGCGGAATTTGAAATTTAAAAATGCATTACCATTTACACTGTCATCCAAAAATTTAAATACTGAGGTATAAATCTAATATAATACAATATCTCTATGAGAACAACTACAGAACTCTGATGAAAAAATATCAAAGAACTAAATAAATGGAGATGTATTCCATATTCATATATAGGAAGATTCAATATTTTCAAGAAGTCACTTCTCAACTTAATATTGAAGAAGATGAACAAAATTAGAGGACTGACACTACTTGGACTTCAAAACTTATTGTAAAGCTACAGAAATCAGGACAGTGTGATCTTAGTAAAAGAGTAGAAAAATAGCTTGATGGAACAGAATAGTGAGCCCAGCAGTAGACCCACATAAATCTAAATCAACTGATGTTTGATAAAGGAGAAAAGGGAATACAGGCATACCTTAGAGATATAGGGGGTTCAGTTCCATACCCACTGTAATAAGGTGAGTATCACAATAAAGTGAGTCAAATGATTTTTTTCCCCAGCACATAAAATTATGTTTACACTATACTGTAGTTTATTAAGTATGCAATAGCATTACATCTGCCCTGCAGCGGATGGGTGCTGTTCCTCTCCAGGGAGGAGGGAGGCTTGTCATGCTCTGCCTTTTGCTGGTCCCCTCCCAGGAAGGCGGTTGCTCGACTCTTTAGTGGGTCACAATTTATGGCAACATAGAGCAGAAAGCCGGCACCTAGACTGGTTGTTTTCATCCAGTTCCCCACTCCTTTACCTAGGAACTCTGCTGCATTCAGGGACCACCCATTCTTCTTGTAACCCTGGGGATCCTGAGGTCATGCTGCCACACCTGGGATTCCACCCCCACTTCACCCCCTGAGCACTTTTAAGCCAGGGATTTCCCCCACTGTAGCAGACTTCTAAAAGTTCCAATTTTGCACTCTGCTGCTTATTATAACACTTTGCGGTAGCCTCCTTAAGTAGGCTCCCTCCCCTCCGCTGTATCCTCAGTTATATCACCCTGGATTCAAGTCTCTGAACCTTCTACCTTCCAAATGATAGTTGCTTTTCTACTTGCAAACTTGCAGCTTTTCTTTTCTCAGATCTCTGATTGATTTCTCAGGTGTTCAGAATGATTTGAAAACTATCTAGGTGTATTTGAGGGACTAGACAACTTAAGGGTCACCCTACTCCTCTCCCATCTTAACTCCTTCCACAACAGGAATTCTCATTTGCTGCTGGTGGGAATGCAAAATTGTACAGCTACTGTGGAAGACAGTTTGACTGTTTCTTTCAAAATTAAGTATACAGTAATCATATGATCCAACAGTTACACTCCTAGGTAGTTATCCAAGTGAACTGAAAACTTCTATCCACACAAAACCTTCATGAAGGTGTTTGTAGCAGCTTTATTCATAATTGTCAAAAACTGGAATCACCAAGATGTCCTCCAGTAGGTGAATGGATAAATAAGCCATGGTACATCTAGACAATGAAATATTATTCAGTGTTAAAACAAAATGAACTACCAAGCCATGAAAAGACATTGAGGAACATTAAATGCATGTTAAACTGAAAGCAAAGGAAATCCATAAAGGCTACATACTATATGATTCCAACTATATGACATTCTAGAAAATGCAAAATTATGGAAACAATAAACATACCAGTAGTTGTCAAGGATTAGGGGCAGAGAGGGATAAATGGGCAGAACATAGAATATATTTAGGGCAGTGAAAGTATTCCGTGATACTATAATGGTAGATACATGTCATTATACATTTGCCAAAACCCATAAAATGTACACCACTAAAAATGAACCTTAATATAAACTATGGATGCATAGTTTATGCATCAAAATAGGTTTATTGATTATAACAAATGTACCACTGATGTACCCAACAGTGGTAAAGGTTGTGGTATGTGGGGATACAGTGGTATACAAGAACCGTCTGCACTTTCAACTTTGCTATGAACCTAAACCCCCTCTAAAACATAAATTTTGTCAATGATGTATATACATAATTGGTTATAAATGGTTATTTGAAGGGTAATGAAGTTTGTGTGTTTAGGAGAGAATAAAAGTGCAGTGAAGAAACTTTCCAATGAGGAAACAAGCAAAATTAGTAAGATGGAATGATGTAAGAGGAATTCCAAGTTCGAGAGAACAAAGAAACTGAGCTAAAGCAAGATCAAAGTAAAAGCAAACTTTTTAGAGTGAAAATGCTCATTATAAAATCAAATGCCAGTCACCAATGTGACTCTTTTTTGGCTTCAAAGCCAAACAATCCTTCATAGAGTTCTACTTAGACTTTTTAAAAAGGCCATTCCATATTTCATCAAGTTGTTCACCCACCTCAGTGCTTCCTGGCCCTCATAGTGGGCAAGTTATTTTTTCAGAGCTAATATAAATTATTCCCATTATATTTATACAAATTTTCCCTTTTATCTTGTGTTCAGTAAATATGGGCCATTATTCTCCAAGTCCAGATCTCCAAGTCCTGCATAAACTTTGCGGTCAAACTAGATAATGATTTACTGACTGCTTCTTACTGGATATTTAACCTTGGGCCAGTTTCTAAACCTCACTGAGCCTCCATTCTTACCTCCATTCTCCCACCACCATAAAAGAGGACTGATACCACCTACCCCTTCTGATTGTAGTGAGCCTAATGAGAATTCACCTCAGAAAGAAACAAGCACTAGTTCTGGCTTGGAGTATATGATCAGTGAACTGGGTTTCTGGTTCTCTTTCCCAAAGCAGAGAGCTAGGACTTTCATTTCTCTTTTTTTCTTTCAGAGAGTTAGCCTCCCCTATCCTCTCAGACTCAGTCTGAATCCCTTTAATTCTTGAATGTTGGATTTGCAGTCTCCTCATTCTTGGTTGGTCTCTCTGCCTTCCTTCTCCCTCTTTCTTCCATAAAAGCCCTCCCTGACCCATACTTCCTAAGTTTGGAATCTTGGTATTAGGCACTGGCCCCTACTTGCCTCTTTACATATACCTTCTCTCCCCCAGAGTCATAGATGCCTTTGGATACTCAAAAAGCCTGTTTCTCTCTGTTTATCCAGGGCTTCATTCTCAGAGCCTTGGACCTTCCTATTCCTCTTGTTCTCCTAACCCATAACCAGGCAGCTGGCCCTGAGGGCAGGGTAGGTACAGAACACTGGCCTAACCCTAACCCTAACCCTAAACTCATGTTCCCATGAAAGAACCTTAATCTTTCACCAAAATGCACCTTGGTCCTGCCCCCACTGTGATGCTTTGGGACAGGCCTAGAGCCTAGTGGTGCTCATTCTTCAGAGTGTCTGGCCCTGGAAGCACAAAAGCCTATCAAAATGATAAATATGGATGGAAAGAACACAAGGCCCTCCTGCCCAAGGCTTGAGTGCTGGCATCACTAAGGCTCCAAAGAACTAAGGGAGGGAGATGGGCTGGGTGAGAGGAGGAGAGCTATTTTTAAAACCCAGAGAGAAAAGTTTGACTGGAGAAGCAATAGGCATAGATGTTTAAACTGCTCTGGGTCTTCTCTGCCATCTCAGCACATTCCATGCATGGATGTGGGCTAGAGTAGGCACAGTAGGTCCATACCCCTTGGAAGTCCTAGGGTGGTAATAATAATAATGGCTATTCATTGAGCACATGACTGGAACACTGAATTCTCCCAACATCTGTATAAAGTGATTTCTATTGTCAGTCCCATTTTTCCTGTGAGTACATCCCAAGTATTAAGCCTACTAAAGAAAAGGCTTACTCAGATCCCCATCATCCATCATAGGTGTACTGCACTGTTCACAAAGCAATTTTACATTCATCATCTCCCACAAGTCTTATAATTAACCTGGTCTGTGGGGGTCAGCCCAAAACTAGGCAGTGGAAGGAGAATATTTTACAGAGGCCCTATTTGACCAATCCGTCTCTAAGTCTCAGGAGAACTAAGAGATCACTCCTTAGAAGTACTAAATAATCCTGCATGACCTGAGCCCTGATCTTCAGACTGTGGGGTTTGACTCCCAGTGCTGGCCACTCTGGTTTCCTCAGTGAGGCAGCCTCTCTGGTTAATCTTCAGGTGAAGAGAGAAATCAGTAGCGCCTGGGTGGCTCAGTCGTTAAGTGTCTGCCTTAGGCTCAGGTCATGATTTGGGAGTTCTGGGATCTAGCACTGCCTAGGGCTCCTTGCTCAGCAGGAATTCTGCTTCTCGCTCTCCCCAGACCTCACTCATGCTCTTTCTTGGTATCTCTCTCTCTCTCTCTCAAATAAATAAACAAAAATCTTTAAAAAAAAAAATCAAAACCTCCAGTCAAATAAACTAGACTGAACCTCCCTGTCTGTCTGGCTCCTCTTTGACTCCCTACTTCCCCAACCCACTCCCACCCTCCTGGAAACAAACAAATCATAAAATGAAGTATTCTTAAGCCAAGTTCCGCCAAGCACTTGGATAATGCTTACTGGCTTTTCTAGACATCCCTGGAGCTGGGTCAAAATGATGATTTCCAGTCTATAGTTCCAAGGTCATTTATTGATTCAGCATGCAAATATTTCCCTGAGATCCTACCATCTGCATGACACTGCACTCTGCTGGGTTCAAACATGCTTCCTCACACTCCTTCAAGGTGCTCAAATTCCAAAAGATTCAGATAGAACCCCAAATAATTCTAATGTGGGCAAGAATAATATTAGTTAATGAAGGAGGGAAGTTGATAATGGAATTCAGAAAGAGTGCTTTCTTTACTATATGTTGGCTGACTGAACATAATAATTAAAAAAATTTTAATTAAGTTTTTGTTATTTAAATTCCAGTTAGTTAACATATAGTATAATATTAGTTTCAGGTATACAATATGGTGATTCAGCACTTCCGTACATCACCTGGTGCTCATCATGACAAGTGCACTCCTTAATCCCCATCACCTATTTAATGCATCCCACCACCCACCTTCCCTCTGGTATAGTTAAGAGTCTGTTTCTTGGTTTGCCTCTCTCTTCTTCCTTCTTTGCTCATTTGTTTCATTTCTCAATCCACATATGAGTGACTTCACTTAGTGCAATACTCTCTAGCTCCGTCCATGTCATTGCAAATGGCAAGATCTCATTTTCTTTGGAAGAGTGCCTTTTGAGAGGAATATCATCACATAATGCTTTAGGGAGGAGGGGGCGTTTGAGCTGAGCCTTGAAGACTAGGGAGAATTTCAACATTATTTTATTTAAAAAAAAAAGTCTAGACAGAGGGAATTGCATAATCAAAGACACTTTTTAGTAGAAAGAGGGTTGATCTGGGAGGCAACAGACCTGAGTTTGAACCTCAGTTCTGTCATTCACTTCTTTAAAGAATACCTTCCCCTCTCAGGCCCTCAGTTTTCTCATAGGTAAATTAGTTAATTTTTTTTAATTTTATTTATTTATTTGACAGAGAGAGATCACAGGTAGGCAGAGAGGTGGAGGAAGCAGGCTCCCTGCTGAGCAGAGAGCCCGATGAGGGGCTCGATCCCAGGACCCTGGGATCATGACCCCAGCAGAAGGCAGAGACTTTAACCCACTGAGCCACCCAGGCACCCCAAATTAGTTAAATTTTAAAGGTCCTCCATGATATAGTTTTTCAAATGTCAGGTAAACCAGTTTGCCTCCATATAGAATAGGTGAAAGAGAATAATTCAAGGGTAATTGGGTCCATGATATGAAGAGTATTAAATGCCAGGCCTGAGAGCCTGAGCAGAGAAAGAAAACAGAAGCCAAGTCCCAGGCCTAAGCCCTGAGGTTGTACATTTAAACTGGTTCCAATTTAAATACATAAACTTTACAGTTAGGGTGGCTTAGCATGGGAACCTAACTATACTCCACACTCGTAGTTCACTTAAATAGTCATGGCACCTCTCTGAGCCTCAGTTTCTTCATCTCTAAAGTGGGAATAATACTAATAAACAGCTCATGGAGCTGTTGTGAAAATTAAATGAGATCGTGTGTAGAAAGTGCCTTACAGGGTAGGATACTTTCCCTGTCCCTAAGTCCCTTTTCCCCAGTGCCAGGTTTTAGTTAGTCTTTGCTGCTCAATTACTTCTGTTCCTTCTCCTGCTTCTTCTTCAGAGCAGGCTTCAAAATATATCCAGAATCTAACCACTTTCCTCCATCCCCAATGCCATTTATCTGGATTATTGCAATAGCCTTTTAATTAATCAACCTACTTACAATCTATTCTTAATCCAACTGCTAGAGTGATCCCTTCAAAACTTAAATCATGTCACTCCTCTGCTCAAAACCCTACAATGTCTCCCTATCTCACTTAGAGCAAAAATTAGAATCTTTACAATGACATACTCCCTCTTAGCATTTGGACCCCATCTATTTTTTAGCCACACAGTTTTGTTTTGTTTACTGTTTTCTCCAACAGAAGACAGACGTTTTCTCATTCTGTTTTCACGGGTTCCCTCTATCTGGATCTTCTCCTCACAGCTCATACCAGTACCTCCTCTATATTTTATTTAAATGTCATTTCGAGGTGAGGTGTTTCCAAACCACCACATTTAAAATTGCAACACCCCCACCCCCCAGAATTCTATATCCTCCTTCCTGCTTTCTTTTTCTTCACAGCATTGATCTTTACCATCTGACAAATCGTAAAATGTAATTACTTATTAGTGTCTCTCCCCACTAAGATATAAGCTTAATAAGGTCAGGGGTTTTGTCTGTTCACTATAAATAACTTAATGCATAGAAAAGCCCCTAGCATTCAATAAATATTTGTTGAGTGAATTAATGAATACAATGGTTGTATACTGTGTACCATGCACTAAGTTAAGCAATTTGCATATATTATTTCAGTAAATCCTACCTTGTAATGTGGACACTGTTAGGATCTCTATTTTACACAGGAAAAATCCCTAAAACTCCTATAGGCAAAGTGATATTTTCAAAGCCAAAGAGAGATCGGTTAATGGGGTGTCAGTTTAGATTGGACTTTATAGAGGAAAACATTCCCACAGCCTAGATTAAAGGTAGTGGTAGGCTTGGGGATGGGGACCAGGGAGGGAAGGGGATGGAAAGAACTCTGGGATACAGACTGATTTTGTGGTCAGAAAGTTATCTGATTTCTTGAACCAAAATCTTGTGTTCATTTGGCATCTGCTGGCAAGCCAATGTCTTTTTCAATAATTGGAACTTTACAAAGGAAATTTCCTCAAGTGTGCAAGAAAGTTGGAAGCTGTGGCTGCCCTGGATTTGAGACTGCAAGAATTTGACCCCTTGGAGTACTGGCTTTGGGGCAGAAGTCAAATCTGGTAGAAAGACACCTGAGACTAGTGAACTGACAGGAAAAGAAGCAAGCCCATTACCCACATGGTTCTTCTCCCTTTCCTTCTTTTTTCATAACCTATTCTCTTTATCTTTCTTTAATTTGTGCATATTTGTAAAACACCCAATTAATCCAGCTTGCTGTCCTTTGGAATGTAACCTTAGGAAGGCAGAGCAAAATATTTGTGTCTTGTTCACTGCTGTATTGCCAGTGCCTACAACAGTGCCTAGCACTCAGTACACACACAATATATATATATATACATATATATATATGTGTATATATATATATATACACACACACATATATATATATATATGTAAAATGAATTTGTTCTTAGAAACAAACTCTCCTCCGGGGGAGGGAGAGAGGCAGAGAAGGGAAAGCTCTTTTTTCTGGTACCCTGGGCCAGTTCCAGTGGAGTACCCCTGCAGGGCAATGTGGGAAGAGGGGATACCACAGATGCAGGCTGGGCTGAGCAAGGGAAATTCAGCAGAAAGAGGCCCCAAAGTAAGGACTGAATCCCAAAAAGCAGGACTTGGCCCCGCTTCTGCCTGTCTTCATCTCACTTTGGAGGGAACTGGCCAGAAACCCCTGGAAGAACTCCTGCCTCCAAAAGCACAAACTAGTGCTATGGGGACCAGATGGACAAAAGTAAGAAAGGTGAGACAGAAAGGCCTGGGAGCTCTGGGAGAGGGAGTGCTGAGTGAACAAGTCCCTGTGAAAGTGAAATGGCCCTTCATTTGAATGCAAATGCCATGTAAAAGCCTGAAGCCCCTTGACGTCAGCCTAGCCATTGGTGGCCCATCTATACTGGGCTACCAGTCACCTGGAAACCTAAGGGGTAGAAAACGCGGATGGAATGGTCTGAGAGGCACAGGAGGGCATGCAGCACAGCTACTGACTGAGGTATTGATTCTCTGCTGCTTCTCAAAGTCGGGCTGGGGTCTTACAAGAACTTCAGAATGGCCTAGGGAGCTCCTTCCTCGTACTCAAGCCACTATGTACAGAAGCTGCCTTTTGGAAAAAGAAGCAGTCATGTACCTGGGCACTGTTAGGAGCCCCGCAGGAGGAGAAACCGCCAGGATTGGCGGCACTGGGAGTGGTGGGAGTTCCCTGCCAGCTTCCAACTTCACAGCGGCCCCTGCCTATGCGCACTACATGGGGTATCCCCATATGCCCAACATGGATCCTCATGGGCCATTGCTGGGGGTCTGGGGTTCACCCTATAGTCCCCCTCGAGAAGACTGGAATGTGTACCCAAGGCCATCAAGTACAATGGGCACGGTGCCCATGAACGACCTTACCTCGAGCCCTTCCACTTTTGGCTCTCAGGAATACAGCAGTTTGGGCCCTGCCAGCGGGGGGAGCAGCAGTGGCAGCCTGGTAGCCCCAGCCAGCGAGTCACTGTTCCCCATAAACGCCAACGCTGTGGATGCCAGTTCTCCCAACAGAAGTCCCCACAGCCCTTATGCATGGATGCACAAGACAGTGCAGGTGACGGGTGAGTAATCGATCCCAATGCCTTCACACTTTTCCTTCCTTTGCTTGGCTTCTACTTCCATTGGCCTGTCTGCCCTTCTGCTTCTCAGGCCTCTCCAGGGACAGTTTAGCTGAGGACTACTGCGTGGCTGAGTGCCCAAGATCCCCTCTCATTAGTGACCTCCCTTGAGTGTGCCTCTGCTTAAAGCTGAAGAGTGCAGTGCTTGGAACCAAACTGACCCTAGGAGAGTTTTTCATCATTTTCTTTTTTTTTAAGATTTTATTTATTTATTTGACAGACAGAGATCACAAGTAGGCAGAGAGGCAGGCAGAGATAAAGGGGGAAACAGGCTCCCCGCTGAGCAGGAGCCTGATGCGGGGCTCAATCCCAGGACCCCAAGATCATGACCTGAGCTGAAGGCAGAGGCTTAACCCCCTGGGCCACCCAGGTGCCCCTTTCATTATTTTCTGATGTGTCAAGGGAACAAGCTGGTGGACAATGGACACACTGAGCCACAAGGATCAGGATCCAACCCTGTAGCTGCCCAGGTGGGAAAACAGATGCGCAGGAAAGGTCAATGGGTGAGTGAGGCAAGAGGATAGCCACCATCCCAGTGCAGTCACTGGTACTTGCCATTTCCATTTAAAACCCTTCCCCTTCTAGGAAGGTCTGCTCCCCTCAAATGCTAATGATACTCAACTTTGGTTTCATGGTACTTGGCTGGACCCTCCAGTTCAGCCACAAAAGCCCCAATGGCAAAATGGCCTTGTCATCCTGTCCTCTCAAGATAGCTGCATCTTCCTTCACTCAAGTTGGCAGAGACAAGTTAGACTCAAATCCATTGCCTTCTTTCAAAGTCCTTTCTGCCAACAGAAGTGTTGAGTCAGGTGAGAAGGCGGCAGCATACTGCTGGGACATAATAAGCTACTCAACTCTAACATCCCTGGGCCTGCCGAGTATCAGTCCCAGCACTAATAGATGGTTAAGGACTTCATAACTGTGCAGGAAGGCTTCTGGAGACATAGGATCTGGATGTAGGTCTGTAATGGAGTGCAGGAAGGCCCAGCAATTCTGGCCTAATGCTGACCCATGCTGGTACCAGCAAACAATGGGTTGTTGCTGGGAGCCCAGGCAGGGGAAATGGGCACTCTGCTTTAATCTTGGATGGGGGGAGGCGGAGAGATGTTTGTTTTCAGCTGCAGTTGTTCTTTTATCATATTTTATTATTCCAACCTATCACTCTCTGTCATTAGGGAAAATCAGTAAAATTTGACTCTATCATTTTTATCCCTCTGAAGAGGAAATGAATTTCAATAGCATTTGTCAATAATGATTATACTTTTGTTCACAGTTTCTGCACTTTTTCTCTCCTTCAAAAAGCAAAGGCAGGAGAATGGGAAGGGACCAACTTTTACCATTAAGAGGATGCTTAGCCAGAAGGATGCAGTTCGGTTGATTGGGACGTTACTAGGATAGCAATCCCAAATTAAGAGTAGAGCTTAAACACTTGGCTTTGAAGTATTTGGAAATAAATCTTCATTTTTAAAAATATGGGTGAGTCAGCTGGTAAAGTAGAATAAAAAAATAAAGTTAAGGTGGGCACTCCGGGGGCTGTTATTATATCTAATCTTAGGGTTGTAATTAACATCCATTTACTAAGCACTAAGATCAGCAAAAGACACAAAAGTCAAAAAGTATCTGCTCTCAGTCCAAGATTATGTTTTGAAACGCTTTAGAAAAGCTATTAGTATGTTTGGAAGAGAGAACAATGGAGGAGGGAAGGGCAAAATAAATTTTCTCGAGTCTTGAATTTTTATTTATGAGAGAAAACATGAGAGGTTTCTCTGCTTAAAAGCCTTCCATTTGCATTTGTTTTGATGAGTTTGGTCTCCCTCTTGGGTAATGCTGGTGCCAGGGGAAGTTTAGAAAGGGACTCCTTGGTTTGTGATATCTTCATCACAAACCTTTAAACCTGGCTGTACAATGCCACCTTCACAAGGTTTTCTCTCCAAATTCTATTGAAAAATTTAAAATTGAAATATTTTGGAATCCCTCTGACTCCTGGCAGCTTATCTTGTAGATGAGGCTTTATTAAAGTCCATCTTTATTTCATTTTAATGTCTTATAAGTTAAAATTATCTTTTTTGCTATATGCTTGTAGCCCGATTTGTAGCAGATTTAGTAGCAGTTCAAGAATATAATGAGAAGTATGGACATTCTCCCCAGAAAAATAGACAAAAGTGTACATACTTGCACCTACATGCATGTGCATGTACACACACATGCACACACACGTGCACGCACACACACACATCATTTTAAAAATAATTTTGGGAGATGCATAGATCCACTGAAGCCCTTCTATGGATCTCAGGTTATGAATTATATACAAAAATATTAAGCTGATCACCTCAGTGGACCACTCTGAGCCAAAATGCACACACTGGTATGCTTAGTACATAGTGTTAAACAAATATTTGTTAAATGAATGAATGAGTCAGATCCTCCTAAATTTTTTACTTCACTCTGTAGTGTTGTGGGACAACATTTGGCTTATGGCTGAGAAGATAATTAGATGAACTGCAAAATAGAAGTAACCCCTCTCTGATTAAGGTAGTCAAATAAGTCTTTCCATTACTGAAGATTATTTTAAATAACCTTAAGCCAAAGAAAGACAAATACACATATTAGGGAACAATCAGAAACATTTCAGAGTGAGTATCTTCACATTTGATTTTCTAAGGAAAGGGGACTGACAGAGTAAATGTCTGTCCCCTAGGTGATTTGATTAAAAAGAAAGATATTTTTATTTACACATTGTTCTCTAAGTGGCCTGTTCCAATACATATCTTATTTTATTTTTTAATTTTTTTAAAGATTTTATTCATTTATTTGACAGAGAGAGACAGCGAAAGAGGGAACACAAGCAGGGGGAGTGGCAGAGGGAGAAGCAGGCTTCCCACTGAGCAGGTAGCCAGATGCAGGCTTGATTCCCGGACTCTGGGATCATGACCTGAGCTGAAAGCAGACGCTTAACAAGTAAGCCACCCAGGCGCCCCTACACATCTCATTTTAAAGATTACATGAAGAGGAACCTGCAGGAGGGTTCTGTGAAAAGTTTAGTATCTTCATATTTTAAACATTGTCAGTGACTTACAGCTAGGAATTATTTTTTTCATTTTTTCTATTACCCAGAGTAGTAGTCTTGGATGAGTTTCGGCGAGGTAATTATCCAAGCAGAGCTGGAGAAAGGCTTTTTTGTTAGGAGTGGGGAAGTGGGGGAGAGAAGGAAATAACTGAGTAATTCTGATTAAGCCACTGGACAAAACACTGAGAAAGTTATACTTAAAAGGCTTTACCCAATTACTCTTAATCTCAGAACAAACAGGATTGGGGGGGGTAGGGAGAGGGTGGTGGGGTTTTGGACATTGAGGAGGGTATGTGCTATGGTGAGTGCTGTGAAGTGTGTAAACCTGGCGATTCACAGACCTGTTCCCCTAGGGCTAATAATATTTTATATGTTAATAAAAAAGGCTTTACTCAATTAATATAGTTCAGAAAATAAGTTGCTTAATAATTCTTGAAGATTATTATTGTGTTCCTTGGTTTTGACCATTTTGCTGGACAATGTTTTAAATAAATTTGGATGCAATTTTTAACTAAAACAGCAAAAGATTATCTTAAGATAGAAAGTCATTAAGATGGGGTCAATTGCATTGTATTTCCTATAGAAGGAAACTGGTTTTCATCCTCTTTGCTTTGGTTTGATATGAAAATATGGACATTATTCTTTAATAGAAGATGTCCAAATCCCAGTCAGTCCAATTTCATCATTCAAGGGGCAGAGGAAATGAGACAGAAGAAAGAAGAGAGTTCAGGAGGAGGGATATAGGAGGAATTCATTTCTCTTTGCAAAATGTGCAGTCAGTATTTCCCCTGAGCTACATCTTCTTATCTGTCAGATTCAGGCAACAGACTCTTTTTAACACTTCACATGGCTTTGATATGCAGCTGGCTCTTCCTCATCCCTCCTTTCTTCTGGGGTTATATTGCCAGAAAGGGTGAGGATTTTCATGGCAAATAAAGAAGCTTGGTCTTGACTTTATTGTCCTTAGAAGAAACTGCAAGAGGGGAATTTATGACCAATGGGGGTGGGAAAGGACAGCAACCTTCCAGAGTTCTTTCTTGAGGTCTGGTTATATTTACTGAATATCAAAGAGCAGAAAATACAGATATGTACAAGTTGAATTTTAACTTCTGCTTCAAGTTAGAATTTAAATACTCAGCTATCTTGGGATTAGAAAGGGTTTAAGGAGACATCTCTTAAAAAATATATATTGATCCCAAGATATGAGGTTCTGGAAATAAATGAAACCTCCAAGATGACTTCAAATATACATTCTGTCTCTGTAAATAACCAAATGCCAGACCCCTGGTTTCCTGGGTTTCTGTTTGGATTCAAAAAACCAGCTCAAATTTTGGGCCTTCCACGTAGGTTAACTGACTAGTGCTCATAATTTTCAATTTTCAGGGAGAAAAGTATAGTTTAGTTCATTAGTCCATGAGTTATTCCACCATTATTAAGTTTAATACTAAAACATATCTCTCATCCAGAATTTGTTTCTACATTCATGTCCTTTTTTTTTTTTTTCTTTCCTGGAGATGAAAGAGTGTCTGACATTTGTTTAGGGCTTGTAAATTTCAAACAAACTCGCTGGTGTTCCTGAATGTAAAGAGGGTTCAGGATGGGATCTGATGCTATGTAGCTCCTTTGTTAGGCCTGTTCTGCTTCTTAACACCCCAATGGGGTTTAGAGAACCACTTTAAAGAAACCTTTGTCCTACAGATCGCTCCCCAAAACCTCACATCAAAAACAACCAGGGAAGATCAGAAGCAGTTTGCCAAATGCCATAGAGAAAAGGAGAAAGATCCTGGAGGGAGTTAGAAAAATTGAAGAGAAAGGGAACCTTCCTAATCACCTTTGGAAAATTTGAAAGGGGGAATAAAACTCTGAGGAAGGGCATGAGAAATTAGTTAAATGCTGTAACACAAAGCAAATGTTTGTATATCCTTTCAAAGAATATGAGAATACTCATTTCATTCTGCTTAACACCTCCTCCTTCCCCCATTGATTAGCCACTTGGGAATAAAAGTTGATTTAAGACGCTCACACACACAAAATTTTTTCTAGTAGATAATAGGGGCTATCCTAGAACAGAATCTAAGTGACAATAAATGTCTTCTTTAAAATTATTATCCAAACAAAATTCTCTATAGCGTATATACATAACTAGAATGTATGCAGCTAATAATGTCAGGATCACAGAATAGTTTGCCATACTTGGGCCATTCTTATGCTTCCCAGCATCTTTAAATTGGGAATAACATTTAGCATACTGGACTGAGAGTCAGAGGTATATGTTTAGGTCCCAGCACTTCAGTTCACTAGCACAAAACCATTTACTTACCTACATTGAGCCTCAGGTTTCTTATTTCAAAATGGGATGAGACATATTCTGCAAAATTCAAAAGTGTAGGTGAGGGGTTCAATAAGAAATGGTAAAAATGAACTGCATAAAATATAAAGGAAATTGTATGTATACTATATGTTGCTTCCACTACCAATGTTCTTCCTATATGTGAGCAGGAAGGGAAGGGAATGAAAATCATGGATTAAGTGTTTGCTTTAAAAAAAAAATAAATAAAATGTGGGGCGCCTGGGTGGCTCAGTGGGTTAAAGCCTCTTCCTTAGGCTCAGGTCATGATCCCAGGGTCCTGGGATCGAGCCCTGCATTGGGCTCTCTGCTTGGCGGGGAGCCTCCTTCCCCCTTTCTTTCTGCCTGCCTCTCTGCCTGCTTGTGATCTCTGTCTGTCAAATAAATAAATAAATAAATAAATCTTTTTTTAAAAAATAAATAAATAAAATGCTTTGGTGTAAATAGGTCAATGGTGGTGTGATAGGTTTTATATATATATATACACACACACACACACGTGTATATATATATACACACATATATACGTGTGTGTGTATATATATATACACACACACGTGTGTATATATATATATATATACACACACACGTATATATGTGTGTATATATATATACACGTGTGTGTATATATATACACATATATATATGTGTGTATATATATACACGTGTGTATATATATATATACACACACACGTATATATATTATCTGTGGTATATATATACCACAGATAATAAAGAATTTAATGGAAAAGTGGATATATGACATATTTGGTTTAAAAATGTACTTGTTTCTTATTTCAAAGTAATAGATAAGGATGGGAAGTGTAGTTGTGATTCCTTCAACCCAAACAATCTCCAAAGAAGTAAAATGTGATTAAACATATTACTTTCTCCCCTAACAGGGAAAACCAGGACCAAAGAAAAGTATCGTGTGGTTTACACAGAACATCAAAAACTGGAGCTAGAGAAGGAATTCCACTGCAGTAGATATATCACCATTCAGAGAAAATCAGAATTGGCAGTCAACCTGGGCCTTTCTGAAAGACAGGTACACTGGAAGTCCAACCAACATGTCTTAAACAGTTATTTCAATAGGCTGAGGTTTTAGGGAAGTCTGTAAGCAAGAGTGGAAGCAAAATAAAAGACCAAGACACTATCCAAGCTCTCTTAAAGCCCACATGCATTCTACTGGACCTCCTAGTTTAGTCTCATTGGTCAGTGGTTTTGTTAAAAACTGAATGTGGTAGGCAATATGCAGATGGAGAAGCAAAGGGTTGGAACATAAGAGGTGAAGAATTAAAACTCCCATAAAGTTAATCAGTCAAGTCAAAACCTTGATTGACTCCCCAAGTAGTCACAACCAATGTATGAAGTGGAGATTTGGCAATCATGGCAATTATCTGGTTCACATCAGTCAAATAATAATAGTAACTGAACACCAATCCTGCTACCTGAACCAAGTTTTTCTATTATTCAGGGTAGGAAATTTAATTTTCAATGGTCTGTATAATTCTACGATATCTGCCTCAAATTTAGCATATAGTAGGTACTCAATGAAGCATGACAAGGATCAATGGTTTCCATCTACCTAAACTTTGACATTACAAAACTATCTGATATTTTTTCACTTACGTCTAGAAGTAATCCTGGAATCTTAGAATGCTGGAATTGGAAAGTCCATTAGTGTGCTACCTATCCCAAGCAGCTTGCATTTCATCCAGGTATGAAGGCACATTGGCATCACAGCAAGAGATAGAGTATTTTATCACCCTGTTCACCCAGTTCTATGTTTCATTAAACTTATTATTAGAAAGTTACTTTTAATGACAAATAGTAATCACCTTTGTTATTTAAATCCCTTCCCTTTTATCAACACACCTCAGCATCTGCCATTCTATCATTTATTTCTACCTGTGTAACAGAGGCAGTGGATGAGGTATAATGTAAAGAGCACTGCATTTAGAATCAGTAGCCCTGGATTTGATCTCAAAGTTTCATCTCATGCATGATACTTTCCTTCTTTCTGTCTCAGCTTTTTTTTTTTTTTTTAACCTGCTAAATAGGTATACTTCACAAGGTCACTGGGAGCCTCAGATGAAGTGATACATGTGATAGGGCTTTGTAAATGTTAAAATCTCCATACAATATCAGCAATAACTATGAAAACTGCATTTGGTATGATGCTCCATTAAATCTAAAGCATTTTTTATTTCAGGTGAAAATCTGGTTTCAGAATCGCAGAGCCAAGGAAAGAAAGATGATCAAAAAGAAAATCTCCCAGTTTGAGAACAATGGAGGGTCAGTACAAAGTGATTCTGGCTCCATCAGCCCTGGGGAACTACCTAACACTTTATTCAACACCTCATCTGCTGTTCGCAGATTTCAGCCTATTGAGATACAGCAGGTCATAGTCTCTGAATGAAAGAAAAGGCAAAGAGAAATGGAAAGTCCTCCACCTTTTAGCATTGTCTTCTTGGTCTCCAAGATATCAGCAGAGGAGTTAGGACAGGATGTAATATCTCATGAGGCAGTATTCAGAACAAGTGGATGTGCAGTGGTTGAAGATAATTGAGAGGTCACTTACTGTTAGAAATCATCCTCAGAAAACTCCTGTTGTGTGCTATGCTATATGGCAGTCACTTAGGAACTTGTTGGTAAGCTATATAATTAAATGCTACAATCACAGGCCTTTGCAACTCTACTCACAATTTCAGAAACTTACTTGTGAACAAATTGTAAAAAAAAAAAAAAAAACAGTTCAGGAAGGAAGCACATTTGTGTAGGTGTACTTGTGTTTGTTATTTGATGCTGGGTGTGTTGTTTTATGCTGTCTTGGTGTGGAGGAGATAAACAGAAATTAATCCATCTGTAGCTACCTTTGCAAGTGATTAATTCAAAAACTAACAGAATTTTCATAGCAAGACAAATGTTTAAAAATCAGCAGGAGATGATTCTGAATCCATTATCACTTATTAAAAATAATAAATAGAAAGAGTATTTTTTGTTCATCAATCAGTCATTTTCTGGCATCAATTACCTCATCTTAGAACTTCCAACCTATAGTGTCAATTTTAAATCTTGCCAAAATAATGAAGTCAGACTAGAACAAAACAGCTTGGTTGAGTCAATAAAAAGGCTGCTCTGCAACACACAGAACAAACTCTAATCCCCTTTCTGTCTTTTCACACTCTATTTAGTGTTATAGTTCAGTGGCAGTCAGAGTTAACATAAGCACAAGGACAGTGTGCTGGTCTATAGCCTCTCCTTGCTATCAGCATAAAACTGTTCAGTGTTACTTGCATTAAGTCATGTCAATGCAGTATGGCCCAAGGAGATGCAGTTTACAGGTTCCAAACACACAACTTGGGTTGCAATGAGTAGAGTTGCCTGAAGTTTTTGGTGTTGGTCCAGTATACTGTTTGCATGTCAAAGGCCAAAGCCTTTGTCCAGGCTGAAGCCTGGACTTTGAATCATTTTAAATTGAGATGGTTTAAAAGAAAGTTTTACTAAAGTAGGAAATAAAAACACAGCTTTACTTTCCCCTTCAAGATACATCTTCAAAATTCTTAAGAAATTAGAGTCTTGAGCATTACTACCTGTGTTTGTGTTAAGAATAAGAAATTTATCTCAGAAAGAGGGCTTATTTTCTCTGGCTGCTCCTGGGGATATGTCATGTAGTCTTGAAAAGATTAAAGAAAAAAAAAAACCCTTTCTATCTTGATCTAGGCTCTTGGAGTTATATTCTGCCTTTCCTTAAAACATTTTCACAAAACGTTTATGAGGAAGTTATTGATTGCCTCATTATGCTGATAGGGAAATGGAGATATAAGCAATCATTCATTTTCCAAACATATGCAGCAAGACAATCATGGATGCTGATGAGAACTCTGAGTTATATAAAAATGATCTTTTGCAGTCTCTAGTGATGGATTCAAACTCAAAGCCCCTTCCTATTCATTTGGTAACAGATTATGTCACTGAAGTTGCATACAGCTCTCTTAAGTGCCCACCAGCAGATAATTATGATCTAGAAATGCAGGCCTAACCCTTTGTTTTTCAGCTCACCTACCCTCCCTGTCAGTGAATTTGGGGCTTCTACCAATAATCTTAATATCTTACATGTGTGTAATATTTTATATTTTTCAATGTACTTTCACACTTCTATATTATCTGGTCTAATACCCTTATCCTTTATGAGATAGACAAGAGTTGTTACTTCCCACTTTGTAGTTTAAGAAACTAGAAACTAGAGGGGCTTAAGTATCTTTGGCTAACCAATTTTTTTTCCTTAGCCCAAGTCTAGATATTGGGGGAAGGTAATAAAGATAGATCAATTCAAGCTCTCTTTTTCTTCAAAAAGTTACCAACTTTTCAATAAATTAATGGCAAAATCTAGGATTAGAACACAAGTCTACTAAATTGAATGATTATTTATTTAGTGTCTACTCTGTGCCAGGCACTGTGCTAGGATTTCTTGACTCCCAGGCCAGCACACATTCTATTTCACCTCATTGCTCCCAATAACTATGGGATGAAATATATAGCATGCTAATTGGCAGTGGGCCATCTGGGGTGCTGAACAAAGAAAATTAGCATTAAAGTGAGTCCTTCACCCTGGGGCAAATAAAACATTATATGTTAATAAAAAATATGGGTGCTTCCAATCTACTGAGGAGAGAGGTAGAGATTTTAAGGATGAGGAAGCTAAGTTCTGAGTGTACATAGGTACTTAGCTTCCTCATCCCTAACATTGCTTCACCAAAAGAATATCTTTGGCTATAACTGTTGGATTTCTCTGGGGGTTGTTCTTTCCTGCTATAAACTTATGTTCAACAAAGAAGAAATATTTTTCTATTTTTATAGAATCTAATTTTCTAGAACCTGCTGATAGAACCACAATACAGAGTTTTTGTTCTTAATAGCATTTTGAAGCCACTTCCTCTAAGAAGACATGCCAGTTCTTTCTCTGAGACCTGAGAAAAATATACACATTATGCTTTTATGGCTATATTATAGTGGTGTGTGCTTGGAAGTATGTATGAAAAAGAAGGTTAAACACCAAAGCTCAAAAAGTTGTGTTTAAAGCAGGTTTCAATAGCCTGGGTGACTCAGTCAGTTAAGCATCTGCTTTCAGCTCGGGTCATGATCTCAGGGTCCTGGGATGGAGCCCCACATGGAGCCCCGCATGGGACTCCCTGCTTAGCGGGGAGTCTGCTTCTCCCTCTCCCTCTGACCCTTCCTCCCGCTTGTTCTCTCTCTCACACACACTCCCTCCCTCTCTCTCTCTCAAATAAATAAATAAGTAAATAAAATCTTTAAAGTAGGTTTCAATAAGGAAATTATTTTTCTGATGTTGGAAGAAGCAGGAATAAAAACTTGCCAAATGACTGTGTTCAGCTAGGGTAGTGGGATTATGCAGATTTTCATAACTTTTCAAATTCATACTTTTTTATATAAGAAAAATAAAGTTTCCTTAAGAAACATGTTTTCACACCAAATCTTCAAGAAATTTTTTTAAATTTTACTTATTCATTTGAGAGAGAATTAGAGAAAGAGAGCATGAGAGGGGAGAGGATCAGAGGGAGAAGCAGACACCCCCCCCCTGCTGAGCAGGGGTCCCAACATGGGACTCGATCTTGGGATCCAGGATCATGACCTGAGCTGAAGGCAGTCGCCCAACCTACTGAGCCACCCAGGAGCCCCTTCAAGTAGTTTTTTATCCTCAAGTAATTTGAGACTTAGAATTCTTCTTCCACTTGATAGAAATGTTTCAATCTCCCAGTTCCTTCTTTAAGGCCCTTGATTAGTCTGGGGGCTACTTGCGTACAACTGCAAAAAAAGATCTTTGGGAGGGTCTGGCTTCTTTTCAAAGGAGGATTTGGCTCAGATCCATAAAGTATGGCTGTTTTTCTGGGTTGAAACCAAGTCAAGAAGGGCAGGAGCAGCCAGCAAGGGAGGAGGGTGGTGGAAAGGAGGGATATATTACAACAGGTTATAAGGAATATTTGGGGGGTGTTGGATATGTTTCTTAAGTATGGTGACGGTTTCATGAGTGTCATTTGTCAAAAATCAACTTTCATACTTTAAACACATGCAGTTTCCTGTATGTTGATTATGCCTTAAAGTTGCAAACAAAACAGCAAAGTGGTTGCAACTCTGATAACAATACAGAAGAGAGGAATTCACTAGAGGATTTAGTCTTTGGAGATAGTCACTTTAGATAACTTAGGTTTACCCTTCCAGATGGGGATCACTTTCTTTTTTTTTTTTTAAGATTTTATTTATTTATTTGACAGAGAGAGATCACAAGTAGGCAGAGAGGCAGGCAGAGAGAGAGGAGGAAGCAGGCTCCCTGCTGAGCAAAAAGCCTGATGCAGGGCTCCATCCCAGGACCCTGGGATTATGACCCTAGCCGAAGGCAGAGGCTTTAACCCACTGAGCCACCCAAGCGCCCCGGATCACTTTCTTTTATATTAATGTTGGAATATGTTACTGAGAGACACCAACAATTGATAATCAATGGGTCTTTCATACCATGCAGATAGGTTTGGAGGGTAGAGGGAGAGCAGAGTATGGGAGCATTGAATCTTCAAGTACGAGCATCAGTGCAAAGCAAAGAAGTGCCCTACTGTGTGTTTTCAGGATCCATATTGTAAGTTAATAGTAAAAGTAGCTGTTCTCATGGTATGGAAAAAAAAACACTAAATTGGAAAGTGAGACCTGAAATTCTAGTTTAACTACTTCTGCAACTAAATGGCTGTGTAATTTTTGGTTAAATCACTTCATTAATAAGGACTCTGCCATTTCATTTGTACAGTCTAGGTACTTGACTTGTCTTTAAGTGGCTGTTCTAGCTTTAACTTCTACATGTCATCCTGCAAAAAAAACCCAAATGCTTTTTCTCTTTCCCACTACTCAGGCAAAACAGCGCATGCGCGCGCACTCTCTCTCTCTCTCTCTCTCTCTTTCTCTCTCTCTCTCTCTCTCTCTCTCTCGGTTTCTCAGAGATTAAAGTACCAGTAATGTGATATTCAGTCCTTTGGTCTCATTTTTTTAAAGATCTTATTTATTTAACAGAGAAAAACACAGCAAGAGAGGGAACACAAGCAGAGGGAATGGAAAAAGGAGAAGCAGGCTTCCCTCCAAGCAGGAATCCTGATGAGGGGCTTAATTCCAGGACCCCGAGATCATGACCCAAGCTGAAGGCAGACACTTAACAACTGAGCCACTGAGGCGCCCCAGTCCTTTGGTCTCAAAAAACTCCTGTCTTCCAGAGTTTATTTACTATGTAGACTTACCTTTTCAGAGTCCCCATTTCTCCACCTATACAGTGTGGATCTTGAGCTTACTTTAATAGCCAGTCTCTGAGATTCTAGAGCTGCGAATCTTCAATTAAAATTTAAAGGTCGCTGAAAGGGAAAGCACTTAACCTGCTATAATTTATCTAAACCTTTTCTAACCAGAAAAACCTTGGAAAGGCCAGATCAAAATGGATCACTTGGAAATGCTCCCTAAAAACAGGAATAAATCCCCTAAGACAGGCAAAAAATGCCACAAAATAATAAACACAAATTACTTGGACTTTATAAGTTTCTCTTTAGTTGTACTTGTGCACACACTTCTGATTTGCCCCTATGGATAAAGGAAAAATCAAGGCAAATGCTTTCTAGGGAAAAGGGACAAAATTCTCCCTTCTTCTTCTACCATAACCTCTCTTGGTTCTCTAGTCTGATGAAACAAAACTGGAAGTTTCAAGCCTGGAACAGGTTGAACGGTGGGCCCCCAAAAGATATGCCCACTTCTTAATCCTTAGAACTTCTAAATAATAAAACCTTATATGGCAGAAGAGTGAATATTCTCTTACGTGACAAAAGATGCCATTAGATTAAGGAACTTCAGAGAAGGATCCTACCCCAGATTATCTATGTAGATCTTAAATGTAATTATTTTTCCTTGTAAGATACAGACAGAGGGAGATTTCAAACATGCTTTAGTCTATTGGGGCTGTTATGAAAAACACCACAGACTGGGAGCTTTTTTAAAAATTTTTATTTATTTGACGGAGAGAGAGCACAAGTAGGCAGAGAGACAGGCAGAGAGAGGGGGAAGCAGGCTCCCTGCTGAGCAGAGAGAGCCTGATGCGGGGCTCGATCCCAGGACCCTGAGATCATGACCTGGGCTGAAGGCAGAGGCTTAACTCACTGAGCCACCCATGTGCCCCCAGACTGGGAACTTATTAACAACAAAAATTTAGGTTATATCTCCTCAAGCAAGGGAAACAAAAGCAAAAATAAACAATTGGGACTACAGCAAACTAAAAAAAATTTACACAGTGAAGGAAACCATTAATCAAACAAAAAGACAACCTACTAAATGGGAGAAAATGCTTGCAAATGATACATCTGATAAGGGGTTAATATCTAAAATATATTTTCAAAAAACTTATAAAACTCAACACTAAAAAACCAATCCATTTAAAAAATTGGCAGAATACTTGAATTGACACTTTTCCAAAGAAGACATACAGATGAACAACAGATACATGAAAAGATGCTCACATCACTAATCATCAGAGAAATGGAAATCAAAACCACCATTGGATATCACCTCACAGAAGTCAGAATTACTAGTATCAAAAAGACAAGAAATAACAAGTGTTGGTGAGGAAATAACAAGGGAACTCTCATACACTGTTGGTGGGATTGTAAATTGGTGCAGCCATTGGGGAAAACAGTATGGAGGTTCCTCAAGAAAAGTAAAAAAGAAGCACTACACAATCCACTAATTCCATCTTCAGGTATTTACCCAAAGAAAACAAAAACACTAATTCAAAAAGATATATTCACCTTAATGTTTATTGCAGCATTGTTTCCAATAGCCAAGATATGGAAGCAACCCAAATGTCCATCAATAGATGAATGGATAAAGAAGATCTGGTATAAAAAATAAAATAAAAAAGAAGATCTGGCATATATCTCAATGGAATATTACTGACATAAAAAAAGAATAAAATCTTGCCATTCATGATAACATGGATGGACCTAGAAGGTATTCTGCTAAGTGAAATAAGTCAGAGAAAGACAAATACCATAGGATTTTACTTATATGTGGAATCTAAAAGACAAAAGAAAAAATAACAACAACTAAGATAACAAAAAGAAACAGACTTACAAATAGAAAGAACAAATTAATGATTTCCAGAAGGGAAGGGGTCAGGGGATAGGTGAAATATATGCAGGGGATTAAGAGATATACACTTCCAGTTATACAATAACTAATTCATGAGGATGAAAAGTAGAGCATAGAGAATATAGTCAATAATATTATAATAACTTAATATGATGACAGATGTTAACTACACTTCCAACAGGGAACATTTTACAACTGTAAAATTACTAGGTAGAATTCCTGAAATTAATATATGCCAAATATGTTTCAGTTAAAAAATTTAAAAATAATAACAGAAATTTATTTCTCACAGTTCTAGAGGCTGAAAATCCAAGATCAGGGTGCCAGCATGGTTGGGTTCTGGTGAAGGTGCTCTTCTGTGTTGCAGACTGTCTGCTTCTTGCTGTGTCTTCACATGATGGAAGGGGCAAGAGAACTTTATAAAAATATTACAAGGGAACTAATTCAATTTATGAAGGCTCTGCCCTTATTACCTAATCACCTTCCAAAGGCTCCAATTCCTAAAACCATCACATTTAGCATTAGATATTAATTGGGACAGGACACAATCATTAAGACCTACAGCAAAACATAAGAGAAGGAGGTCATGTATCCATGCAGCAATGTGGCCAAAAGTCAAGGAACATGAGGACAATCCAGAAGCTGTTAGAAGCAAGTAACAGATTCTCCCCTAGAGTATCTAAAGGAGGAGGACTATTGTTGACACTTTGATTTTGTACTACTGGCTTCTAGAATTGTGAGTATATAAATCTCTGTTGTTTTAAGATACCAAGTTTGTGGGGGCACTTGGGTGGCTCAGTTGGTTAAGCATCTGCCTTCAGCTCAGGTCATGACCTCAGGGTCTTGGTATCAAGCCCCATATCAGGCTCCCTGCTTGGCGGGCAGTCTGCTTTTCCCTCTCCTTCTGCCAACCCAGCTTCCCCCTCCCCCACTCATACTCTCTTTCACACACACTCTCTCTCTCAAATAAATAAATAAAATCTTAAAAAAGAAAAGAAAAGATACCAAGTTTGTGGTAATTTCTTAGAGCAACCAGAGGAAATCACTTCAGAACTTTTCCAAGAGTCCTCCTAACCAAGGCTAAATCAGTCATCACCACCCTCCATCATTTTCACATAATGTGTGTATGTTTCCATTGTATTGAGATATAACTGATATACAAAAAGCTGCACATATATAATATATGTGATTTGACAAATTTGAACATCACCATAAAGTAATAGACATACCCACCACCTCCAAACCTTTCCTTGTGTTCCTTGGTTTTGTTTATTTTTTCATTTAATTTCAATTAACCAACATATAGTACACCACTAGTTCCAGATGTAATGTTCAACAATCCATCAGTTGTGTCTAACACCCAGTGCTCATCACATCACATACCCTCCTTAATGCCCATCACCCAATTACCCCATTGCCCCACCCGCCTCCCCTACAGCAACCCTCAGTTTGCTTTCTATAGTTAATAGTCTCTCATGGTGGGGCACCTGGGTGGCTCAGTCAGTTAAGCATCTGCCTTTGGCTCAGGTCATGATCCCAGAGTCCTGGAATTGAGCCCCACAGCAGACTCTCCACTCAGCAGGGAGCCTGCTTCTCCCTCTCCCTCTGCCTGTCGCTCCCCCAGCTTGTGCTCCCTCTGTGTCAAGTAAATAATAAAATATTTTTAAAATAAAAATTAAAAAATAAAAAGTATGGTATTTAAAAAAGAATGTCTCGTGGTTTTTCTTCCTCTCCGATGACTTTCCACTGTTTTCCCTCCATTCCCCTTCAAATTCTCTGCACTGTTTCTTATAGTTCATAGATGAATGAAAACATAATAATTGTCTTTCTCTGGTTGACTTATTTTGCTCACCATAATACCCACCAGTTTCCATCCACATCAATGTAATGGTAAGTATTCATCCTTTCTGATGGCAGGGCCGTATTTCAGTGTGTGTGTGTGTGTGTGTGTGTGTGTGTGTGTGTGTGTGTGTGTCTGTGCACGTGCATGCGCGTGTGTGTTATAGATAGATGATAGATAGATAGATGATAGATCACATCTTACCACATCTTCTTTATCCATTCATCCGTCGATAGATGCCTGGGCTTTTTCCATATTTTGGCTATTGTGGACATTGCTACTATAAACACTGGGGTGCACATGCCCCTTCAAATCACTCTGTATCCTTTAAATAGATTCTAGTAGTGCACATTCTGGGTTATAGGGTAGCTCTATTTTTAACTTTTTGAGGAACCTCCATACTGTTTTCCAGAGTGGTTATAACAGCTCACATTTCCACGAACAGTGTAAGAGAGTTCCCCTTTCTCTGCATCCTTGCCAACATCTGTTGTTTCCTGACTTGTTAATTTTATCCATTCTGACTGGTGTGAAGTCATATCTCATTGTTGTTTTGATTTGTATTTCCCTGATCCTGAGTGATGTTGAACATCTTTTCATGTGCCTGTTAGCCATTTGTATGTCTTCCTTGTAGAAATGTCTGTTCATGTCTTCTGACCATTTCTTAACTGGATTATATGGTTTTTTTGGTGGTGGAGTTTGATAAGTTCTTTATAGATTCTAGATACTAGCCTTTATCTGCTAAGACATTTACAAATATCTTCTCCCTTTCTGTCGGTTGTCTTTTTTAGTTTTGTTGACTATTTCCTTTGCTGTGCAAAGCTTTTTATTTTGATGAGGTCCTAAAAGTTCATCTTTGCTTTTGTTTCCCTTGCCTTTGGAGATGTGTCTAGCAAGAAATTGCTGCAGCCAAGGTCAAAGTGATTTCTGCCTCTGTTCTCCTCTAGGATTTTGATGGATTCCACTCTCACATTTAGGTCTTTCATTCACTTTGAGTTTATTTTTAAGTAAGATGTAAGAAAGTGGTCCAGTTTTATTCTTCTACATGTGGCTGTCCAATTTTCCCAGCACCATTTGTTGAAGACACTGTCTTTTTTCCATTGGATATTCTTTCTTGCTTTGTCGAAGATTAGTTAACCATAGGGTTGAGGGTCCATTTTTGGGTTCTCTATCCTGTTCCATTGATCTATGTGTCTGTTTTTGTGCCAGTACCATACTGTCTTGATGATTACAGCTTTGTAATACAGCTTGAAGTCTGGTTGTTTATTTTTTAAGATGTAAATTTTTAGAGCAGTTTTCATTTCACAGTAAAATTGAGGAAAGGTAGAGATTTCTATATATCTCTGGCACCACAGATGCTTAGCTTTCCCCATTATCCATATCACCCCTGCAAAAATGATATGTTTGTTACAGCTGATGACCTACAACCACATATCTCCTAAGTACAGAGTTTATCTTAGGGTTCACTCTTGGTATTGTACATTCTATGGATCTGATAAATTTATAACCACATGTATCCACAATTATGGTATTATATAGGGTATAATATATAGAGCATTTTCACTGCCCTAAAGTCATCTGTGATTAAGCTTTCATTTTTTTAAAAGATTTTATTTATTTATCTGACAGAGAGAGACACAGTGATAGAAGGAACACAAGCAGGGGGAGTGGGAGAGAGAGAAGCAGGCTTCCCACTGAGCAGGGAGCCAGATGCAGGGTTTGATCCCAGGACTCTGGGTTCATGACCTGAGCTGAAAGCAGAGGCTTAACAGCTGAGCAACCCACGTGCCCCATGGGATTCAGTTTTTCATCCCTCTTTCCTCCCTTACCCCTGGTGACCACTAATGTTTTTATTGTTTCCATAATTTTGCCTTTTCAAGAATGTCATGTAGTTGGAATTATAGAGTATATGGCCTTTTTAGATTTCCTTCTTTCACTTACATATGCATTTAGAATTCCTTCCTGTCTTTCCATGGCTTGATAGCTTATTTTGTTTAGTGCTGAATAATATTCCATTTGCCGGATGAAACATTTTATATACCATTTACCTACTGAAGGATATTTTGGTTGCTTTCAAACTTTGGTAATTACAAATAAAGGTCTTATAAACATGCATGTGAAGGGTTTTTTGTGTGTGTGTGGACATAAATTTTCAGCTCCTTTGAGCAAATACCAAAGAGCTTGATTGTTGGATCATATGGCAAGTATGTGTTTTGTTTTGTAAGAAACTGCCAAACTGTCTTCCAATGTGGCTACGGCATTTTGGTACCATTTTGCATTCCCACCAGCAGTGTTGTTCCACATTCTCACCAGCATTTGGTGTTAACAGTTTGTTGGATTTTGGCCATTCTAATGGTGTACAATGGTACACCTAAACAATGGTATCTCATTGTTTTAATTGTGTTTCCTTAATTATATATGATGTGGGACATCTTTTCCTATGCTTATTCGCTATCCATATATCTTCTTTGGTATATCTTCTGTTCACGTGGTCAGCTCATTTTTTCAGTCAGGTTGTTTTGTTTCTTATTGCTGAGTTTCAAAAAGTTTCAAGTTTCTTTGAATATTTTGGATAACAATTTTTTACAAGATGTGTCTTCTGCAAATATTTTCTCTTGGTATATGGGTTGTTTTCTCATTTTTCTCATTTTAAAATCTTAAAATAAATAAATAAATAAATAAATATATATATATATATATATATATATATATATATAAAGATCCATCTGGGCCTGGGTGTTTTTGTTTTTTCTTGTTTTTGTTTTTGTTTTGGTTTGGGGTTTTTTGTGTTTTGTTTTTTGTTGTTGTTGTTTTGCTTTTTGACTGTATTAAGAATTTTTAATTATGTTATTTTAGTCACCATACAGTACATCATTAGTTTTTGATGTAGTGTTCCAAGATTCATTGTTTATGTATAACACCCTGTGCTCCATGCTATATGTGCCCTCCTTATTGTTGATTCAAATTCTTTACTAGATGTATGCCCATTTACATTGCCTATATTTTTTAAAGTTGCGGCACATTGTGTCTTCCAAGGAACTGGTCCGTTTATTATAGGTTGTCAAATTTGCAGGCAATGAGTTGTTCATATTTCTTTTTTTGTCCTTTTAATTTTCATGTGACCTGCAGTTATGTCCCTCTTTCATTTTTTATATTAGTAATTTGTGTCCTAATCTATTTAGCTCTTAATTAGCCTGGGTAGAGTTTTATCCTTTTTTTTTTCCTTTTCTTTTTGGTCATTTCAAAGAACCAGCTTTTGGGTTCATTGATCTTTCTCTATTGATTTTATGTTTCAAATTTCATTTATTCTTGCTCTAATTCTCATTATTTCTGCTATTCTTCAAATATAACTGCTCTTCTTTTCCTACTTCCCTAGGGTAGAAACTTAGATTGATTTTAGGTCTTTATTGTTTCCTAATATACACATCTAATACTATAAATTTCCCTCTAAGCACTGCTTTTATTGCATCACTCAAATTTTGGTAAGTTGCAGTTTTGTTTTCAATTAATTCAAAACATTTTCTAATTTCTCTTGAGATTTCTTCTTTGAACTATGTGTTATTTAGGAGTGTGTTTAATCTTCACATATTTGGGGATGTTCCAGTTATCTTTCTGTTATTGATATCAAATTTAATTCCACTATGGTCTGACAACAAGCATTGCATGTTTTTTGTTCTTTTAAATTTGTTCAGATGTGCTTTTATAGACCAGAATGGGTCTATATTGGTGAATGTTCCATGTGAGCTGGAGAAGAATATGTATACTGTTTTTTTTGAAGTAGCCTATAGATATCCATTATAACCAAGTGATTGATGGTATTTTTTAGTTCAGCTACATCCTTTCTGTTTTTCTACCTCCCGTATCTGTCAATTTCTGATAAAGAAGTGTTGAAGTCTCCAATTATGATAGTGGATTCATTTATTTCTCTTTGCAATTCTATCAGTTTTTTCCTCACATAATTTCATGCTCTCTTGTTAGGCTCATACACATTAAAAATTGGTATTCCTTCTTATTGATCCCTTTTATCATGGTATAGTGCTCTTCTTTTTTTATATATATAATGCCTTTCTTTATCCTTGATAACTTTCCTTGCTTTGTAGTGCTCGCCTGAAATTAAGGTAGCTATTCCTGCTTTATTTTGATTAGTGTTAGCATGGTATGCTTCTCTCCATTTATTTACTTTAAATCTGTATGTCTTTATATTTAGAGTGGGTTTCTTGTGGACAACATATAGCTGGGTCTTGTCTTTGATCCACTCTGACAATCTCTGCTTTTTAGCTAGTGCATTTAGGCCATGGACATTCAAAGTGATCACTGATATAGTTGGATTAACATTTACTGTATTTGTTACTGTTTTCTATTTGTCATTCTTGTTGTTTGTTACTATTTTTCTCTTCCACTCTTTTTCTGCCTTTTGTGGTTTGAGTATTTTATACGATTCCATTTCTCTCCTTTCGTAGATTATTGGTTATACTTTTTTTTATTATCTTTTTCAGTGGTTGCCCTAGAGTTTGCAACATACATTTAGAACTAATCCAAGTCCAGTTTCAAATAACACTATACCACTTCACAAGTTATATGAGCGCCTTATAATGACAAAATAATTCTAATTTCTCTCTCCTGTCCCTGTTTCATTCATTCATTCATTTATCTATCTATTTATTATTTATTTATATATTTCTATCATTTATTTCATTTATATATAGGTAGACATATATAATTAGGCATATGTAATTGAATATACTGTTATCATTTTAAGCAAAATGTAATCTGTTATATAAATTCAGAATAAGAAATAAAATTCTTTCTTGGGGCTCTTTCTTTTTGTAGATTTGATTTTCTAATCTATATTATTTTCCTTTTCTCTAAAGAGTGTCTTTTAACATTGTGTGTAAGACAGGTCTACTGGCAACAAATTCCTTCAATTGTTGTTTGTGTGAGAAAGTCTTTATTTCTCTTTCCTTTTGACAGATAATTTTGCGGGATACAAATATCTAGGTCCCTGGTTTTTCCTATCAACACTTTAAATATTCCACCTCATTCTCTTCTCATTTACAAGGTTTCTGAGAAGTCAGGTGTAATTCTTATCTTTCTTCTTCTTGGGTTTTGGTGCTTTTTCTTCTGGCTTCTTTCAAGATTTTTTTTTATTTTTGACTTTCTATTATTTGAAAATGTGTCTAGGTATAGTTTTTTTGTTTGTTTTTGTTTTGTTTTGTTTTTTTAGCTTTTGTCCTAGCTGGTGTTCTCTGAATTTCCTAGATCTGTGCTTTGGTGTCTGACATTAATTTTGGGAAATTCTCACTCATTATTGTATCACATATCTTCTGTTCCTATCTCTCTTTCTTCTCCTTCTGGCATAAATTACACCTTTTTGTAGTCGTCTCACAGTACTTGGATATTCTGTTCTATTTTTCAACCTTTGTCCTCTTGGCCTTTTGGTTTTTAAGGAGTCTTTTGATACATTATTTACCTCAGAGATTCTTTGTTCAATTGTGTCCAATCTACTAGTAAGCCCATCAAAGAGGCACTCTTCATTTGTTAGTATCTTTGATCTCTCACATTTCTTTTGATGCTTTTGGTACCAATTTTTCTCCTAACACTAGCAGTGTCCTTGAATACTGTCTATCCATGAAAGCCCCTAGTATATTAGTCATTATTACTTTAAATTCCCACACTTATAATTTCAACATTTTTGTCATTTCTGGTCCTGACATTTGCTCTGTCACTTCAAATTGTGGTTTTTCCTTTTAGTATGTCTTGTAATTTTTTCCTGATACACATAATGTAATGGATGAAGAGAACTGCTATAAGTAGGTCTTTAGCAATGTGCTGGTAAGGTGTAAGGATAGGGAGAGCACTCTACAGGCCTATGACTAGGCCCATGACTGACCATAAACTTCACAATTTTCTTCTCCACCTTCAGATGGGGCAAAATCAGTAGGGTGGGCTGGAGTTGGGTATTTTTCTTCTCCGAGCTCAGTTAGGCTCTGATAATACCCCAGCAGGTTAAGCTCTGGTTTCCTTTCCCCTGAGGACAAGAGCTGTTAAGAACAGTGTTCTTGTGCATTCCAACGTGGTTCCTTTCCTGATCTACAAGAAGCAGGAAGGGATTTCTCTCCAAAATTTGCTGTGGGAAACTGGGGAAGTCCCTAGAAGTAAATCTCACAGTATTGTGTCCCCCAGACATGACTGAGTTCCTTTGGAGTTCTAAACTCTAAGACTTGTCCATAGTGAGCCTTCAGCAAATCATCAATTATGGCTTGGTTTTTCTCCTCCAGATTTGTTCCCAATGGTAGTTTCCACTCATGAGTCTGCTCCTGTAAGTCATGAATTATGATCTGCCTGTCTACCCAAAGTTGGGGGCAGCAGTTTCCTCCCCTTTCTTACAAATCCAAGAAGAGTTGTTGGTTTTTCAATCTGTTTAGCTTTTTATTTGTTATTATGATAAATGGTCATTTCCAAGATCCTTACCTGTGGAACTGGAAATAACTCCCTTTGTTTTTACTCTTGTAAGAACACTTACCGTGAGATCTATCTTATTAAAGTTTTAAGGGCACAGCACAGTATTGTGAATGGTAGGTACCATATGCTATATGGCAGTGTTCAAGAACTTACTCATCTTACATAATTAAAATTTCCTAATAGTTGAAAAAAAGCTACCTATTTTCTCCACCCACAGCCTCTGCCAACCACCATTCTATTCTCTGCCTCTATGAACTTGACTATTTAGATATATCATATAAATGGAATCATGTAGTATTTGTCCTCTTCTGACTGGTTTATTTAACATAGCATAATGTCTTCGAGTTTTATTCATGTTGCCACAAATGACAGGATTTTTTTTCTTTTTTAAAGCTAAATAAATTCCATTGTATTTTCCTTATCCATTCATTCATCGCTGGACATTAAGATGGTTTCCACATTTTGACTATTGGGACTACTGCTGCAATGAATATGGGATTGCAGATTTGCTTTCAAGATCCTTTTTCCAATACATTTGGAAATATACCCAGAAGTGGGATTGCTGGATCATATAGTAGTTGACATTTTCATTTTTTGAATAAACTTCATGATGTTTTCCATAGTAACTGCAAGATTTTACATTCCCACCAACAGTATACGCATGTTCTAATTTTTGCACATCCTCACCAATACTTGTTATCTTTTTTTTTATAATAGTCATCCTACCTGGTATGAGATGATAATTCAGTGTGGGCTTGGCTTGCAATTTCCTGTTAATTAATTTCCTGATAATTAATGATGTTGAGCACCTTTTCATAAATGTATTAGCTATTCGTATATTTCTTTTTAGAAATATCTGTTCAACTACCTTGTCTATTTTTAATCAAATTATTAGCATTTTTGCTATTCAGTTGTAGGGGTTCCTTATATATTTTGGATGTTAACTTATTATCAGATATATGGTTTACAAGTATTTTCTCCAAAGCCTGCCTTTTCATTCTATTGCTTTTTTCCTTTACTGTGTAGATTTTTAGTTTGATGTAGCCTTACTTTATTTTACTTTTTTATTTTTAGTGTCACATCCAAGAAATAACTGCCAATTCTAATGTCATGAAACTTTTGCCTATGCATTTTTAATTTTTTTTATTTTTTTGGAAGTTAATAAAAAATTTGTTTTTTTTTCAGTGATAATATGAACATAAATTCTAGCAGAGGAAAATGTTGCAAAAATAACATTTTTACTCAATTAAGAAATCTATAGCACAGGAACATTATTGAGATTCACTATAGTACACATATAATGGATAACTGCATCTAAACAAACTGCAATATTTTTTCAAGGATTTATTTATTTGAGGGAGAATGTGCAGAGGAGAGTGAGTTGGGGGAGGGGCAGAGGAAGAGAATGTTCAAGTGGACTCCCCCCTGATCATAACCTGAGCCAAAACATAGAGTCAGGTGGAAGAGTCAGAGGCTTAACTGATTGAGCCACCTAGGTGCCCCCAAACAAACTGCAATATTATACCAATGGACAAAGCTGTACTGTCAAATTTACAAATATATTTTTCTATAGACACAATTAGTGTCTGAACATTTTTTGTATGTAATAAAGTTCATGTTGACTACCCCAAAAATAAGAAACACTTAGCATGACAGTATCAGATTTTAGAAACATTTGAGCTTCTGAAGATCTATTTTGTTACTCTACCTAAGTGTCCTACAATGGTACTGGATTTTTTAGAGTTCTCTAAATTTCGGGTTATTTTGTTCACCATCACTCAAAAATATTTAATCAAAATATTCAACAAATAGAGTGTTAAAAAATCCCTTTGGCTTTTGAAGTTTTTAGCTAATTTCAGTTAATGAAAAGAGGAAGGCATTAAAATGTTTCCTTAAAAAAGATTGGAACAACAGGACTGAATTGTAAAATTCTATAATTGTGCTTTGGGATATCTTGACTTGTGAAAAGACACCTGACATTTTGCTATAGCTCTTATTTCTTAATTGGATAAAATTTAAAAAGTTGTCTCTGTGTTTCTTTTGGAAACTTCACCAAATTTTGATGCTGAAAATTATAGGACTTCTCAAATTTTGTTTTGTTCAGATACAAAATATATATGTATGCCTATGCTTTTTAAAAAAATATTCTACAGGTTCAGAGCTTACATTTAAGTTACTAATCCATTTTACATTGTTTTTTATGTGTGATGTAAAAATAGGGCTCTGATTTTATACCTTTTTATGTGGATATCCAGTTTTCCCAACACCTTTTGTTGAAGAGACTATTCTTTCCTTATTATGTATTCTTAGAACTTGTCAAAGATCATCTGACCACGTATATATGGTTTAATTTCTGAGATCTCTATTCTGTTTCATTCATCTATATGTCTGTTTTATGCAAGTACTATATTGTAGTTTTGTAATACATTTTGAAATCAGGAAATGTGATGCCTCCAGGTTTGTTCTCCCTCAAAATTTCTTTAGCTATTCTGTTTTGTGTGTGTGTGTGTGTGCTTGCCTGAAATTTTTAGAATTTTTTTCATTTGTGTAAAAAATGTCACTGGGGTTTTGATAGGGAAAGCATTAAATATGTACATCACTTTGGGTAGTATGAACATTTTAACCAATATTAAGTATTCCAGTCCATAAACATGTGATCTTTCCATTTATTTGTGTCTTCTTTGATTTCTTTCATCAGTGTGTTGCAGTTTTCAGTGTAAAAGTCTTTCATCTCTTTGGCTAAGTTTATTCCAAGATACTTTATTCTTTTCATTGTTATTGTACATAGGATTTTTTCCCTTAATTTCCATTTCATGCAGTTCATTGTTAGTTTATAGAAATGCAACTGATTTTTTTAATTTTATATCCTGCAACTTTATTGAATTCATTTATTAGTTCTAAGTTTTTTGTGGGATCTTTGGGGTTTTTTTATATATAAGCATATGTCATCTGCAAACAGAAATAATTTTACATCTTTCTCTGTGATTTGGATACTTCTATTTATTTTTCTTGTCTAACTGATCTGGCTAAGCATTTCAGTACTATGCTGAAAATAAGTGGTGAGAGTGGCATCGTTGTCTTTTTCCTGATATTGGGGGGAAAGGCTTACAATTTATCACCATTTGATTGTGATGTTAGCTGTAGGCTTGTCATGTATGGACTGACTTGACTATGTTGAAGCATGTTCCTTCTATACTTAGTTTTCTGAGTATTTTTATTATGAAAGGGTATTAAATTCTGTCAAATGTTTTTTCTGCACCTATTGGGATGATCATGTGATTTTATCCTTAATTTTGTTAATGTGGTGTATCACATTGATTGATTTGGCTACGTTGAACAATCCTTGCATCACTGGGATAAATCCCACTTGGTCATAGTGTATGACCATTTAAAGTGCTGTTGACTTTGGTCCTTTAGTATTTTGTTGAAGACTTTTGTATATGTGTTTATCAAGGATATTAGTCTGTAGATTTCTTATGTTGTTCTTGTCTGGCTGTGTTATCAGGATAATGTTAGCCTTATAACATGAATTTGAAAATGTTCCTTCCTCTTCCATTTTCTGGAAGAGTTTCAGAAAGATTGGCAGTTTTTTAAGCATTTGGTAGGTTTTATCAATAAACCACTCAATTTGAGGCTTTTCTATGTTGGAAGTTTTTGATTACTGATTCAGTCTACTTATTAGTTATTTGTCTGTTCAGATTTTCTATTTTTTATGATTCAGTCTTGGTACATTATACTTTTCTAGGAATTAATCCAATTCTTCTATGTTATCCAATTTGTGAGCCTATAATTATTCATAACAGTCTCTTATGATCTTTTTTATTTCTGTGGCAAACCTTGTAACATATCATATTTTACTTCTGATTTTATGTATTTAAATATTTTCCTTTGTTCCTTAAATAGAATAGGTAAATTTTTGCAAATTTTGTCTGTATTTTCTTTTCCTTTCCTTTCCTTTCTTTGACTTTCCTTTCCTTTCTTTTCTTTTCGTGTGTGTGTGTGCCCCTATGTGTCCAACTCTTGATTTTGACTCAGGTCACAATCTCAGGGTCCTGATTCATGTTCAGCAGGAAGTCTGCTTTTCTCCTTCTTCTGCACCCTCTCCCTCTGTCCTCCCCTTCCTTGTGCACACACACTCTCTCTCTCAAATAAATAAATCTTTTTTTTAAAGAATCTGGTTTTCTTATTTACCAAGTATAATATTCAGAATGTTCAGATTCCAAAAGATATATATAAATCATGCAGAGAAATAAAAACTTATGTCTCATTCATAGAGAAAAATAACAGACACTGTCCTTAATAAAGCACAGACATTGGACATACTAAACAAAAACTTAAAATCAACTGTCTTAAATGTGCTCAGAGATAATGAAACCAGGACAAATATCTAAAGGAGAGAAAGGTTACTGATATAAGTGATTAGAGAGGGGCGCCTGGGTGGCTCAGTGGGTTAAAGCCTCTGCCTTTGGCTCAGGTCAAGATCCCAGCGTCCTGGGATCGAGCCCCACATCGGGCTCTCTGCTCAGCAGGGAGCCTGTTTCCTCCTCTCTCTCTCTCTCTCTCTGCCTGCCTCTCTGCCTACTTGTGATCTCTCTCTGTCAAATAAATAAATAAAATCTTTTTAAAAATTATTAAAAAATAAATGAATAGAGAGTATCAGTAGAGAATGGAGATTTTTAAAAGGAACCAGCCAGACATTCTGAAACTGAGAAACAGAATAACTAAAATGAAAACTCACTAGAGAGTTTTGATAGGCTCTTTGAGCAGGCAAAATCAACAGTCAACAAACTTGAATACTGGGCAATCAAAATTGTCCAATCTGAAGAGCAGAAAAATAAAAGAATGAAAAAAATTAACAGAACCCAGGAATCCAGTAAAATGTCATTAAATTTACCAACATACACATTACGAGACTTGCCAAAATAGAGTAAGAGAAAGAGAAATTTTTAAAAATACTTGAAGAACTAATGAGAAAACTTTCCAATTTTTATTAAATACATGAATATACACATCCATGAGGTTCAATAAGCTTTTTCAAGTTTTTATTTAAATGAACATTAAGGAGGATAAAGTCAAAGAAGTACACATTGACACATTATTATGAGACTACTGAAAGCTGGTGGCAAAGAGACATTCTTGAAAGCAGCAAGAGAAAAGTGACTTTCACATACATGGTATTCTCAATAAGATTAATAGTAGATTTCTCATTAGAAACTATTAAGGCCAAAAAGGAGTAGGATAACACTTATATACATACACACAAATATACCCAGAAAAACTACCATTTAAAAATGAATGAGAAATTAAAACATTTACAGATACAAGCTGAGAGAGTGCACTGCTAGTAGAGCTGACCAACAAAATGATGCTGAAATGAGTCTTTGAGGCTGAAATGGAAGGACATTGAACAGTAACTTGAAGCTAGGTAAGGTAAAAAGGAATTAAAATATAGGTAAATATTATAGGCAAATATAAGAGGCAACATTGTATTTTTTCATTTGTAACTCTTTTTAATTTCCTGCATGATATAAAAGTGCATAAAAACAATTATAAATCTGTGTTAATGGGCACACAATGTATAAAGATGTAACTTGTGGGGCACCTGGATGGCTCAGCTTATTAAGCTTCTGTCTTCAGTTCAGGTCATGATCCCAGGGTCCTAGGATCAAGCCCTGAGTCAGGATCCCTGCTCAATGTGGAATCTGCTTCTCCCTCTCCCACTGCTCCTATGCTCTATCTTTCTCTCTCTCATTTGCTCATTCTCTCAAATAAATAAATAAAATCTTTTTAAAAAATAAAATAAAAATGTAACTTGACAACAAACATTATAAGGGGAGAGCAGAGTTGTATAGGAGCACAGTTTTTGTATGTTACTGAAACTAGGTTGGCAATAATTAAATTCTTATTGTTAGAAATTTAGGATATTAATTGCAATGCCCATGGTAACCACTAATAAAATATATTCAAAATATTTACCAAAACAATGAGAAGAGAAACAAAATGGTACATTACAAATATCCAACTAAACACAAAAGAAGGCACTAACAGAGGAAATGAGGAACAAAAAAGTTATATGTTTCATATTTTTTATGAGATGGTCAGTCAGGTTCTGCTACAAGAGGAGACACATTATGCTGAGTGAAATAAGTCAAACAGAGAGAGTCAAGTATCATATGGTTTCACTTATTTGTGGAGCATAACAAATAATATAGAGGACAAGGGTAGATGGAGAGGAGAAGGGAGTTGAGGGAAATTGGAAGGGGTGGTGAACCATGAGAGACTATAGACTCTGAAAAACAACCTGAGGGTTTTGAAGGGGCGGGGGGTGGGAGGGTGGGGGAACCAGGTGGTGGGTATTGGGGAGGGCACAGATTGCATGGAGCACTGGGTGTGGCGAAAAAACAATGAATACTGTTACACTGAAAATAAATAAAAAATTTAATTTAAAAAAAAAGCCTCAGGGAAAAAAAGTTCAGTATACTCACAGGTAATAGAGACAGAAGGCACCACACACCATTCATATCTACATAGCAAAACATCAGGGTGGTTGGGGACAGAAGATAGGAGCAAGGAAATGCCTAGGCTATGGTCTTTACCAGAGTTTCTATGGGAAAGTCAAAGTAGGGCAGTGTAAGCAGTTTAGGATTGGCTAGTTTGAATTTTGGTGAGCTTTGAGCTATAGGAGTAATCTTTAGTTGCCTGGTACCTAGTCCTGGGATGATTAAGGTAGAGATAAAATACCTCCTGAAGTGTGTGGGTCAAATAGAGGGTGTATGGCTGTGGATTGCATATCAAAGGCATGTTCCCTGCTAGAAGTTTTGCTATCACTAAGAATGAGCTAGTCCAGGGATTGACAGTCTTTCCCCATCCAGAAAGGTCAAAATGACACAAAACATCATTATAGATAGGTATTATACATATGTATTATATGTATAATTTATATTATATATATATATATTTCACAATAACTCACACAGAAAACAAATATCAAAATGTTGGAAGTAAGTTCTTCCTTATAGTGATTGTTTTAAACATAAATGCATTAAATTTGCAATCAAAGGTGGAAATTGGAATAGATCAAATAACATGATCAAACTATATGCAGTCTACAAGTGTCTCTCTTTAGATCTAAAACCACATATAATTTAAAGTGAAAAAATGGAAAAATATATTTCATGCAACTAGTAAACAAACTGCTGAGTGGTTTTTCTAATATCAGACAGAATAGACTACGAGTCGGAAACTATTACAAGACAAAGGGCATTATATATTGAGACAAGGGTCAATTAATCAAGAAGATATAATAATTATACACATATACATGCAGAACAGTAGATCCTCAAAGTATATGAGGAAGAAGTCAAGCTTTCACTATTCACAGATGACATGATACTCCGTGTAGAAAATGCAAAAGTCTCCACCAAAAAATTTCTAGAACAGATATCCAAATTCAGTAAAGTTGTAGAATACAAAATCAATGTACAGAAATTTATTGCACTTCTATACACCAATAATGAAGCAGAAGAAAAAGAAATCAACGGGAAGATCCCATCTACAATTGCACTCAAAACCTAAGATACCTAGCAATAAACCTAACCAAAATGGTAAAAGACCTCTATTATGAAAAATACAGAACACTTACAAATGAAATTGAAGATGACACAAAGAAATGGAAAAACATCCCATGTTCATGGATTGGAAGAACAAATCTTCTAAAATGTCTATACTACCCAAAGCAACCTACACATTTAATGCAACCCCTATTAAAATACAAGCAGCATTTTCACAAAGCTAGAACAAACAATTCTAAAATTTGTATGGAACCACAAAAGACCCCAAATAGTCAAAGCAATCTTGAAAAAGAAAAGCAAAGTTGGAAACATCACAATTCTTGACTTCACATTATATTACAGAGCTGTAGTGATCAAGATAGCATGGCACTGGCATAAAAACAGACACATAGATCAATGGAACAGAATAGGAAACACAGAAATTAATCCACAACTATATGGTCAACTAATCTTGGACAAAGCAGGAAAGATTATCCAATGGAAAAAAGACACTTTCTTCAACAAATGGTGTAGGGAAAACTGGACAGCTACATGCAGAAGAATAAAACTGAAATATTTTCTTACACCATACACAAAAGTAAATTCAAAATGGATGAAAGACCTCAATGTGAGAACGGACTCCATCAAAATCCTAGAGAAGAACACAGGCAGCAACCTCTTTGACATAAGTCACAGCAACTTCTTACTAGACATGTCTCTGGGGGCAAGGGGGAAAAAAGCAAAAATAAAGTCTTGGACTTCATCAAAATAAAAAGTTTCTGCACAGTAAAGGAAACAGTCAACAAAACTAAAAGGCAGCCAACAGAATAGGAGAAGATATTTGCAAATGACATATCTGACAAAAGGTTAGTATCCAAAATCTATAAAGAACTTACCAAATTCAACCTCTCAGAAAAGGGATAATCCAGTCAAGCAATGGACAGAAGACATGAACAGACATTTTTCCAAAAAAGACATTCAGATAGCTAACAGACACATGAAAAGAAACTCAATATCACTCATCATCAGGGAAATACAAATCAAAACTACAATGGGATATCACTTCACACCTGTAAGAATGGCTAAAATCAACAACACAGGAAACAAGAGATGTTGACAAGGATACAGAAAAAGGGGAACCGTCTTACACTGTTGGTGGGAATGCAAATTGGTGCAGTCACTCTGGAAAACTGAATGAAGGCTCCTCAAAAAGTTAAAAATAAGGACTACCCTATAATCCAGGAATTCCAATACTAGGTATTTACTCAAAGGATACAAAAATACTGATTCAAAGGGGGACACATGCATCCCGATGTTTATAGCAGCATTATCAACAATAGCCAAAATATGGAAAGAGCCCAAATGTTCATTGACCGAAGAGGTGAGATAGAGAAGAAGAGGTGAGATAGAGATAGAGATAAAGAAGAGGTGAGATAGAGATAGAGATTAGAGAAAGAGATAGAGATAGATAGAGATAAAGATAGACAGAGATAGAGATATATATATCGGAATACTACTCAGCCAAAGAAAAGAATGAAATCTTGCCATTTGCAATGATGTTGATGGAGCTAGAATGTATTATGCTAAGTGAAATAAGTCAGTCAGAGAAAGACAAATACCATATGATTTCACTCCTATATGGAATTTAAGAAATGAAACAGATGAACATATGAGAAGAGGAAAAAAAGAAAGAGAGAAGGAAATGAACCATAAAGACTCTTAAAAACAGAGAACAAACAGGATTGTTGGAAGGAGGTGGACAGGGAATGGGTTAGGAGGGTGATGAGTATTAAGGAGGGCACTTGTTATGATGAGCACTGAGTGTTGTATGTAAGTGATGAGTCATTGAATTGTACTCCTGAAACCAATATTGCATTATATGTTAACAAATTAGAATTTAAATGAAAATTTTAAAAAGAAGAAGAAATAATCTTAAAATTCATATGGAATCACAAACCCCAAATAACCAAAACAGTTTGTTTTAATTTAATTTAATTTGATTTCTTTTCAGTGTTCCAAAATTCATTGTTTATGCACCACACCCAGTGCTCCATGCAATACATGCCTCCCTTAATACCCACCACCAGGCTCACCCCACCCCCATCACCCCCCCCAAAAACCCTCCATTTCTTTTTCAGAGTCCCCAGTCTCTCATGGTTTGTCTCCCCCTCTGATTGCCCCAACTCAATTCTCTTCTCCATCTCCCATTGTCTTCCATGTTATTCCTTATGCTCCACAAGTAAGTGAAACCATATGATAATTGACTCTCTCTGCTTGACTTATTTCACTCAGCATAATCTCCTCCAGTCCCATCCACATTGATACAAAAGTTGGGTATTCATCCTTTCTGGTGGAGGCATAATACTCCATTGTATATATGGACCGTATCTTCTTTATCCATTCGTCCATTGAAGGGCATCTTGGTTCTTTCCACAGTTTGGCGACTGTGGCCATTGCTGCTATGAACATTGGGGTACAAAAGGCCCTCCTTTTCACTACATCTGTATCTTTGGGGTAAATAGCCAGTAGTGCAATTGCAGGGTCATATGAGAGCTCTATTTCTTTTAAGATTTTATTTATTTATTTGACAGACAGATCACAAGTAGGCATAGAGGCAGGCAGACAGAGAAGGGAGGAAGCAGACTCCCTGCTGAGCAGAAAGCCTGATGCGGGGCTCGATCCCAGAATGCTGGGATCATGACCTGAGCCGAAGGCAGCGGCTTTAACCCACTGAGCCACCCAGGTGCCCCGAGTGCTCTATTTTTAATTTCTTAAGGAATCTCCACACTGTTTTCCAAAGTGGTTGTACCAACTTGCATTCCCACCAACAGTGTAAGAGGGTTCCCCTTTGTCCACATCCTCTCCAACACATGTTGTTTACTGTCTTGTTAATTTTGGCCATTCTAACTGGTGTAAGGTGGTACCTCAGTGTGGTTTTGATGTGACCCCCCCTGATGGCTAATGATGATGAATATTTTTCATGTGTCTGATAGCCCTCTGTATGTCTTCTTTGGAGAAGTGTCTGTTCATGTCTTCTGCCCATTTTTTGATGCAATTATCTGTTTTTTGAGTGTTGAGTTTGAGGAGTTCTTTATAGATCTTGGATATCAGCCCTTTTTCTGTAGTGTCATTTGTGAATACCTTCTCCCATTCTGTAGGTTGCCTCTTTGTTTTGTTGACTGTTTTCCTTTGCTGTGCAGAAGCTGATGATCTTTTAGTTTGTTTGTTCGTTTTATTTTATTTTATTTTATTTTATTTTATTTTATTTTATTTTATTTCTTTTCACTGTTCCAAAATCCATTGTTTATGCACCACACCCAGGGCTCCATGCAATACATGCCCTCCATAATACCAACCACCAGGCTCAACCAACCCCCACCCCTCTCCCCTACAAAACCCTCGGCTTGTTTCTCAGAGTCCACAGTCTCTCATAATTTGTCTCTCCCTCCAATTACCCCCAACACACTTCTCTTCTCCATCTCCCAATGTCCTCCACGTTATTCCTTATGCTCTACAAGTCAGTGAAACCATATGATAATTGACATTCTCTGCTTGAATTTTGATCTTGATGAAGTCCCAAAAGTTCAGTTTTGCTTTTTTTCCTTTGCCTTTGGAGACATATCTTGAAAGAAGTTGCTGTGGCCGATGTTGAAGAGGTTACGACCTATGTTCTCCTCTAGGATTTTGATAGATTCCTTCCTCATGTTGAGGTCTTTTATCCATTTGAAGTTTATCTTTGTGTATGGTGTAAGGCAATGGTCGAGTTTCATTCTTATACACATAGTTGTCCAATTTTCCTGGCACCATTTATTGAAGACTGCCTTTTTTCCACTGTATATTTTTTCCCACTTTGTTGAAGATTATTTGACCATAGAGTTGAGGGTCCATATCTGGGCTCTCTACTCTGTTCCACTGGTCTATGTGTCTGTTTTCATGCTGTCTTGGTGATCACAGCTTTGTAGTAAAGCTTGAAATCAGGCACCATGGTGCCCCCAGCTTTGTTTTTCTTTTTCAACATTTCCTTAGCAATCTGGGGTCTCTATGGTTCCATACAAATTTTAGGATTGTTTGCTCCAGCTCTTTGAAAAATGCCGGTGGAATTTTGATCAGAATGGCATGGAAAGTATAGATTTCTCTAGGCAGTATAGACATTTTAACAATGTTTATTTTTCCGATCCATGAGCTTGGAATGGTCGTCCATCTTTTTGTGTCTTCTTCAATTGCTTTCATGAGTATTCTGTAGTTCCTCGAGTACAGATCCTTTACCTCTTTGGTTAGGTTTATTCCCAGGTATTATATGGTTCTTGGTGCCATAGTAAATGGAATCGATTATCTCATTTCCCTTTCTGTATTTTCATTGATAGTGTATAAGAAAGCAACTGATTTCTGTACATTGATTTTGTATCCTGCCACGTTACTGAATTGCTATACGAGTTTTAGTATCTTGGGGGTGGAGTCTTTGGGTTTTCCATGTAAAGTATCATGTCACCTGCGAAAAGAGAGAATTTGACTTTTTCTTTGCCAATTTGAATACCTTTTATTTCTCTTTGCTGTCTGATTGGTCTTGCTAGGACTTCTAATACTATATTGAACAAGAGTGGTGAGAGTGGGCATCCTTGTCATGTTCCTGATCTCAAAGGGAAGGCTGTTAGCTTTTTCCCATTGAGGATGATATTCACTGTGGGTTTTTCATAGATAGATTTTATGAAGTTCAGGAATGTTCCCTCTATCCCTATACTTTGAAGCGTTTTAATCAGGAACAGATGCTGGATTTTGTCAAATGCTTTTTCTGCATCAATTGAAAGGACCATGTGGTTCTTCTCTCTTCTCTTATTGATTTGGTCTGTCACGTTGATTGATTTGCAAATGTTGAACCATCCTTGCAACCCAGGGATAAATCCCACCTGGTCATGGTGGATAAACTTTCTAATGTACTGTTGGATCCTATTAGCTAGGATCTTGTTGAGAATATTAGCATCCATATTCCTCAGGGATATGGGTCTGAAATTCTCCTTTTTGGTGGGTTCTTTGCCTTGATTGGGGATGAGGGTAATGCTGGCTTCATAAAAAGAATCTGGACGTTTTCCTTCTGTTTCTGTCTTTTGAAGCAGCTTCAGGAGGATAGGAATTATTTCTTCTTTGAATGTTGGTAGAATTCTCCAGGGAATCCATCAGGTCCTGGTTTCCTGCTTTTTGGGAGATTTTTGATCACTGCTTCAATCTCATTACTAGATATTGGTCCCTTCAGGTTGTCAATTTCTTCCTGATTCAGTTTTGGAAGTTTATAGGTTTCCTGGAATGCATCCATTTCATCTAGGTTGCTTAACTTATTGGTATATAACTGTTGGTAATAATTTCTGATGATTGTTTCTATTTCCTTGGTGTTAGTCATGATCTTTCTCTTTTCATTCATAATTTTATTAATTTGGGTCCTCTCTCTTTTCTTTTGGATTAGTGTGGCCAATGGTTTGTTGATCTTATGGATTCTTTCAAAAAAAACAGCTTCTAGTTTCATTGATGTGTTCTACTGTATACATAGTTTCTATCTCATTGATCTCAGATCTAATCTTGATTATTTCCCTTCTTGTGTGTGAGGTTGGCTTAATTTTTTGTTGATTCTCCAGTTCTTTAAGGTATAAAAAGAGCTGGTGTATTCTGAATATTTCAATTTTTTTGAGGGAGGCTTGGTTGGCTATATATTTCCCCGTTAGGGCTGCCTTTGCTATATCCCATAGGTTTTGGACCAAAGTGTCTTCATTCTCATTGGTTTCCATGAATTGTCCAAGTTCTTCTTTGATTTCCTGGTTAATCCAAACAGTCTTAAGCATGGTGGTCATTAGCATCCACGTGTTTGAATTCCTTCCAAACTTTTTCTTGTGGCTGAGTTCCAGTTTCAAAGCATTGTGGTCTGAGAATGTACAGGGAATAATCTCAGTCTTTTGGTATCGGTTGAGCCCTGATTTGTGACCCGGTACGTGGTCTATTCTGGATAAAGTTCCATGTGCATTCAAGAAGACTGAGTATTTTGTTGTTTTGGGATAGAGTGTTCTGTATATCTCTATAAGGTCCATCTGGTCCAATGTGTCATTCAATGCTCTTCTTTCTTTATTGATTTTCTGCTGGGATGATCTGTGTTACTGAGAGTGGCATGTTAAGATCCCCTACTATTAATGTATTCATATCAATATGATTGTTTATCATTAATGTATTCATATCATTATGATTATCTTCATTAACAGTTGGCTTATTGGGGGCATAAAAATTTAAATTTTTTAGATCATCTTGGTGGATAGACCCTTTAAGAATGATGCAGTGTCCTTCTTTTTCTCTGACTACAGTCTTTAGTTTAAAATCTAATTTATTTGATATAAGAATCGCTACACCAGCTTTCTTTTGTGGCCCATTGGCATGAAAGATGCTTCTCCATCCTTCCACTTTCAGTCTGGATGTATCCTTAGGTTCCAAATGGGTCTCTTGTAAGCAACATACAGATGGGTCCTGTCATTTTATCCAATCTGAAACTCTGTGCCATTTTTTGGGAGCATTTAGGCTGTTCACATTGAGAGTCATTATTGAAAGATACGTTTTTATTGACATCATGTTGCCTGTGAAGTCCTTGTTTTTATACATTCTCTCTATAAGTTTCTGTTCAATGACACTCTTGGGTTCTTTCTTCTTTTATAGAACCCCCCGTAATATTTCCTGCAGTGTCTGTTTGGTGGTCACATACTCTTTTAAACCTTGCCAGTCTTCAAAACTCTTTTTTCTCTCCATCCGTTTTGAATGTCAGCCTTGCTGGATAAAATATTCTTGCCTGCATGTTATTCTCATTTAGTGTCCTGAATATGTCTTGCCAACCCTTTCTGGCTTGTCCGGTTTCTGTGGACTGGTCTGACGTTATTCTGATGGCCCTTCCTCTGTACATAAGGAATCTCTTCCCCTTAGCTGCTTTCAAGAGCTACTGTCTAACATTATGTTTCACCATTTTCACAATGAAGTGTCTCAAGGTCTTTCTAGATTCTATGATCTTGGGGGGAGACCTTTCTACCTCTAGGACACGAATGCTGGTTTTGGAAGATTGGGGAAATTTTCATGGAGAATTTGTTCAACTATATCTTCTAGTCTTCTTCCCCCCCCCCTCCACCTCAGGGATCCCAAAATTCTAATGTTGGAATGTTTCATGACGTCATTTATTTCCCTAATTCTGTTTTCATGGCTTCTAAGCTGTTTGTTCCAGGCTTCCTCCGGATCCATTTTCTCTATCAGTTTGTCCTCTAGATCACTAATTCTATCTTCTGCCTCGGTTACCCTAGCTGTTAGAGTATTTAGATTCGATTGGATCTCATTGATAGCTTTTTTAACTTCATCCTGGGCGGCTTTGACCTCTGCCCTAATCAATTCCATGTTGTCACTAATGGTTTTCTCCAACCTAGCCATTGCCTGGATAATTGTTAGCCTGAATTCCCTTTCCGATATACTGTTTATGTCCGTATCCAATAGCTCTGATGGAGAGGGCACAGTCTCTGAATTTTTCCTCTGTTGGGTGTTCCTCCTCCTAGTCATTTTGGTGACTTAAGTTGGTTAAGGGGATGTGTAGCTGAATATATCAACCGTGATCCAGAGAAGGTGCACCATGGACCACTTCTGAGCAATCGAAGGTTACCACCAAAGAGAAAGAAAAAAGAAAAAAAGAGAGAGAGAAAGAGAAAGACAGGAAAAAAAAAAAAACCCAGAAGACCCAGCTAGAATGAGCCCCAAAGGTAAGATTTATAAGGTATACAAACAAAAACACCGACAAAAGTAAATGACAAGAAAAAAAAAGGAACCCAGCCAAAATGAACCCCAAAGATGAGATTTATATAATTCCAGAACAAAAACAAATACACAGAAACACTGACAGACGAAAAAGATGGGAGGGTGGTTCTAAATCCTTGATGTGGGCACAGAAGGTTATTTTGATTCTTCCTGGTTATATCCTGATATCTTTGTTAAAGGACTCAACTTTCCAGAGACAAAGGGAGATTAAAACTGGTTTATATGTAAGGGTAGTATTGATTAGGGAAAGAGGATTACCTTGATGCTTATATCTATATGTGTATTAAAAAAATAGAGAAGAGAAAGAAGAATACAGGTATATGTATGAAAAAAGTTCAAGTTAGAAGGTTATTATGGAATATGTTGTATTAAACCTCTAGTTGTAATGGTAAATAGGTTAAAAAATTAAAAAGAACAAGAATAGTGAGAACGAATTAAAAATAAAAGTTGTGGGGTGCCTGGGTGGCTCAGTGGGTTAAAACCTCTGCCTTCGGCTCAGGTCATGATCCCAGGGTCCTGGGATGGAGCCCCACGTCAGGTTCTCTGCTCCGCAGGGAGCCTGCTTCCTCCCCTCTCTCTCTCTGCCTGCCTCTCTGCCTACTTGTGATCTCTGTCTGTCAAATAAATAAAATCTTTAAAAATAAATAAATAAATAAATAAAAATAAAAGTTGTATCTATGAAAATACAGGTTTTAGGGCAATATTGGGAGCTTAATATATTTTTCCCCTGATATTGGGGTTTTACAGTTTTATGGGGACCCTGTGGTGGTTGTCCTCACATTCTTTTGGCTGGCTTTCTGAGGGAGGGGCCTCCTGCATTGTTTTTCAGTCAGTCTTGCTGGGGTTGAGTCCTCCTGCCCACTAGCAAGGGGCTCGACTCTGTGGAAACTGGTTTTTCAGGCTTTTGTTCTCAGGAGGATTTTGTTCTTTGGCAACTTTTTGCGGCTTTTCAGAGGTTTAGTGGAAAGCAAACTGCACCCAGACCTCCATCTCAGAGAGAAGCCTCAGTCTGCTCCCCTCTGGGTGGTCCAGGACACACAGACTCCCCCTCTGCAAATCTGCTGAGCCGTGTGACCTCCCACAGCCAGTGCACATCCCCAGCCACTGTCTCAGGGGTCGCTGGAAATGCCCATTTGTCTCTGCACCCCCGTGCCCCTAAAACCACAAGTGATATTGGTCCAGGGAGCCCACTTCCAGTGGCTGCCTTTGCCGGAACTGCTGTCTGCCTTTAAGTCTGGGCTGGAGGTGTTCAGACTCTCAGCTGGTCCTAGAGACCTCCGGCTAGTGCCCACACAGAACTCTCTAAGGCACGTGTGGGGAGCATGGTTCAGACCCCAGCTGTGAAGTGTGTACAGAGTGCAAAAGGCTGTGGTTCTAGAGACCACCAACCAGACTCCCTCAAGCCACACAGTCCTGGGAGTTCCAGGACCAGGAAATGGAGGCTCCGATGCCACACTCTTTCTGGCACGGATGGTCGATGGCAATGGCCAACCTGGGTCCGTGGACTTAGGCCCATGTCCATGACCACCCAATTCCACTAGTTTCCCTTAAAATCTTTTGCTCTTTTTGAGTGCTTTTAACTAGACTCCAAGTCAATGCTGGTCCCCAATCACAGGGCACTTTCGTATTGAGGTATTGCTTTCCAATGGGTTGCTTCTGGTGGCTCCCTCCCCCTTCTGTTTATCCTCTAATATCACTTTGATTGTTCCCAGTACACTTTACCTGCCCACTGATGTTTTCTGCCCCCCATAGAGATCCAGAAGTGTATCATTCTATATCTCAGTTTGGTTTCATGGGTGTTCAGAGTGTTCTGGCAGATAATTAGCTCACTTTAGGGGACTGGTTGAAACAGGGTCTCCTACTTCTCTGCTATCTTGTCCCTCCCCTTGGTTTTTTAAAATTTCATTTAATTTTGTGTGTGTGTGTTCCAAAATTCATTGTTTATGCACCACAACCAGTGCTTCATGCAATACAGGCCCTCCTTAATACCCACCACCAGGCTCACCCAACCCCCCATCCCCCTCCCTTCCAAAACCCTCAATTTGTTTCTCAGAGTCCACAGTCTCTCATGGTTTGAGAAGAACAAAGCTGGAGGCATTACACTTCATGGTTTCAAACTATATTATAAAGCCATAGTAATTTTTTAAAAATATCTTAGTTTTATTTTATTTTTCAGTGTTCTAAGATTCATTGTTTATGCACCACACCCAGTGCTCATGCAATAGGTGCCCTCCTTAATACCCACCACCAGGTTCACCCATCCCCCATCCTCCCTCCAAAACCCTCAGTTTGTTTCTCAGAATCCACAGTCTCTCATGCTTTGTCTCCCCCTCTGATTTACCCCAGTTCACTTTTCCTTTCCTTCTTCTAATGTCTTCCATGTTATTCCTTATGCTCCACAAGTAAGTGAAACCATATGATAATTGACTTTCTCTGCTTGACTTATTTCACTCAGCATAATCTCCTCCAGTCCCATCCATGTTGATACAAAAGTTAGGTATTCATCCTTTCTGATGGAGGCGTTATATTCCATTGTATATATGGACCATATCTTCTTTATCCATTCATCCATTGAAGGGCATCTTGGCTCTTTCCTCAGTTAAGCAATTGTGGCCATTGCTGTTATTAACATTGTGGTACATATTAAAGCCATAGTAATTAAAACAGTGTGGTACTGCCATAAAAAAAGATACATAGACTAATGGAACAGAATTAAGTAATCCAACCATATATGGATATTAAGTAATCCAACCATATATGGTCAACTAATATCTGACAAGGAAGCCAAGAATACTTGATAGAGAAAAAAAATTCTTTTCAATAAATGGTGCTGGGCAAATTGGATATTTACATACAAAAGAATGAAATTCCCAACAGTTAACTTGAAACAAATTGAAGGCTTTAATGTATGACCTGAAACCATAAAACTCATAGCAGAAAACAGGGAAAATATACTTGACATGGATTTTCACAATAGTTTTTTGGATATGATACCTAAAACACAAGGAAAACAAAATAAGAATTAAAAAGTGGGAATATATCAAACCAAGAAGCTTCTACACAGTGAAAGAAACAATAAAATGAAAAGGCAGGGGCACCTGGGTGGCTCAGTAGGTTAAGCCTCTGCCTTTGGCTTGGATCATGATCTCAGGGTCCTGGGATTGAGCTCCACATCGGGCTGTCTTCTCAGTGGGAAGCCTGCTTTCCCCTCTCTCTCTGCCTGTCACTCTGCCTACTTGTGATCTCTGTCAAATAAATAAATAAAATCTTTTTAAAGAAATTAAAAGGCAAATTATGTAATGGGACAAGATATTGCAAACCACGTGTCTGATAAAGGATTAATATCCAAAATGTAAAAGGAACTCATGTAACTCAATAGCAATAAATAAATAAATAAATAAAGATTAAAAAATGTGCAAAGGAACTGGATAAATATTTTTCCAAAGAAGATATTCAAATGGCCAATGGGTGCATGCTTAATATTACTAATCATCTGGGAAATACAAACCAAAACCAAAATGAGATATCACCTCACAGATGTTAGAATGGCTACTACCAAAAAGACAAGAGACAACAAATGCTGGAAAGAATCTGGAGAAAAGGGAATCCTTGTACATTGTTGCTGGGAATGTAAATTGGTACAGCCATCATGGAAGACAAAAACAGTATGGAGTTTCCTCAAAAAATTAAAAATAGATCTGCCATATGATCCAGCAATCCCACTTCTAGATATATATCCGAAAGGAAAAAAATCAGTGTCCTGAAGAGATATCTACACTTACATGTTCATTGCAACATTTGCAATAGCCTAGATGCGGAAACAGCCTAAGTATCCATTGATGGATGAATGGATAAAATATTGTGGTATATATACCCAATGAATACTATTCAGCCATAAAGAGAAAATATTGCCATGTGTGGCAACATGGATAGCCCCTGAAGGCAATATGCCAGGTGAAATAAATCAGAGAAAGACAAATATTGTATAATCTCCCTTATATGTGAAATCTAAAAAAAAAATTAGAAACCATAGATATAGAGAACAGGTTCTTGGTTGCCAAAGCAGGAGTAGTGGGTGGGGAAATTAGGTGAAAATGGTCAAAAGGTACAAACTCCTACTTATAAATAAGTTCTGTGAGTGTAATGTACAACATGATGACTATAGTTAATACTGTATTGTATATTTGAATGTTGTTAAGAGAGTAGATATTAAAGTTCTCAAGAGAAAAATTATAATTATGTGAGGTGATTAATGTTACCTAATCCTATTGTGGCAATCATATATATATATATATATATATATATATATATATATATAAAATCATTATATTGTGTACTTTAAAATTACACAATGTTATACATCAATTAATTCCCAATAAAATTAAAAATAATTAAGATATATGTAACATCCTTTCATAAGAAACCTTCAACAAATCTGGTTTAGAAGGAACATACCTCAACATAATAAAGGCCACGTCAACAATCCCACAGCTAACACCAGACCCCAGGTGAAAGGTTTATAACTTTACCTCTGAGATCAGGAAGAAGACAAGGGTGCCCACTCTCACCACTCTTATTCAATACAGTACCGGAAGTCCTAGTTTGAGCAGTCTGTCAAGATGAAGAAATAAAAGTTACCCAAGTTGAAAGGAAAAGGAAAAATTATAGTTTTGTAGATGACATAATCTTATATAGAGAAAATCCTAAAGACTCAACCAAACAAACCATTGGACGTAATCAAGGCATTCAACAAATTTACATGGTATAAAATGAAAACACAGAAATCAGTTGTTTGTATTCACTAATAAGGAAATATCTGAACAGAAATAAAGAAAACCAACCCTTCATAACGGCATTAAAAACAATAAAATACTCAGAAATAAATTATCTGAGAAGTGAAAGATCTATACATGGAAACTATGAGACTTTGATAAAAGAAATTGAAGAATACAAAACAAATGAAAAGATATCCTCTGTTCATAGATCAGGGGAATTAATATTGTTAAAATATCCATACTACCCAAACCATCTATAGATTCAATGTAATCTTTTTTTTTTAAGATTTTATTTATTTATTCGACAGAGAGAGATCACAAGTAGACAGAGAGGCAGGCAGAGAGAGAGAGGGGGAAGCAGGCTCCCTGCTGAGCAGAGAGCCCGATGCGGGACTTGATCCCAGGACCCTGAGATCATGACCTGAGCCGAAGGCAGCAGCTTAACCCACTGAGCCACCCAGGTGCCCCTCAATGTAATCTTTATCAAAATTTAAATGGCATTTTTCACAGAAATAGAAAACAAAATCTTACAAATTTATATGGAACCATAAAAGACGTTGAATAACTAAAGCAACCCCATAAAAGAACAAAGCAAGAGACATCAGATTTCCTGATTCTAAACTGTAATAAAAAGTTATAGTAATTAAAATACTATGGTTGTGGCATAAAAATAGAAACATGAAATAGAATCAAGAACCCAGGAATAAACTCCTACACATTCTATTAACTAATATTTGACAGTAGAGTCAAAAATACTCTATGGTGAAAAAACAGTCTTCAATAAGTTGTGTTATAACCACATGTGGAAAAATGAAATTGAACTCCTATATTACCATTCACAAACATTGACCTGAAGTAGATTTAAGTCATAAACATAAGACATGAAACTGTAAAACTCCTAGAAGAAAAGAAAATATCTTGAGATTGGTCTTGGCAACAATTTTTTGGATATAACACCAAAAACACAAGCAACAAAAGCAAAATTAATTAGTAGGACTACATCAAACTAAAACGCTTCTGCACAGCAAAGGAAACAATCAACAAGATGACACGTCAACCTATGGAAATGGAAAAAAATATTTGCTAATTATGTACCTTATACATGTTTAATATATAAAACATATTAAAACCTCATACAGCTCAATAGCAAAAACCAAACAAACCCATTTTCAAATGAGCAGAAGCTGTTAATACACATTTTTCCAATGAAGACATACAAATGGACAATGGGTACATGAAAAGGTGCTCAACATCACTAATTATCATGGAAATGCAAATCAAAACCACAATGAGCTCTTACCTCACACCTGTTAGAACAGCTATTATCAAAAAGGCAAGAGATAATAAATATTGGGGAGGATGTGGAAGAAAAAGAACCATTGTGCACTCTTGGTGGGAATTTAAATTGGTACAGCCACTATGAATAGCAGTATGAAAATTCATCAAATACTTAAAAATAGAATTACCATATGATCCAATTATTCTGGATATAAATCCAAAGGAAATGAAAACAGGATTCAAAATGATATATGCACTCCTATGTTCACTGAAGCATTATTCACAACAGCTAAGATATAAAAACATCCTGAGTGTTTGTCAACAAATGAGTGGATAAAGATGTGAGAATCAGTGAATTATTATTCAGCCATAAAAAATCAGGAAATCCTACCATTTGTAACAACATGGATGGACCTTTAGGGTATTATGCTATATTTTTATAATTATATATTTATAATTTAGTGAAGTCTAAAAAAGCTGAACTCATACATAGTAGATGGTAGTTACCAGGGGACTGGAGGTTGAGAGAAATGGTGAGATAAAAAGTTATAAATTTTCAGTTATAAGATAATGTCAGATCTTATGTATAACATGGTGATTCTTTTTTTTTTTTCCAGTGGAAAAAGACTTTATTCTTGAGCTGAGAGACAGAATAAAAGAAACACTTAATACAAGTAAAAAGTTAATTATTTTCCCTCTGTAATTTGAACAGTGGTTTCATAAGACTATGTGGGTCAAAGGCAATTCTATAAATGTCACGATTCTTATGTATTGTTAACAATATTATATACTTAAAATTTGCTAAGAAAGTAGATCTTAAATGATCTAACCCCAAAAAGGAAATGATCATTATGTGACAGGATGATGTTAGCTACCACTAAGACAGCAATCATTTTTCAATGTGTAAGTGTATCAAATCAACATGTTGCTCACCTTAAAGTCACAGTTTTTTTTATTTCACTTAAATCTCAATTAAATTTTCAATAGATTACATCACCAAAATGACAGTGATATTAGAATTATCTGATAGTAATTTTGAACCAGCCATTATCAAAGTATTCTTTTTATAAAGTTTTATTTTATCTTTGTTGTTATTTAAATGCAGTTATTTGCAGAACTCAGCAAGACGGTGGAGGCATAGGGGGCCTAAATTTCATCTGGTCCCAGGATTTTAGCTAGATATCAAACCATTCTGAACACCAACAAACGCAGCAGGAGATTGAAGAAAAGAATAGCAGCAACTCTATAAACAGAGAAGCAACCACTTTTTGGAAGTCATATTCTACCTATTCATTGTATTTAACCTTATTGTATTTAACTATATATATTATATAGATATAGATATAGATATAGATATAGATAGATATATAGATATAAGTTTTTTTTTTCTTTAACATTTTGGGATGCAGTTTCCTCTAATAGACCGAAATATACCCTAAATCTAGTGTATGGCTTTGTTCAATTCACCCACCTGATCACATTCTCTACTTTTTAAAAAAAAATTTCTTCTTTCTTTTTTCAACCAACTTCTTATCAATTCCCTTTTAAAAATATTTTTTAATTTTCATTTTCAGAATCATATTCCATCCCATCACCATATTTACTCTTATTTTTGTGTATATAAGTTTTTCTTTCTTTAAAATTTTGTAAAGCAGTTTCTTCTAACAGACCAAAATATACCCAAAATATAGTGTGTGGCTCTGTTCTACATACCAGCCTGATCATATTCTTTGTTTTTTTCTCTTTCCCACCTGGTTTCGGGTCTCTTCTGATTTGTTTAGTGTATATTTTTCTGGATTTTTGTTACCCTTTTAGCATTCTGTGCTCTCATTCATCAATTCTTCTTGGGACACAAAGAAAAAATGGAAAAACTTCCCTCAAAAAAAAAAAAAAAGAACAAGAGGCAGTACTGAATCCCAGCGACCTAATCAACATGGACATTAGTAAAATGTGAGAACTAGAGTTCAAAATGATGATTATAAAGACACTAGCAGAGCTTGAAAAAAAGCATAGAAGATACTAGAGAATCCCTTTCTGGAGAAATAAAATAACAAAGTTGAAATAAAAAACGTGATTAATGAGGTGCAATTAAAAAAATGGAGGCTGTAACTGCTAGGATAAATTAGGCAGAAGAGAGAATTAGTGAAATAGAAGACCAAATGATGGAGAATAATGGAGTTGAGAAAAAGAGAAATAAACAACTACTGAATCATGAGGGAGAATCTGAGAGATAAGTGACACCAAAAGATGAAGCAATAGGAGAATAATTGGGATCCCAGAAGAAGAATAAAGGGAGAGAGGGCCAGAGAGTATATTGCACGAAATTGTAGTGGATAACTTCCCCAATTTGGGAAAGGAAACAGGCATCAAAATCCAGGAGGCACAGAGAACCCTCGACAAAATCAATGAAAATGGGTCAACACCCCTACATCTAATAGTAAAACTTACAAGTCTCAGAGACAAAGAGAAAATCCTGAAAGGAGATCAAGACAAGAGGTCTATAACCTACAACAGTAGAAATATTATATTGGCAGCAGACTTATCCATAGAGACCTGGCAGGCCAGAAAGGATGGGCATGATGTATTCAGAGCACTAAAGGAGAAAAATATGCAGCCAAGAATAGTATATCCAGCTAGGCTGTCATTGAACATAGAAGGAGAGATAAAATGCTAACAGGACAAACAAAAACTAAAAGAATTTGTGATCACCAAACCATCCCTATAAGAAATATTGAAAGGGGTCCTCTTAGCAAAGAGACAGCCTAAAAGGAACACAGACCAGAAAGGAACAGAGACAATATACAGTAACAGTCACATTACAGGCAATACAATGGCACCAAATTCATCTTTCAGTAGTCACCCTGAATGTAAATGGATTAAATGCCCTAATCAAAAGACACAGGGTACCAGATTGGATTAAAAAAAAAACAAGACCCATTAATACGCTGTCTGCAAGAGACTCGTTTTAGACCAAACACACCTCCAGATTTAAATTGAGTAGGTGGATAACAATTTACCATGCTAATGGACATCAAAAGAAAGCTAGGGTGGCAATCCCTATATCAGACAAATTAGACTTTAAACCAAAGACTATAATAAGAGATGAGGAAAGACACTATATCATACTTACAGGGTCTATCCAACAAGAAGATCTAACTAGTAAATATTTATGTCCCTAACTTGGGAGCAGCCAATTATATGACAGTTAATAACAAAATCAAAGAAACACATCAACAATAATACAAAAATAGGAGGGGACATAACAGCCCTCTCACTGAAATGGACGCATCACCTAAGTAAAAAGATCAACAAGGAAATAAGGGCTTTAAATGGCACAGTAGACCAGATGGACTTCACAGATATATACAGAACATTCCATCCAAAAGTAATAGAATACACATTCTTCTCTAGTGCACATGGAACATTCTCCAGAACAGATCATATCCTGGGTCACAAATCAGGTCTCAACTGATACCAAAAGACTGGTATCATTCCCTGCATATTTTCAGACTAGAGTGCTTTGAAATTTAACTCAATCACAAGAGGAAAGTTTGAAAGAACTCAAATACGTGGAGGCTAAAGAGCATCCTACTAAAGTTTTCCTGGTCAACCAGGAAATTAAAGAAAAATTTTAATAATTCATGGAAACAAATGAAAATGAAAACACAACTGTTCAAAATCTTTGGGATGCAGTAAAGGCAGACCTAAGAGGAAAGTATATAGCAATACAAGCCTTTCTCAAGAAACTAGAAAGGTCTCAAATACACAACTGAACCCCACACCTAAAGGAGCTGGAGGAAGAAGAGCAAATAAAGCCCAAACCCAGCAGGAGAAGAGAAATAATAAAGATCAGAGCAGAAATCAATGAAATAGAAATGAAAAGAACAGTAGAACAGATCAATGAAACTAGGAGCTGGTTCTTTAAAAGAATTATTGAGATTGATAAACCTCTGGCCAGACTTGTCAAAAAGAAAAGAGAAAGGACCCAAATAAATAAAATCATGAATGAAAGAGGAGAGATCACAACCAACACCAAGAAATACAATTACAAGAACATATTATGAGCAACTTTATGCCAACAAATTAGGCAATCTGGAAGAAATGGATGCACTCCTAGAGATGTATAAGCTACCAAAACTGAACCAGGAAGAAATAGAAAACTGAACAGAACCAGCAAGGATATTGAAGCAGTAATCAAAAATCTCCCAACAAATAAGAGCCCGGAGCCAGATGGCTTCCCAGGGGATTCTACCAAACATTTAAAGAAGAATTAATAACTATTCTTCTGAAACTGTCCCAAAAGATAGAAATGGAAAGAAGAACTTCCAAACTAATTTTATGAGGCCAGCATTACCTTGATCCCAAAACCAAAGACCCCATCAAAAAGGAGAATTCCAGACCAATATCCCTGATAAACATGGATGCAAAAATTCTCACCAAAATAATAGACAATAGGATCCAACAGTACATTAAAAGGATTATTCACCAACGACCAAGTGGGATTTATTCCTGGGCTGCAAGGTTGATTCAACATCCTCAAATTAATCAATGTGATATAATACATTAATAAAAGAAAGAACAAAAACCATACAATACTCTCAATAGATGCAGAAAAAGCATTTGACAAAGTACAACATCTTTATTGATTAAAACTCTTCAAAGTGTAGGGATAGAAGGAACAGACCTCAATATCTTCAAAGCCATCTATGAAAAACCCACAGCAAATAGCATTCTCAATGGGGAGAAACTAAGAGCTTCCCCGCTAAGGTCAGGAACTTGGTAGGGATGTCCGCTATCACCACTGCTATTCAACATAGTACTAGAAGTCCTAGCTTCAGCAATCAGAAAACAAAAAGAGATAAAAGGCATCCTAGTTGGCAAAGAAGAAGTCAAACTCTCACTCTTTGCAGATGACATGATACTTTATGTGGAAAACCCAAGACTCCACCCCAAAACTGCTAGAACTCATACAGGATTTAGTAAAGTGCTGGGATACAAAATCAATGAACAGAAATCAGTTGCATTTCTATATACCAACAGCAAGGCAGAAGAAAGAAATTAAGGAGTCAATCTCGTTTACACTTGCACCAAAAAAACATAAGATACTTAGGAATAAATCTAACCAAAGAGGCGAAGAATCTGTGCTGAGAAAACTACAGAATACTCATGAAAGAAATTGAGGAAGACACAAAGAAAAGGGAAAATGTCCCATGCTCATGGATTGGAAGAGTATTGTGAAAATGTCTACACTACCTAGAGCAATCTACACATTTAAAGCAATTCCTATCAAAATATCATCAACTTTTTTCAAAGCAATGGAACAAATAATCCTAAAGTTTTTATGAAACCAGAAAAGTCCCTAAACAGCCAGAGGAATGTTGAAAAAGAAAACCAAAGCTGATGGTATCACAATTCCAGACTTCAAGCTCTATTAGAAACCTGTAATTATCAAGACAGTATGGTACTGGACAAAAACAGATTCATAAATCAATGGAACAAAACACAGAGCCCAGAAATGGACCCTCCACTCTATGGTCAACTAATCTTTGACAAACCAGGAAAGAACATTCAGTGGAAAAAAGACAGTGTCTTCAACAGTTGGTTTTGGGAAAATTGGACAACCACATGCAGAAGAATGAAACAGGGCCAGTTCCTTACACCACTCAAAATAGACTCAAAATGGATGAAAGACCTCAATGTGAGATAGGAATCCACAAAATCCTTGAGGAGAACACAGGCAGCAACCTCTTTCACTTCAGCCACAGCAACTTCTTCCTAGACATATCACCAAAGGCAAAAGTGAACTATTGAGACTTCATCAAGATAAAAAACAAAAAACAAAAAACAAAAAAACTTTTGCACAACAAAGGAAACAGTCAACAAAACCAAAAGACAACCAACAGAATGAGAGAAGATATTTGCAAATGACATATCAGATAAAGAGCTAGTATCCAAAATCTATTAAAAAACTTATCAAACTCAACACCCAAAAAACAAATAATCCAATCAAGAAATGGGCAGAAGACATGAACAGATATTTCTGCAAAGAAGACATCCAGATGGCCAACAGACACATGAAAAAGTGCCCAACATCACTCAGCATCAGGGAAATACAAATCAAAACCACAGTGAGATATCACCTCACACCAGTCAGAATGGCTAAAATTAACAAGTCAGGAAATGACTGATGTTGGTGGGGATGTGGAGAAAGGGGAACCCTCCTACACTGTTGGTGGGAATGCATGCTGATGCAGCCACTCGGGAAAACAGTATGAAGATTCTTCAAAAAGTTGAAAATAGAGCTACCCTATGACCCAGCAATTGCATTACTGGGTATCTACCCCAAAGATACAAACATAGTGACTTGAAGGGGCACCTGCGCACCAATGTTTATAGCAGCAATGTCCACAATGGACAAACTACGGAAAGAGCTTAGATGTCCATCGACAGATGAATGGATAAAGAAGATGTGGTAATGGAATATTGCAGCCATCCAAAAATGAAATCTTGTCATTTGCAACGACGTGAATGGAAAGAGAGGGTATTATACTAAGTGAAATAAGTTAATCAGAGAAAGACAATGATCATATGATCTCACTGATATGTGGAATTTGAGAAACAAGGCAGAGGATCATAGGAGAATGAGGAAAAAATGAAACAATATGAAACCAGAGAGGGAGAATAACCATAAGGGACTCTTAGTCTAAGGAAACAAACTGAGGGCTGCTGGAGTGGGCAGGGTAGGAGGGATGGGGTGGCTGTGTGATGGACATTGAGGAGGGTATGTGCTATGGTGAGTGCTGTGAATTGTGTATGACTGATGAATCACAGACCTGTATCCTGGAAACAAATAATACACTATATGTTAATTTTAAAAATATATAAATAAAAAATAATTTCCAGTTAGTTAACATACAGTATAATATTAGCTTCAGGTGTACAATTTAGTGATTCATCACTTACATACAGCATCAAAATATTCCAATGAGCGATTAGGAACATGCTTGAGATAACTGAAGAAAACAAAAGTACCTGCAAATAAATAGAAAGTCAAGGAAAGGGAGGGGCACCTGGGTGGCTCAGTGGGTTAAGCCTCTGCCTTCGGCTCAGGTCGTGATCTCGGGGTCCTGGGATCAAGCCCGGCATTGGGCTCTCTGCTCAGCGGGGAGCCTACTTCCCGCTCTCTCTCTGCCTGCCTCTCTGCCTACTTGTGATCTCTCTTTCTCAAATAAATAAGTAAAAATCTTAAAAAAAAAAAAAAGAAAGTCAAGTAAAGGGAAAAAAGAGAGAGAGAAGCAAACCAAGAAACACACTCTTTTTTTTTTTTAATTTCTTTTCAGTGTACCAGAATTCATTGTTTATGTACCACACCCAGTGTTCCATGCAATACGTGCCCTCCATAATACCCACCACCAGGCTTACCCAACCTCCCACCCCCCGCGCCTTCAAAACCCTCAGATTGTTTTTCAGAGTCCACAGTCTCTCATGGTTCGTCTCCCTTTCTGATTTCCCCCAACTCCCTTCTCCTCTCCATCTCTCCATGTCCTCTGTGTTATTTCTTATGATCCACAAATAAGTGAAACCATATGATAATTGACTCTCTCTGCTTGACTTATTTCATTCAACATAATCTCTTCCAGTCCCATCCATGTTGATACAAAAGTTGGGTATTCATCATTTCTGATGGAGGCATAATACTCCATAGTGTATATGGACCACATCTTCCTTATCCATTCGTCCATTGAAGGGCATCTTGGTTCTTTCCACAGTTTGGTGACCGTGGCCATTGCTGCTATGAACATTGGGGTACAGATGGCCCTTCTTTTCACTACATCTGTATCTTTGGGGTAAATACCCAGCAGTGCAATTGCAGGGTCATAGGGAAGCTCTATTTTTAATTTCTTAAGGCATCTCCACACTGTTCTCCAAATCGGCTGCACCAACTTGCATTCCCACCATCAGTGTAAGAGGGTTCCCCTTTCTCCACATCCTCTCCAACACATGTTGTTTACTGTCTTGTTAATTTTGGCCATTCTAACTGGTATAAGGTGGTATCTCAGTGTGGTTTTGATTTGAATCTCCCTGATGGCTAGTGATGATGAACATTTTTTCAGGTGTCTGTTAGCCATTTGTATGTCTTCTTTGGAGAAGTGTCTGTTCATGTCTTCTGCCCATTTTTTGACATGATTATCTGTTTTGTGTGTGTTGAGTTTAAGAAGTTCTTTATAGATCCTAGATATTGGCCTTTTGTCTACTGTCATTTGCAAATATCTTCTCCCATTCCATGGGTTTCCTCTTTGTTTTGTTGACTGTTTTCTTTGCTGTGAAAGTCCCAAAAATTCATTTTTGCTTTTAAGAAACACACTCTTAACTACAGAGAATAAACTGGTGGTTATCAGAGGGGAAATCGGGGGGAATGGTTAAATAGATGTTGGGGATTAAGGCATGCACTTGTTGTGATGAGCATTGGGGATTGTATGGAAGTGTTGAATCTCTATGTTGTACACCTAAAACTAACATAATGTTGTATGTTAATTAACTGGAGTTTAAATAAAAAACTTTTAGAAAAGAAAAGAAAAAAAAAGGAAGAAATACAAGACATAAAAAACAACCAAACTGGAATTTTAGAATTGAAAAATATAATCAGAATTTAAAACACAATGTATAACCTCAAGAGCATAGAGAATGAGACAGAGGAAAGCATATGTAAACTGGAAGATAGAAAAATAGAAATTACTGATTTGAACAGAAAGAGGAAATATATTTAAAAAGGAATAGATTCTCAGGGACCAGTGAGACACAATATTTGTGTCACCAGAGTTCTGGAAGGAAAGAAGAGAGAGCATGGGGCTGAAAAAGCAACCATATTATGAAATGTTCATAAATTAGGGAAAATATCTAAACCTACAGATGCAAGGCCGATTAACACTCATGTAGGACTTTGCTGAAGTCCACGACAAGACATTATAGTTAAACTTACAATGACTAAAAGTAAATAAAATCATATAAAAATCTTAAAATCAATGACTGAAATTTCATCTCATCTATACAGGGAAAGCAGTTCACATGAACACCATTTCTCATCAGAAACTATGGAAGTCAAACTTAAGAAGTGGTACATTTTTCAAGTTCAAAAAAGTCAATGCAGAAAACCTATATCCAGCTACTGCAGATTAAGGTCTGAGAGCTTCTGATAAAGCCTGATTGTGATACTAACAGGTGGAATCTCAGGGAAAAGGAAGAGAGTAAAAGGGAGGGTGTTGTGATTGAAATGAAACACACAAAATTCCCTTGCTGTTCAAGTCCTAATACAAAGGAAAGCAAACGCACAGCAACATCCCCAACCAACAATGCGGCCTCCAATTCAGGAAATGTTCATGATGAGAGAATATACTTCTACTTAGCTCACTGATATAGCTGCCACATTGTGGCAAAAGGCCAGGGAAAGTATCAAGACATGGTTAGTGCAGCTATGGGATCCAGGGGCCAGACAGTCAGAAATGCAATGGCATTTCTCTGACAGGTCAAGAAGCAGAGAAAATGAACATCACCACATATCGTGCCCTCTGGCAGCACATGCATGGTGCTTAGGGGGTTTAAGGTACTTACTCCATTATAGATTAAATTATTCTAGCCTGCAGAGAGGCTTGGTCCAATAAGGGGAATCTCCCAAACACAATCTATAGAGGAGTTATAGCAAATTCTCAGGGAGTTGAGAATGAAAAAAGCAATCTGTGCCTCTGTCTTTTGAAGGCCCTGATTGGGCCACATTTACTGCGGAAATGAAAGGCAAGATAGTCCAGTCCACTCTAGGACCTGGTATAGGATACTGATATCGATGTTAGCCCAGTCATGAGATAAGACATTTATGATGTTGGGTAATCAAAAGCTGACCTAGGGGAAACACAAATTCTAGCAATGGGTATGGGCTATGGGAAAGATCTGAGATAGAAAGGGAGCTTGGAAAGCTAAAAGGCTATCCCAATCAGCTGTAAAGCTGTCCAGTAAAAGTAACCCAGAATCAAATGTGATTTGACCTCCTTGCTACCAGAACCCAACCTGAAAAGACAGATCAGCGACCCAACACTGTGTTGGTTAGCCTCTGGAAAACCTTTAAACCTGAACAACAATTCAGACCTGCCCCACTTGCCCCTACCATCCCTGATGCCCCACCTGCTCCAGCAGGGGCCTCAGGGATACAGTCCTATTCTAGGTGGGTGCTTCACATGCCCCAGATACAGGAAACAGACCAAGACTGCATCCAGGTTAGGGCCATTGGAGATGATAGGAGACCTCACATTAAGCTCACTATTCACTGGTCTCCAGAAATAAACAAAAAGTGACAGCTCTGTTTGGCACTGGAGCCGACTATACTTTAATACATACCCATCATGCTTTCAACAGCCTGGTATGGCCCATTAAAAAAAGCTAAATAGCTCATGGCAGAGAACCATGGACTACCAAGAACTGAACAAGGGAGTGCCCCCACATCCATGTTGGCTATGCCCAATACTGCCACCATCTTAGATACTTTGGCCATTGTCCTTGGAATGTACCATACTGTCCTGGACTTAGCAGATACTTTTTTTTTTCAGTATACCCCGGCCACAAGACCAATTTGCCTTCATATAAGAAGGGCGACAATTGATCTTCCAACTGTTTCCCCAAGGCTACTGTACATACCCACAATATGTTATGTAATGATAGCTTAAGATTTGTCTCCATTCTCCTTTCCCACATCAGTAAAATGGACCCATTACACTGAGGGTATAATGTTAACATGTGAAGACCTGCCTGTGCTGCACGACGCTCTGCAAACTTCACTGGAACATCTGCAAGGGAGAGAATGGACAGTAAACCCACAGAAAATGCAAGGCTCAGGCACATCCATAAAGTTTTTGGGAGTTGTATGGTTGGCTAAGATATGCATTGTCCTGAAGCTATAATTGACAAGATGCAAGCCTATATGATCCCTAAGAATGTGAAAGAAGTGCAAGCTTTTGTAGGGATGTTGAGGCTTTGAAGGACTTTTATTCCCAGCATGGCACAGTGCCTCCATCCCCTACACCACTTGATGAAGAAAGATCTGGTGATCAGAGTAAAGCTGATTAAGGCTCTAGGCATCTCCCAAGCAGAGCTATCATTTGAGTTAGTTGTATCTGTGACTCCAGAAGGTATCCATTGGGCACTGTGGCAGAGACAATAGAAGGAGAGTGCCTCTAGGATTTTGGTCACAGCTCTGAAAAGGGGAAGAAAGCCAGTATACCCCCATAGAGAAACAGCTTTTTAAAAAAGATTTATTTATTTATTTATTTATTTAGGGGAGAGTGGTAAGGGGAGAGGGAGGGAGAATCCCAAGCAGACTCTACATTAATGGTGGAGCCCAACACAGGGCTCAGTCTCACGACCCTTGAGATCACAATCCTGAGTTCACAGCCTGAGCTGGAAGAAGAGTCAGATGCTTAACCAACTGCACCCCCAGGCACCCCCATTGAGTAACAGCTTTTAGCAGTGTATATAGAACTCCTTCAGGTAGAGCCTCTCATGAAAGAACATTATATCATAGTAAGAACTTCACTTCTTATTATGGGGTGGGTTGAGAATATGTGCTATCAACTCACCTCTGCCATGGCTCAAACTCCCACTTGACTAAGTGGTATGCTTATTTGTGGCAAAGGAACACCATCTACAACAGCTCACTGTCTCTAGAAATGCAGGAGCTACTAGGCCCTGTAGAGTATGTAGATTCTTCAAATACCCTCACACATTCCTGTGGTGGCCCTTGCATCCTGTAGAGAGGAGTGGGGGGAAATTCCTGCTAATGCCTTGCATACAGCTAGGTCTAGTCAGGGCATTCTCCACATGGGCTGCAGTCACTATTCATCCCAACACTGATACCATCTGGATAGAAACAGGAACAAACCACAGCAGGCAGTGGGCTGAACTCCCAGCAGTTTAGCTGGTGATTGCTCATGAGACTTGGCCATTAACCCTGACTGACAGTTGGGTTCATCTAAAAGGATTAAACCGATTTCTTGGATAATGGGAAGCTTAGGGGTGAATAACCACAAATAATCCCTTGTAGGGTTGCATATGTGGAAAAGACATTTGGGTTTGCCTGAAAGAGCCTGAGGCAGTCCTCATTGTCTTCCATATCACAGCTTATAAGGCACTGATAACCCCCAACCCAGGTATAACCGCTAGCAACTGACCCTTCAGTACATACAGCAGATTGGGTGCATAGGAAGAGTGGTGGGTCATCATAGTGCTCAGTTGGAATGGCATATTTCCAAGAATAGTGGATTGCCCTTGAAATGCCATGATTTGGTTAACCAATGCTGAAGGCAATTGCCAAAGTAGTCGGGAGCCATCCACCAGAGCTCAACCAGTGAGAGACTGGCAAACTGGTTATACTGGCCCTATCCCTCCAAGTGAGGGTTTAAAATATGATTTTGTTTGTGTGGACACCACATCTGGCCTAACCCAAGCCTTCCCATCACTGCATAAGCCAGGTTACTACCATTAGTGCATTAGAGAAACTGAGCAGTATCTAGAAATATGCTCACATTTTAACGGTCATTATGTTTAAGACTAGGCAAGAGAACATGACATTAATGGAGGTTCCATCTCCCTTACAACCTGCAAGTACCAAGGTTAGTAGAAAGGAAGAATGGAAGAGTAAAGCAGCATATTAAATTACTAACAGGTAAAACCACCTTGGCCAGGTGAACTAAAGTACTACCCCAAGCTTTAATACATTTGAATGATCAACCAGTAGAGCCTGCTGCCCCATATGTCAAACTGGGGACCCCTACCAAGACACCCACTATCATAAAGGTGTGGAAGTCACAGGAAAGAGTCACTGTCCCAACTCTCACCACAGATCAATGTTCTTTGTTGCTGAGAACACCAAACCCCATCATATTTAGGAAAAGCATTATCTACTGGGATTTGCACTGGAATTTCCTACTGGAATGGGTGATTACTTTATATCCCTGGGTGGGTAAGGGAACCACTCAATTTCCACTGGGATCCCATTGTCCTGCTGCAAGTCAGACCTATTGAAACACACTATACTTGGAATAAAGCACATGCCATTGAAAGAGGGAAGAATTTAGGGGTCTTGATCTAGCATATCTTACCCCAAGTCCATCTTCCCATCCTGATAGTGTTGCTTCCCCCAGCCAGTGAATATGGTATGAACAACAAGGTCAAGTTCCTAAAGCTGCCAACTTCCCTCTCTTCAAGGCCAGGTGGGTATATTCAGTTTCCCACTGGTGCAATCATTTGGCTATCATCTCCCTTCCTTCCATTGGCTTACAAAAGAAGTCATTACTGAATTCACCCAATGATCCTTAAATGATAGCCCGAAAAGCCTGTCTTGAATGAACACTGAAATGTCCCTAATCATAAAAGCTGTCCTCCAAAATAGGGTGACCTTGGGCATTGTAAACTACTTTGAAAGGAGGAATCTGTGCCATCATCCAAACAGAATGTTATATGTTCATACCTTATGAGTCTGCTAATGTATTATCATTATTAAATCATATGAGTACACAAGTGAATGTCATAAGTAATATTGCCCCCAGACAAGGGGACTTAATAAATTGAATCAATGGATCAGATGATGGGGCTCTTGCTGGAAAAAAATATTACTTATTTTGGGAATCATTATCTTAATCTATGTTTTCTCTTGAACATTTCCATACTGGTGTTACGGCATCTGCCCCTTATGCAGGCAGATAGCCACAAAACGAGCCAGTTCCATGCTAGTGAACCTTGCTGACCACTCAGGGCACATTGTGGAAGAAGAATGGCATGTAAGATTGTAAGAGCCTATCACAAGGAGTGCAGAGTTGGAGGTGGTCATCAAGAGGGCATGGCCACCAGTTGAACAACAAACTAGATCCAGGCAATCAGAGACTCCTCAACCATCCCCTGTCTTTGAAATGTACATTTAGTTCACTGTTCTCATGGTGGGAGTCATCATCAAGGACACAGCCTTGAGAAAGCAATGTGTTACTGAGACCATCTGGACAGTATATGTGCCAAACCCTGTTAAGGCCTTTATATAAACTTCTAAAATTCTAGAAGGTGGATGCGGCAGTCTATTCATTTTGTGGCCACCCAGGACAAGACTTATATGTAAGTTCCCTTGTTATTGAAAATGCCACCTACCAATATGGGATGGTCTACCTCTTTATCTGATCTCTCCTTGCCCTCCAGGTATAGGGGCCAGTCTACAAACCAACAGTTGGGGATTTCAATAGCCCTCTCTCAAAAACTAATAGAACAAATAGAAAGAAAATCAACAAAGATATATAATTCAACAACAGTATCTAATCAACTTTTCCAGAACACTTCAAACAATAGCAAAAAGAATATTTTTTTCAACTGCCTATGTAATATGTACCAAAATGGACTATATCCAAGGTTATAAATCAAACCTCAACAAATTGAAAGAAATCCTATAGAGTGTGTTCTCCAACTACAATGGAAGAAAACTGGAAATTAATAACAAAAACTCAAAAGGAAAAATTGTGAATACTTGGAATTTGAAAAAATGTGCTTCTAAATAATCAATGGGTCAAAAAGAAAGTCTCTAGAGAAATAAAAATGTAGTAAACTCCATAGAAAAGAAAATATTCCATATTAAAATTCATGACAACATTAAAGTAGTGGTAAGGGGGAAATCAAATAGCACTAAATGTATACATTATATGAGAAAAATAACAAATCAATAATCAAAGTTTCTACCTCAAGAAACAAGAAAAAGAGGAGCAACATAAACTCAAGGCATACAGAAAAAATGAAATAATAATAAAGACAGAAATCAATGAAACTGAAACCACAAAACAAATAAAAAGCTCACTCTGAAAAATGTCAATAAAATTGACAAACCTCGGGACGCCTGGGTGGCTCAGTTGGTTGAGCAGCTGCCTTCAGCTCAGGTCATGATCCCAGCGTCCTAGGATCGAGTCCCACATCGGGCTCCTTGCTTGGCAGGGAGCCTGCTTCTCCCTCTGCCTATGCTCGCTCACTCTCTCTCCCACTCTCTCTCTGACAAATAAATAAATAAAATTTTAAAAAAAATTGACAAACCTTGGGGCGCCTGGGTGGCTCAGTGGGTGAAAGCCGCTGCCTTCGGCTCAGGTCATGATCCCAGCGTCCTGGGATCGAGCCCCGCATGGGGCTCTCTGCTCAGCAGGGAGCCTGCTTCCTCCCTTCTCTCTCTCTGCCTGCCTCTCTGCCTACTTGTGATCTGTCTGTCAAATAAATAAATAAAATCTTTAAAAAAAAAATTGACAAACCTCTAAAAACCCTGACAAAAGAGAGAACACACAATTTACCAATATTGGAGTGAAACAAGGGACTATCATTATAGGCTCTGCAGATATCAAAATAATAAAGATATAATATAAACAATATGGCACATGGGAATCTAAAAATTTAGATGAAATAGATTAATTCCTCAAAAAATACAAACCACAATTCACCCCAAATGAAACATTATTTGAATAGATCGATAACTTTTAATGTAATTGAATTCATACTTTGAAATACCCCCCCAAAAGTTTCCAAGCTCAGATAGTTTCACTGAAGAATACTAGCAATGATTTAAAAAATTAAAACTAATTCCACATGATGCCTTCTAGAAAACAGAAGAGGAAATAACACTTCTTAATTTATTTTAAAAGCTAGAAACCTGATAATAAGACCAAACAGATGACAGAAAAAGAAAACTATAAAATATAAATGTAAAAAATCCTTAGCAAAATATTAGCAAATAGAATTCAGTAATATATAAAAAAGAATCATACACCATGACCAAGTTGGGTTAATTCAAAGGATGCAGGGTTGGTATAATATTTAAAAATCAATCAGGGGGCGCCTGGGTGGCTCAGTGGGTTAAAGCCTCTGCCTTCAGCTCAGGTCATGATCCCAGGGTCCTGGGATCGAGTCCCACATCGGGCTTTCTGCTCAGCAACGAGCCTGCTTCCCTTCCTCTCTCTCTGCCTGCGTCTCTGCCTACCTGTGATCTCTGTCTGTCAAATTAAATAAAATCTTTAAAAAAAAAAAAATAAAAATCAATCAGGATGTCACCAAGATGACCCAGCCTCCAATCCCCCAAAAAAGATCAATAATTAGATAACTATCCACAAGCAAAAATAACTCTGAAATAGTTCAAATCCACTTAAGAAGCTTTAGCAGCCCAGTGGAACAAAAACCTGAAAACAACCACATGAGAAGTGTAGAACAAGACCTTTGCATTGCCTACATCATCCCTTCCACCATGCCAGCAGTGCTCAGCCCCAAGAGTGAAATCTCCCATTTGAAAGAGTATCTTCACTGGGAAAGGGAGAGTGGAGTGGGCAACCAGTTTCCTCAGCCTTTTGGAGCACTGCACAAAGAATCCATTTCATTTTCACTCCATCCAGAGACTGGCAAAGCTGAGATGTATAAAGATGACCAGGAACAAAGAAGGGCTACCACTATCAGTCACATAGCAGGAGTGACTGGTTATTAATGACCTACTCTGCAGACATCCACAATAGTTTTTGCCACTCAAAGCAACAGCTAGCTATCAATGTCACCCCCCTGTAGATTTCACTAGTTTTTGCCCCACTGGTATTCAAGTTGACAGCTTTTTCTGGGACTGAATTTGGTCCTATATACTGTCACAGCCTACATCATTGGGCTGGCCTGAAACCTGCATGCCTCTGGTTCAACCCCCATCAGTGGCCTCCACTGCCAATAGCCATTCACATACTTAAGGAGAGAGAGTTTAGCCAAAGTACTGCATGCTAATAGCCAAAACTCATGCTCTTGGTTTGGGGCCCAGATCCAGCCTTGTCTTCTGTCACTAGTTTGCACCAGTAGGCTCAAAGCTAGCCCTTCCAGCTGTGTACCTGGATGCCACCAGCCTGATCCCCATCAACAGTATCCACTGCCATGTGCATGCCTGCAGAATGATCATGTATCCACAGGAGTGCATGTTGATAGCCAGGGCCCAAGTAGCCACTCATAGGCTGATTTGGACCTATCTCCGGTCACTGGCTAGCACTATTGTGCTCACTTGCAACTAAGCCCTCCAGCTGTGCACCTGCATGCCCATGAACTGACTCCCAATACATGCCTCCATTGTCATTGTCAAAAATGTAGACCCCAATGGCCTGAACGAATGAGTCACATCCAGATCTGGAGCTGCAACACTTCCCTGCTCTTGGTACTCTACATCACTAAACCCAGGGCCACAGCACACTCCAGCATGACACCACCCACAGGTGAAGGTCTTTTCTTATGGAGATCAGTCCATAAAGGTCGGAAGAAGTGACTGCTTCTTCAAATTTTCAGACAACTGTACAAGACTACAGGGATCAAGAAAAATCACAGAAATATGACAACATCAAAGGGACACAGTAAGCTTTCAGTAACTAACCCCAAAGGAGTAGAGATATGTGATGTGCCAGACAGATAATTCAAAACAATTGTTCTAAAGACTAGGAGAGAGTTACAAGACAACGCAGATAAAAGATGTTAATGAAATCAGGAAAACAACACAAGAACAAAATGAGAACTTCAACAAGGACATAGAAAACATTTAAAAAACAAAAATTTGGGGGCACCTGGGTGGCTCAGTGGGCTAAAGCCTCTGCCTTCAGCTCAAGTCATGATCCCAGGGTCCTGGGATCGAGCCCCGCATTGGACTCTCTGTTCAGCAGGGGAGTCTGCTTCCTCCACTCCCTCTCTCTGCCTGTCTCTCTGCCTCCTTGTGATCTCTGTCTGTCAAATAAATAAATAAACATTTAAAAAATTTTATAGCTGAATAATACAATGACTAAAGAATTCAATAGAGAGCTTTAACTGCAGACTAGACCAAGCAGACGAAAGAATCAATGAGCTCAAAGACAGATAATTTGAAACTATTCAGACAGATGAGAAAAAAGAAAGAAGAATAAAAAATGAATGGGAAGAAAGGAAGATAGGAGGACCCTAGGCTCATCTTCTCCCATAAACACAACTAGGTAACTATCAAATCATCCTAAATATCCCAGAAATCAACCCGAAGACTAACAGAACAAACTCCATGACTAAAGGCAGAGAAGAGGTCACATCAAAGAAAGTAAGAAATGCAGACATGTAGTTTAGGGGAGAAATTAATCACAGGTGCAGTGGGGGAGGGAGCCATGGTTGGTGAGAGGAGCAAGAGAGAGAGAGGAGCACACAGGCAAATGAACAAGGAGAACGTTTCCCCAAACCCTTTGGCTTTGAATATGACAGTGGAAATATTAGTTTGTACAACCAGTGAGACAAAGCCTGGAGTCAACAGGCTTGGCAGTGGCAGAACTAGGAGAGCGCTGTGCTACTCTTGGAAAGAAGGCAGGCAAACAACCCAGGGGCAGACAGCATAGAAATGGTGATCTGAAAAACACCTGGTGGCACACAGCAAAGAGATTATTCTCTGCTCTTGGACTGTATACCTGAGAGACAACATTCATGGAGATGCATCTTCAGGAACAAAGGAGCTGGCTGGCACCATTTCCCTCCCCTGCCATTCAATATAACCACAGAGCCACCTGTGGGAAGCAGCACAGCACTCACACTGACTGCCTAACTTGCTTACACTAAGCCACACCCCTCCCCATGCTCTCCTGGGACTGCCCTTTTCGTTCAAACTTGCCTCAGCTCCAGTGCAGTTGGCCCCTTCCCCAGAATACCAGGACAAACTCCTACTCAAACCACATCTCCATATCAGAGTTCTACAGGGCCTCAGTTCTGAGAGAATAGTATCAGGTCTCATTTAACAAGCAGACCAGAGCACACCTACTTAAAACTAGCCACATTCAGGAGAGGGACCAAATATTACCCACAGCAAACAAGGAGAGTCTCCGAAGATCTGAAGGATAGAAAGGCAGAAACACAACAACAGAATGCCTACAACACACACTAAAGACAATTACTCAAGTGTCAAGTTGTGGGCACTTCTTGACCTCTTCTTTATAAGGCCATTACTTTCAGGACTAAAAGACATAACTCACTTTTCTAACACAGAGAAGAATGCAGAGATTTAGACAAAATGCCAACATGGAGGAATTTCCCCCAAATAAAACAATAAGATAAGGCCACAGGTAGAGATCTAAGCAAAACAAACAAAAGTAACATGCCTGATAGGGAATTTAAAGCAAAAATGATAAGGATATTCACTGGGCTTGAGAAAAGAATAGGAGACATCAGTGAGACACTTACCAAAGAGATAAAAGAGTTAAGAAAGTATTAATCAGAGAAGAATGCAACAAACAAGATTGGAAAAGGCTTGGTGTAATGCACAACATGCTGGAAGAAGCAGGGGAATAAATAAATAAATAAATAAATAATGGAATATAATGAAGCTCAACAAAAGAGAGGACAAATTATGCAACACAAGAATAGACTTAGGAAACTCAGTGACTCAATTAAATGTAATAACATTCATATTATAGGAGTCAGAGAAGAAGAAGAGAGAGAAAAGGAGTAAGAAAATTTATGTGAAGAAATAATTGCTGAAAAATTCCCTTATCTGAGGAGAGAAAAAGACTTCCAGATCCATGAGGCACCGACAAACCCATCCAAATCGACAAAATCAGGCTAACAGCATCATATTATAATTAAACTTGCAAAATATAATGATAAAGAAAAGGTCGTCCTAGCAACAAAGATATATTCCTTAACATATAAGGGAAGATCAATGAAGTTAGATGGGATTTCTCAACAGAAATTTGGCAAGCCAGAAGTAAGTGACATGATATATTCAAAATGCTGAAAGGGAAGAATTAGCAGTCAAGAACACTCTCTCCAGCAAAGTTATCATTCAGAGTAGAAGGAGATAAAAAGTTTCCCAGAAAAACAAAAATTAAAAGGGTTAGCAACCATTGAACGAGCCCTGAATGAAAAATTAAAAGTGACTCTGAGTACAAAGGAGAGACTAAAAATGACAAAGATAAGAAAGAATTAGAGAAATCTCCAGAAACAATGGTAAAATAAGTAATAAAACGGCACTACATATATATCTATCAATAATTACATCAAATGTAAATGGACTAAACGCTCAAATCAAAAGACATAGGATACCAGAATGGATTTAAGAAAAAAAAAAAATCTATATGCAGCCTACAAGAGAATCATTTTAGAGTTAAAGACACCTACAGGTTGAAAATGAGTGGATAGAGAAATACTTATCATGCAAATGAATATTAAAAGAAAGCCAGAATAGCAATACTTATATTGGACAAGCTAGACTTTAAAACAAAGACTGTGCACCCGAATGTTTATAGCAGCAATGTCCACAATAGCCAAACTGTGGAAAGCGCCTAGATGTCCATCAACAGATGAATGGATAAAGAAGATGTGGTATATATACACAATGGAATACTATGCAGCCATCAAAAGACATGAAATCTTGCCATTTGCGACGACGTGGATGGAACTAGAGGGTATCATGCTTAGCGAAATAAGTCAATCGGAGAAATATAACTATCATATGATCTCTTTGATATGAGGAAGTGGAGATGCAAGGTGGGGGGGTTTGGGGGGAGGTAGGAAAAGAAAAAATGAAAAGATGGGATTGGGAGGGAGACAAACCATAAAAGACTCAATCTCAAGAAACAGACTGAGGGTTGCGGGGGGGAAGGGGGATGGGAGAGGGTGGTGGGGAAATGGACATTGGGGAGGGTATGTGCTATGATGAGTGCTGTGAAATGTGTAAACCAGACGATTCACAGACCTGTACCCCTGGGGATAAAAATACATTATATGTTTATTAAAATAAAAAAATTAAAAAAAAATAAAATAAAATAAAATAAAATAAAATAAAATAAAACAAAGACTGTAATAAGAGACAAAGAAGGGCACTATACCATAATTAAAGGAACAATCAAAAGAAAAGGTCTAACAGTTGTAAATATTTATGCATCCAACACGGACAACCAAATATATAAAACAGTGAAGGAACTCATTGATAATAACTCAATAATAGAAGGGGCCATTAACATCCAATTACATCAATGAAAAGATCATCCAATCAGAAAATCAACCAGGAAATCATACCTTTGAATGACACAAAGGGCCAGATAGGTTTAACAGATATATTCAGATCATTCCATCCTAAAATAGCAGAATACACATTCTTTTCAAGTGCATATGGGACATTCTAGTGGTTCTAAGAGGGAAGTGCATAGCAATACAGGCCTAACTCAAGAACAAGAAAAATCTCAAATAAATAATCTAACCTTACACCAAAGGGAGCTAAAAACAGAAGAACAAATAATACACAAACCCAGTAGAAGGAAGGAAATAATAAAGATTAGAGCAGAAATAAATGATCCAGAAACTAAAAAAGCAATATGTTAGATCAATGAAACCAAGAGCTGATTCTTTAAAAATACCAACAATATTGATAAACCTCTAGATAATTAATTGTAAAAAATGAGAAAGGACACAAATAAACAATATCACAAATGAAAGGCAAGGAGTAACAACTACAGCCATGTAAATACAAACAATTGTAAGAGGATATTATGAAAAATTATATGCCAACAAATTAGACAAGCTAGAATAAATGGAAAAAATCCTAGAAACATATAACCTACCAAAGCTGAAACGGGAATATATAGAAAATATGAGCAGACCATTTACCAGCAGTGAAATTGAATCCATAGTCAAAAATCTCCCAACAAACAAAAGTCCAGGACCAGATGGCTTCACAGGCAAATTTTACCAAACATTTAAAGAAGAGTAATACCTATTACTCCCAAACTATTCCAAAAAATTAAAGAGAAGGAAAATTTCCAAATTCATTCTATGAAGTCAGTATCATCCTGGGACCAAAACCAAATAAAGACACCACAAAAGGGAGAGAGACAGAGAGAGAGAAAGAGAGAACTAGAGATGAACATAGTTGCAAAAATTCTAAAAAATTATTAGCAAACTGAATACAGAAATATATTTTAAAAAATACAGCATGATCAAATGGACCTTCTTCCAGAGATGCAAAGGTGGTTCAATATTTGCAAAACAGTCAACATGATATAGCACCTCAATAATGAAAAATAAAAACCATATGATCCTTGCAATGGCTGCAGAAAAGCATTTGACAAAGTACAACAGCCATTCATGATAAAATCCTTCAACAAAGAACTAGAGGGAAATATCACAACATAATAAGGGCTTTTTATGGAAAACCCTCAGCCAACATCATACTCAAAGGGGAAAAACTAAGAGCTTTCCCCCTAAGGTCAGGAACCAGAAAAGGATGTCCACTCTCACCACTGTTTTTCAACATAGTACTGAAAGTTCTCGACACAGATATTAGACAACAAAAAGAAATACAAGGCGTCCAAATTGGTAAGGAAGAAGTAAAATTCCCACTATTTGCAGATAATATGATATTCTATATAGAAAACTCAAAAGAATCCATCAAAAAAACTGATAAATGAATTAAGTAAAGTTGCAGCATGCAAAATCAGTGTACAGAAATCTGTTGCATTCCTATACAATATTAATGAAGCAGCAGAAAGTGAAATTAATAAAACAATCCCATTTAAAAATACACCAAAACAATAAAATACCAAGGAATAAACTTAATCAAAGAGGTAAAAGACCTGTTTTCTGAAAATCATAAAACACTGATGAAAGAAACTCAAGATGATATAGAGAAATAGAAAGATATTCCATCCTCATGGCTTGGAAGAACAAATATTGTTAAGATGTCTACACTACCCAAAGCAATCTACCAATTTACTGTAATTCCTATCAAAATACCACCAGCATTTTTCACAGAGCTAGAACAATCCTAAAATATGTATGGAGGCACAAAAGAAACCAAATACCCAAAACAATTTTGAAAAAGAAAACAAAAATTGGAGGTATCACAATTCCAGACTTCAGGTTATATTACAAGAGAGTATGGTACTGGCATAAAAATAGAAACAGAGATCAATAGAACAGAATAGAAAATCCAGAAATGAACCCAAAACTATACGGTCAACCAATCTTCAACAAAGCAGGAAAGAATATCCAATGGAAAAAAGACATTCTCTTCAACAAATGGTGTTGGGAAAACTGGACATCAACATGCAAAACAATGAAACTGGAACACTTTCTTTCACCATACACAAAAATAAACTCAAAATGGATTAAGGGCCTAAATGTGAGGCCTCAAATCATAAAAATCCTCGAACAGAGCACAGGCAGTAGTTTTTCAGACACTGGTCACAGCAACACCATTCTAGATATGTCTCCTGATCCAAGGGAAATAAAAGCAAAAATAAACTACTGGGGCTACATCAAAATAAAAGGCTTCAACACAGCAAAAGAGACAATTAGCAAAACTAAATGGCAACCTACTGAATGGGAGAATATATTTGCAAATGACACCCAAGAAATGGTCAGTATACAAAATATATAAAGAACTGATATAACTAAACACCCAAAAAACAAATAATCCAACTAAGAAATGGACAGAAAACATGAACAGACATTTCTCCAAAGGAGACATACAGGTGGCCAATAGACACATGAAAAGATGTTCAGTATCACTCATTATCAGGGAAATGCAAATCAAAATCACAATGAGATAGTACCTTACATCTGTCAGAATGGCAAAAATCAAAATCACAAGAAACAACAAGTGTTGGCAAGGATGTGGGAAAAAAAGGAACTCTCTTGCACTGGTGGTGGGAATGCAAATTGGTACAGCCACTCTGGGAAACAGCATGGAGGTTTCACAAAAAGTTAAAAACAGAACTACTCTAGCATCCAGTAATTACACTACTATCAAAGAGATACACACACCCCTATGTGTATAGCAGCATTATTTACAATAGCAAAATTATGGAAGCAGCCCAAGTGTCCCATCAATTTATGAATATGGTATATGTATTCAATGGAATATTATTCAGCCACCAAAAAGAATGAAATCTTGCCCTTTGCAATAACATGTATGGAGCTAGAGAGTATAATGCTAAGCAAAATAAGTCAGTCAGAGAATGACAAATAGCATATGACCTCATTCACATGTGGAATTTAAAAAAAAAGGAGAAAAAGAGAAAGAAAAGATAAACCAAGAAGCAGACTTTTAACTGTAGAGAACAAACTGACGGTTACCAGAGGAAAGATATGTGGGTTGATGAGTTATATAGGTGTTGGGGATTAAGGACTACAGTTGTTGTTATGAGCACACAGTGATATATGGAATTGAAGAATCACTACATTGTACACCTAAAACTAATATAACACTATATGTTAACTATATTAGAATTAAAATTAAAAATAAAAAAACAGAAAAACAAAAATTTAATAATAACAAATAATTTCAGTGAAGCTGTAGGATACAAAATCAATGCACAAAATCAGCTATTTTTCTATATACACTGACAACAAACTATCTGAAAAAGAAGTGAAGGAAATAATCCTATTTACTATAGCATCTGTAACAACAAAATATTTAGGAATAAATGTAGCCAAGGAGGTGAAAAATCTGCACACTGAAAAGTATAAAACACTGATGAGAAAAATTGAAGACACAAGTAAATGGAAACATATCCTGTGTTCATGGATTGGAAAAATTAATATTATTAATATATCCATAATACACAAAGTGATATACAGATTCAATGCAATCCCTTTCAAAATCTCAATGACATTTTTTACAAAAATGGGGAAAAAATCCTAAAATTTATATGGAACCACAATAGACTAGATTACTGTAGTAATCAAAACAGTATGGTACTGGCAAAAAACAAAAAACAAAAACAAACAGACATATAGAGCAATAAAACAGAAAAGAGAGCCCAAAAATTAATTCATGGATTTATGGTCATCTGATCTTCAACACAGTTGCCAAGAACATGGAAACAGCATATTCTCTTCAATAAATGGTATTGTGAAGCTGGATAACCCCATGAAAAAGAATAAAATTAGACCCTTTCTCATGTCATACACAAAAACCTACTGAAAATGGATTAAGACTTAAATGTAAGATCTAAAACTATAAAGCTCCTGGAAGAAAACAGAGAAAAAAAAATGACATTGATTTGGGCAATGATTTTTTGGATTTGGCCCTAGAAGCACAGTCAAAAAAAAAAAAAAAAACACAAGCAGGGTTTTATCAAACTAAAAACCTGGAACTAATTAACAAAATAGAGATAACATTTGGAATGAGAGAAATATTTTCAAACCATACATCTCATAAGGGGTTAGTATCTAAAATATATAAAAATCTTATTCCATAACAAAAAATAAAATAAAATAATTAACCCAAATAAAAATGGGTAAAGTGTTTGTATTACCAAAGCAATCTATAGTTTCAGTAGAACCCCTACAAAAATACTGCAAGCATTTTTTTTTCACAGAACTAGAACAACTATTTCTAAAATTTGCCTGCAACTGCAAAAGACCTTGAATAGCCAAAGAAATCTTGAGGAAGAACAAAACTGGATATATCATAATCCCAGATTTTGATATACTACAAAGTTATAGTAATCAAAATAGAATGGTACTAGTGCAAAAATGAACATATAGATAAAAGAAACAGGATAGAGAGCCCAGAAGTAAACATCTACATAGTCAATTAATATTTGAAAAAGGAGGCAAGAATATACAATGGAGAAAAGATAGTCTCTTTAATAAACAGTGTGTGAAAACTGGATAGCTACATGCAAAAGAATGAAACTGGACCACTTTCTTACACCATATATAAAAATAACTCAAAATGGATTAAAGACATAAGTGTGAGACCTGAAATCGTGAAACTCCCAACAGAAAACATAGGCTGTAATCTTTTGGACATCAGCCTTAGCAACATATTTATGGATATGTCTCCACAGACAAGGGAAATGAAAGTAAAATTAAACTATTGGGACTACACCAAAACAAAAAGCCTTCACACAACAAGCAAAACCTTCCACCAAAAAAGCGGGGGGCAACCTACTGAAGGGCAGAAGATACTTGCAAATAATATATCCTATAAGGGGTTAATATCTAAACCATATACAGAGCTTATACAACTCAACACACATACACACACACACACACACACAGAGAGAGAGAGAGAAACAACCAATTTGATTTTAAAATGTGCAGAGGACCTGAATAGACATTTTTCAAAAAAAAAAATAAAAGATATACAGATGGCCAACAGACACATTAAAAGATGTTCAACATCACTTATCATCAGGGAAGTGAAAAGCAAAACCACAATGACATATCACCTTACACCTTTTAGGATGAGTATTATTAAAATGACAAGTTGGTGAGGATATAGAGAAAAGGGAACCTTCATGCACTGTTGGTGGGAATGTGAATTCATGCAACCACCATGGAAAGCCATAAAGAGGTTCCTCAAAAAATTAAAAAATAGAAGTATCATATGATCCAGAAATTCCACTTCTGGGTATTTTTCCAAAGAAAACAAAAACACCAATCTGAAGAAATATATTCACCCCTATGTTCTTTGCAGCATTATTTACAATAATCCAAGATATGGAAGCAACCCAAGTGTCCATTGATAGAATGGATGAAAAAGACTTGGCACACGCGCACACACACACACACACACACCAAATAATGGAATAATACAAAGCTATAAAAAAAAGAGGTGAAATCTTGTCATTTGCAATAACATGGATGGATCTAGAGGGTATTATGCTAAGTTAAATAAGACAGAGAAAGACAAATACCATATGATTTTACTTACATGTGGAAGGAATCTAAAAACTGAAATAAACCAACAAACAGAGTCTTAAATACAGAGAACAAATTTGTGGTTGCCAAAGGGGTAGTGGGTGGGGTGATGGACAAAATAGATGAAGGGGACTAAGGGGTACAAACTCTCAGTTATAAAATAAATAAGTCATGGAATTGGAAAGAAGAGCATAGGGAATATAGTCAGTAATATTGTAATAATGTTGTATGATGAAAGATGATGACTACACTTATATTGGTAAGTTATGAATAGAATTCTCAGATCAATACATTATACCCTGGAAATTCATTATACACTATATATTAACTATACTTCAATAATAGATTTAAAAAATTGGGAAGCATGGGTAAAATAAGGGGTACTAAGAGTACACTTATCTAACTAAGCACAAGAAATATATAGAATTGTGGAATCATATTGTATGCTTAAAATTAATATAACATTTATTGTGTTAATTATACTTAAATTAAAATTTTAAAAACAAATATACCATATAAATTAGAACAAAAAGAGAGTGAAAGTGGCTATAATAACAAAAATAAGTCAAGCACTGTTGCAAGAGCAAAAAAGGACATTATATATTGCCAGTAGTCAATTTGCCAAGGAGATATAACAATTAAAAATATATACACCAAACAACAGGTCTCAAAATATATGAGGTAAACATAGACACAGTTGAAAGAGGAAATACAGAGCCCCTCAATAATAGTTGGAAAATTTAATACCCCACATTCAGAATCCATAAAATAATCAGACATTGTATAAGTAAGAGGACAGAAGTCTTGAACTGCACAATATATCTACTAGACCTGGCATACACATAATGGTCCATGAAACAACAGCAGAACACACATTCTTCTCATGTTCACAGGGAACATCTTCCAGAATAGATGACTTCTAAGTCTACAAAACAATATGAACACATTTAAAAGGCCTGAAATCATGCAGAGCATTACTTTGTTCACAAAGGAATAATACTAGAAATCAATAGTAAAAAAAGAAAAACCAGAAAATTCTCTAATATATGGAAATTAAACAACACTCAAAAAAGAAAGCACAAGGAAAATTTCAAAAATATTTTGAGGGAATCAAAACAAAACATATAACACAAAATTTTATATATAGGATGCAGTGAAAGCAGTGCTAAGATGGAAATTAATAGATACAAGTGTTTATATCAAAAAAAGAAGAAAGATCTTAAATCAACAACTCAAATTTACATGTTAAGTAACTAGGAAAAAAAGAAAAACTAAGCCCAAATGTAGCAGAATAAAGAAATGATAAAAAAATGAAGCAGAAACAAATGAAATAGATGATAGAAAAAAAGTAAATCAACAAAACCAAATAATTGGTTCTTTGAAGAGATCAACAAATTTGACAAGTCTTTACCTATATTGACTAAGTAAAAAGAGGAAAAAATTAAAATTATTTAATCAGTAATGAAGTGAAACCTTACTACTGACATTTCAGAAATAAAAAGATTGTAAAAGAGTGTATTAAAAAAAGAGTATATGAGGGGCACCTGGGTGGCTCAGTGGGTTAAAGCCCCTGCCTTCAGCTCAGGTCATGATCCCAGGGTCCTGGGATCCAGCCCCACATCCAACTCTCTGCTCAGCGGGGAGCCTGCTTCCCCCCCTCTCTCTCTGCCTGCCTCTGCCTACTTGTGATCTCTGTCAAATAAATAAATAAAATCTTTAAAAAAAAAACAAGAGTATATGAAAGGTTGTCCACCAAGAAACTGGATAACCTAAATGAAAAGGACAAACTTTTAGAAACACATGATCTACCAAGACTAATTCACGAAGAAATAGAAAATCTGAATAGACCTATTACTAGTATGGAGATGGAATTAGTAATCAAAATTCTCTCAAGAAAGAAAAGCCCTGCATCAGATGGCTTCCTTGAGTAAACTACATCAAGCATTTAAAGAAGAATTAACATTAAACCTTCTCAAACTCTTATGAAACATTGAGGAAGAGCAAAGATTTTCTAATTCATTCTATAAGGCTAGCATTATCATGAGACCAGAGGTAGACAAAAACATTAAAAGAAAGGAACTAGAGATCAATAATCCCTATGACTATTGATAGAAAAATCCTCTACAAAATACTAGCAAACCTCATTTAACAGCATGTTAACATGATCATACATTATGATCAAATACAAGCATGGTTCAGCATACAGAAGTCAATCAATATTTTATCCTACATTAACAGAATGAAAATACACCACAGGATCATCTCAATTGATGCAGAAACATTATGTGACAAAATCTATCATCATGTCCTAATATAAAATTATCAACAAACTATGAAAGGAAATTATCTCAAGATAATAAGGCCATATATGAAAACCCCACAGATAACATCATACTTGGTGAAACTGAAAGCTTTGCCTTTCTCAAAAAATTAGTTGACTATATATGCATATATTCTTGGATTTATTTCTTGGCTCTCCATTCTATTTCATTAGTTTGTGTGTCTGTTTTTAAACCAGTACTATATTATACTATATTACATTACCAGTACTATATTATACTATATTATATAATATATTACCATACCATCATGGAAAACACTATGGAGATTCCCCAAAAAAATATAAAAATAAAACTACCATATGACCCAGCAATCTCTCTTCTGGATATGTAAGCCCCAAAAATGAAAGCAGTACTTTCACAATAGCACCAAAAACAATAAAGTACTTACGAATAAATTTTACCAAGAAAATAAAAAATACGTACAATGAAAACTATAAGACTTTGCTGAAAGAAATCAAAGAAAACACACGGGAATGGAAGGATATCCTGTGTTCATGGATTGAAAGAGTAAATATTATTAAAACGTCCATGTTACCCACAGCCATCTATAAATTCAAAATAATCTCTATCAGAATCCCAATGGCATTTTTCACAGAGATAGAACAATAATCCTAAAATTTGTGGAACCATAGAAGATGCAAAATAGCCAAAGCAATAATGAGAAAGAACAAAACTGGAGGCATCACACTTCCTGATTTCAAGCTATATTTCAAAGCTACAATAATTAAAACATATGGTACTGACATAAAAATAGACACATATAGAATAGAATAAAGAACCCAGAATTAAACCTCCCCATACATGGTAAACTAGTATTTAATAAGGGAACCAAGAATATCCAATATAGAAAATACAGTGTCTTCAACAACAAATGGTGCTGGGAAAATTGGATAACCACATACAGAAACATAAAATTGGACCCTATCTTACACCAGTCAGAAAAATCGGCTTGAAATAGACTAAAGACTTAAACATAAACTTAAAACCATAAAACTTCTAGTAAGAAAACAGAGGGAAGAATCTCCTTGATTCTTTGGTCTTGGCAATTTTTTTTATATGACACCAAAAGCACAGGCAATAAAAGAAAAATAAACAAGTAAGATTAGATTAAACTTAAAAGTTTCTGCATTGCAAACAAAAAAAATCAACAAGATGAAAAGGCAACCTACAGATGGAAAAAAATATTTGCCAACTATGTATCAAAAAGTAAACTATCAAAAAGTAAATAATGTATCAAATTATGTAAACACCAAAATTTTTCAAGTACTCATACAACTCTGTAACAAATAAAATTCTAATTGAAGAATGGGCAGAGAAACTACACAGATTTTTTTTTCCAAATAAGACATCCTAAAGGTCAACAGGTACATGAAAAAGTACTCAACATCACTAATCATCAGGAAAATACAAATCAAAACCACAGTGAGATATTATTACCTTACACTTATCAGAATAGTCGTCATCAAGAAGGCTAGAACTAACAAGTATTGGCGAGGAAGCAGAAAAAAGGGAACCCTTGTACAGTTGGTGGGATTATAAAATTTGTTCAGCCACTACAGAGAATAGTATGGCAATTCCTCAAAAAATTAAAAATAGAAATAACATATAATCCAGTAAGCCCACTTCTGGGTATATATCAAAAAAGAAATGAAAACAGGTTACTGAAGAAATATATGTAGTCCCATGTTTATTGTAGTATTATTCAAAATAGCCAAGATATGAAAATATGTGTTCATCAATGGATAAGAGGATTAAGAAGATGTGGTGTATACACAATGGAATACTATTCCACCACGAGAAAAAAAGGAAATTCTGCCATTTGCTACAACAGAGATGGACTTTGAAGACATTATGCTATATGAGATAACTCAGAGGAAAACAAATACTGTATGGTATTTCTTATACATGAAATCTTTTTTTTTTTTAAAGTAAACTTGAAAACAGAGAGTGGATTGATGGCTATGAGAAGCTGGGGAGTGGGAAATGGGAGAAATATTGCTTAAGGGTACATACTTGCAACTGGTAGGTAAGTAAGACCTGGAGACACAGTACAGTGACAAAACTGTATTATAAACATTGAAATTTCTCAGGACTAGGTTTTAATTATTCCCACCACTAGAAGAAATGACAGTTATGTGCATGGCAGAGGTATTACCTAATGCTACAGTGGCAATCCTATTGAGATATAAATTTACCAAGTCAATATGTTGTGCACCTTAAACTTACACAACGTTATATGTCAATTATATCTCAATAAAAGATTTTTTAATAAAATAAAGGAACAGAAAAAGTATGATGCAAACTAACAATAAGAGAGATGGAGTGTCCATAGTAATATAAAAATATAAACCAACATTATTATTTGAGCTAAAGAGGGGTATTTCATAATGATTAAGGATTAATTCATCAGGAAAATACAATAATTGCAAACATTTGTATCTAACAAAGGATACAATACAAAGCAAAAATTAACAAAAGTGAATAAAAATGGAAAATTCAGCAATAATAGTTGGAGACTTCAATGACCCATTCTAGGTAATGGACAGCAAAATGAGACAGAATATCAAAAAGCATATAGAAAACATAAGCAGAACTATAAGGTAGATATAACTGACAGTTTTAGAACAATCCAACCAGTAACAACAGAATATAAATTCTTCTCAAATGTACATAAAACTTTCCCAAAATAAATGATATGGTAAAACAACAAAACAAGTCTCTGGAAATTTAAAAGGATTTATATCATACAATTTATGTCCTCAAACTACACAGGAATTAAATTAGAAATCAACAACAGAAGAAAATTTAATTCAAATTGAAATTTTTAAATCAAAAATTAATTTAAGTTTTGGAAATCCTTAAAAAAGGAACAGGCAGAGACAGAGAAAGAGAAAGGGGGAGGGAGAAAGAGAAGCAAAAAGAAGAGGAGAAGTGGAAGAAGGAGATAAAAGAGAGGGAGGGAGAAGATCCAGATTAGAAAGGAATAGATAAAACTGTGTTCATTCACAGATTACATAAATTTATATGTAGAAAACCCTAAGAATTTTACAGACACAGGCACAGACACACACAGATCCAGCATCCTGGGATGGAACCCCACATCACATCTCTGCTCAGTGGGGAGTCTGCTTCTCCCTCCCCCTGCTCTTGTGCTTGCTCTCTCTCTCTCCCTCTCAAATAAATAAATAAAATCTTTTTAAAAAGATAACAGGAGGAATCCTTGTGGTGATGTAACTGATCTTTATTTTGTCTGTGGTGGTAGTCATGTGAACCTATGCCTGTGGTAAAATTGCATAGAACTAAATTCACACACACATACACCCACACAAATGAATACATGTACAACTGTGGAACTCTGTAAGATGGGCAGATTGTATCATGTCAATTTTGTGGTTGTGATAGTGTACTATAGTTATGCAAGACGTTATCATTGGGAAATACTGAGTAAAGTGTAAACAGGACCTCTGTATTACTTCCTACAATTATATGTGAATCTCTAATTATCTTGAAAAAAAGCTTAATTTATAAATGGGCAAAAGATTTGAATAGACATTTCATCAGAGAGGTATATAAATTAAAAACAAGCACACGAAAAGATGTTCAACATCATTAGTCATTAGAGAAATATAAAATAAACCTACAATGTGAAATACTTCATTCCCACAAGAATAGCTCTAATCAAAAAGAACATAACAGTTGTTGGAGAGAATGTGGAGAAAATGGAACTTTCATACATTTCCAGTTTAGAATGCAAACTGATCTACCTTGAAAAACAGTTTGGCAGTTATCTTAAAATCAACACTCTTACCATATGACCCAGCAATTCCTCTCATAGATACCCTTGAGAAATTAAAACCTATGTTCACACAAGGACATGTATGTGAATTTTCAAAGCAACATTTTCATAATATCCAAAACGTGGAAGCAACCCAAATATCATCAATTGATGAATGGATAAACAAAATGTGATATACCTTTACAATGACATACTATTTATCAATTAAAAGGAATGAAGTACTTGTGCAAGACACAACATGGATAAACTTCAAAAAAATTATGCTAAGCAAAAGAAACTAGATGCAAAAGACTACATATTGCATGATCCAATTTATTTGAAAATGACCAGAAAAGAAATCTTTAGAGACAGAAAGTAGATTAATTATTGCCTGGGGCTAAGGGTCAGAATGGGGAATGATTGAAAATGGAATAGTGATTTCTTTTGGGTGTGACAGAAATGTTCTAAGATTAGTTTGTAGTGATAGTTGTGCAATTCTGTAAATTAACTAAAATCACTGAATTGTACACTTAGAGAAATAGAGAATGAGTGAGAGAAAAGGAAGGAGGGAGGAGAGGACTCTTTTAAAAGTTACATTTCTTCTTAGATGTTCTAAGATTGAAACCCCCTCAGATGGTTACACCTATGACCTCTTGCCTCAAGTCCCCATCCATCAGAGAGGGCAATTACTCCCATGCCCTGCTTAGCTCATCAGACAGAAAGTTATATGGCCTGCTTTCTTCTCCACCCACTCCTAGCTTTAGTATTCTTGATGGTTGCTAAACTATCATTTAAAAATCATGTCACTCCTTGTGTTTACTGACAAAATGTGTTTTTCTCAGCTTGCCCAATTCCAAATTCTCCTATGGTTCATCAAAATAAATTACTTTTGGAATTATACATGCATTTTCAGCACAGTGTATATGCAAGAAAGCAGACCATATTTGTGAGTTTCTTCAAGCAATAGTACTGCTTTGCTCTTTTGACATCTGAGTAAATATCAAAGACCACTCTCCATTTTGGCAGTATAATTTCCCCCTTCCTCTCCTCCTCTCCCATTCCCCACAGCCATCATTTCTTCACTCTTACCATAGTTCCAGTATCTCATTTGCACTTATCACAAAGTCCACCCATTATACTCCTTTCCCTTTCTCTCCTTCAAATATCCCTTCCTATCCTAATCCTGACTGGTGAAAAGGAGAAATTACCTTATAAGTAATAATCAGCAAAATACTTTCCTCTAGTCAGTGACTTAGTGGACTTTTATGGATAATATAACATGTTTGGAAGATTTTTGGTATTGCCTATGACTTTTTTGCTTTTTGAAAGGGAAGAACTGCTGTGAAATATGGATTTGATCTTAAGTCTAAAGTATTTCACTCCCATAAATGACATATGACAAGTTTTTATTAATATCCAAGCAAAGCAGATATATTGTATCTGTCCTATCAGAAAGCTCTTGTAAAATATTTTAGATTAGTAGGTAAAGTTCTCTATAGTATAAAAACTAACTTTTGTTGCTTATTGATAGTGTTGCAACATATTTTTAAAGTTTCTAAATAAATAAGGTATTGAGTACAAAACATTTTTTTACCTTAATAACACAAACTTACTGATAATAATAGTTTGAACAGTGCTGCCTACAAAACTAATTTCTTCCCCCCTCATGCATCCTAAATGCTCTGTTTATATCGCTATACCACTAGAGTAATACTCAAATTAAGTAATACTTAAAGTACAATTATGGGGTGCCTGAGCGGCTCAGTTGGTTAAGGGATTGACTCTTGGTTTCGGCTCAGGTCATGATCTCAAGGGGCACGAGATGGAGTCCTATGTTGGGCTCCACACTCAGCTTGGAGTCTGCTTGAAGATTCTTTCCCTCTGCGCCTTCCCCTGCGCATTCTCTCTCTCTCAAATAAATGAATAAATCTTAAAAAAAAAAAGTGCAGTCATGTCTGTTTCCTCAGCCTCACCATCAAATTGGAATGGAGCTGTAGTGTAGCATAAAGAGCAGTGAAGCTGATATTAAAATACCTGGATTACAGGATTTGTTTTATTAATAAGCAGCTACATGACTTTACTGTCTTAATGATCCCCGAACTATGACAAGGATTTCTGTTCTGCTGCTAAGTATTAAATGGTTTGACACATGGATTGGAAACTCAAAGTATGTGATCCCTACAACATTTTTGTGGGCATAGAGAAGATAGGAAAAAATATTTAAAATGAAAATTTTTGGACAAAATGTTACCACAGACCTTAATAAATTACTTAAACTTCCTGAGACTCAGTTTTGCCAGCTATAAAATAGATATGATGATGCTTACCTTATAGGATTTTTAAGGGTTAACAGATACTGTACATGAAAGAGATTAGCTCAGTGTCTGGAAGATGGACAATATTAATTAATACTTTCTTAGGTTGGAATGCTCCCTCCATCCCCTCCATGGCCTTCTTCCCTGTTAAAAAAAAAAAAATACCCACACAACTCCGAACTTCAAACACCTTACAAGAAACAGCCTAGAAGGTGCCACTCTACAAAGCCTTTCCAAACAACGTCAGGTAGGGTGGCCCTTTGGTTAAGAGTACTGGGCTTTTTGAAAAAAGAAGAGATTCCCAAGTTTAAAACCAGGTCCGCCATTAATAACTCCATGACCTTGGGCACGTTACTTATCCTCCGTGCATCTAGGTCTCCCATCTGTAAAGTGAGATCATTCTGGTACATATCCCATGCAGTTTTGAAGTATTAAATGAGATATACACAAAGAGTGCTTAGCACAGTCCCAGACACTAAGTCTTTTATTAAGTATTACAGTAGGAGTAGAAGTAGTAATACAAAGTTTCCTCTTCAGTACAATGTTAAAGAAAAATGCCTCCCAGGGTGGCAAAATTCTGATGCAAAAGTCTTTTAAACTGTCATGCTGAACAAACATGCGTAAGGGGTTGGTATATACCTGGAGATATCTGGGGCAAAGTTCTAACCTCACGTTATAGAATATGCATTCCCTGCACTGAGTGGGGGTGTGTGGAAAATAATACCCACGACTAATTAATGGGAAATAAAGCCAGAATATACGTCCCCCGGCTCCAAGCAGCGCAAGCCCAAAGAGTAGTATTAAGCACAGAACCCGCAGACCGGGCCTCGATAACTCCCCGGAGTTCACCTCTAACGCCCCCGTTCCTTTAGAGCCGCGCAAGCGTAGATTGATTTTGTTCCTCTCTCCTTCGTGCCCCCGCCTCCAACACCCGCCCCACCGCGCGACCTCGTCCGCTTCAACACGCAGGCGCATTTCTTCAAATCCTGTCCCTACCCCCGCCCTCTTTCTCTTCATTTCGTTCCCCCTCCTCTTACAGCACCTCTGCAGGTTCAAACTCTGCTCCGTGAGGGTGGCGGCGATCGAGAGGTCACGTGATGAGCATCCTGCTGCCCAACATGGCGGAGTTCGACACCATCTCGGAACTGGAGGAGGAGGAAGAAGAAGCGGCAACGTCGTCGTCCTCGCCGTCGTCGTCGTCGTCGTCGGTATCGGGGCCCGACGACGACGAGGAAGATGAGGAGGACGAGGAAGAAGAGGAAGACGAGGAAGAAGAAGAGGAGGAGGAGGAGGAGACACCGCCCCCGCCTCGGGTAGTGAGTGAGGAGCATCTGCGGAGATATGCCCCCGATCCTGTATTGGTGCGGGGCGCCGGCCACATCACTGTGTAAGCAAGAGGGGCCATGGGGTTTGAAAACGCTGAGATTTGTCGACAGAGGAATGAGAAGGTGGTCGAGGGGCCTGTGGGGTGGGGGAGGGCTGACTGAGGCACACAGTTAGAAAAGGACACCAGGTCTAAATGGAGAAACCGAGGGAGATACGTGTAAAGAAGTGAGGAGAATGCAAATGTGATGCACCAACATCAGGTAAAGAGTGAATATAGGACAGAGAGGTTAGAGGTTTGAGAGCCAGAGGGATTGGAGTAGAGCTTCTGTATATGCTGGCAAGTAAATAGTCTTTAAACTGCAGGATGTACCAGAGGATTCTTTGCTGCTAAGACTGGTGTGTAGTGGAACACGGTGACTGCTGTGACATGTTATAAGACCTAGGCTTGGATTCTTCCAAACAGAAACATGACATGTTTAGTGAATAATATTAAAAAATATCCACCCACATATTCCTTTATCCATTCTTCCTATCTAATACTTATATGAATGAATATAATAATCCTTTCCATGTCTTGATAACTCATTCTGACGTTCATTAAATATCACACAATTAGAAGTTCAGATTAAGAGGTAGTTGTGAAAAGTAAAGGAGCAATAGATTGAGAGTGAGGGCTCTTGGAACTTAGTCCCAGTTTTGCTTCTTACTGGCTCTGTGACCTTGCTCAGGTTACTTCCTATTTCTGGGCCTTAATTTCTCCATCTGTAAAAATGAGGGGTGTGGTGTAAATGGTTTCCAAAGCCTTTCACCTCTGAGATAAGATACTTATAGGAGATTTTGTATGCCCAAACATTAAATATGCAGGTATGAAATACTTACATAAATTATTCCCCCAGGAGCTGAGGTTGATTTTTTTTTTGAAAACTTATGCAGAGTGACCTTTTAAAAAATTGAAGTCTTGGATTATATTTGAGAAAATAAAAGAAGGAGAGACCTCATAGCATAGGAGTTGCAAAGCAAAAGAAAATTTTAATGGCTCTCTGCGCTTTGAAGAGTGCTTTTTCTTTTTTATGTGCTTGGGCTGTATATGCTCGAAAGTTTGAGTGTGTATCTTGTTCATCCTCTTAACTATGCTGTCTTTTCCTGCATTTTCCTATCACTGCCTTTAATTTTGATAATGACTCACCTAGTCCCTTCGACTTGCAATTGAGTTCATATTATCAGAAATCATGTATTATAATATGCAACACCTTCCCCATCATGTTAGCTTTTAATTTTAACATGTAAAATATTTTTTTAATCAAAGTTCTTGGCTTGAGAGATCTTTTTATTTATTTATTTATTTGACAGACAGAGATCACAAGTCGGCAGAGAGGCAGGCAGAGAGAGAGGGGAGAGCAGGCTCCTCAACAAGCAGGGAGCCTGATGCGGGGCTCGATCCCAGGACCCTGGGATCATGACCTGAGCCGAAGGCAGAGGCTTTAACCCACTGAGCCACCCAGGCGCCCCTAACATGTAAAATATTTTGATTGTAATATATTTTTGTGATCTTTGCATGAAATAAGGAAGATTTTGAAATTGTGGAAGAGTTTGGGAAGATTTTTAGACCAGCTTTTTGGTTAGGCAATTATTTTAATACAATTTTTCTTGGTCCAAGAGTTTTGCAGATAGCCTACAATGATCAGATACCAGCTTACTGTGCTATTTTACTTTTATTCCTTTTATCACTAGGGAGACAATTTATTACTCAAACTAATTATGATTCTGGCACCAAAGGTTACTTTCATGCAGATTATTTCACATGACTGAACAGAAAAAAGGGTTTTTTTTCCAGTCTGTAATTTTATATTCCCAACATTCATCCCCCTCCTTATTTCCTAACACTCAGAAAACAGAGGAGGAGCAAGGAAACAGAATTTAAGTTAATAGAAACTTATTTGTGGTACTTTTCACACAATCGTGGTGAAGTACTTCTCAACCTATTTTCAATTAAAAGCAAAGCACTGGGACGCCTGGGTGGCTCGGTTGGTTGGGCGACTGCCTTCGGCTCAGGTCATGATCCCAGCGTCCTGGGATCGAGTCCCACATCGGGCTCCTTGCTCGGTGGGGAGCCTGCTTCTCCCTCTGCCTCTGCCTGCCACTCTGTCTGCCTGTGCTCGCTCCCTCTCTCTCTCTCTCTCTCTGACAAATAAATAAAATATATATAAAAAAAAATAAAGCAAAGCACTGACACTTGCCATATCCAGGGCCTTGTGATAGTTATAATGTCCCACCCAGCTTAAAAATTCTGAATTAGGAGTGTGAAGTAGTGGCACTGGAAGTAAGTATTGGTATTAACTGAAGCCAAAACCTGAAAAGCTGCAAACCAGTACTTGAACCACTAACCAATGTATATAGTTTGGAAAATTATTTAGTTGTGTTGTACACATTCTCTCAGCTGAAAAGCACATTTGATCTTACATGTCTGAGATCTGAAAAAACATTAAATGTTTAGGAGAAAGTTTTATTGAATCTGAAAAACTGGCCTTTCTATGGTAGTGAAACTTTCGCAGTATCAGGTAATGTATGATCCTTATGAAATAGTTAATCTAATTCTGAAACATCTAAAATAATCAGCTTCTGTTAAAATTTTTTCTGGCATGTGAGTGTTAGAGTTGTCCTATCTGAATGAAATATTTCTTATTCTCTCCTACCTCTTATTTTTTTCCATTCTCTGTGCAGTCATCTATTCTATAGAGGACTTTGTTTCTTTTCTAAGTTAAAAATTTGAGAACCATTGGTTCGAACTCAGTATATCTTAAGCCATCATTTTCTGTCCCCACATTAATTGTGCATTCCAGTTGCCCCATTTCTGGTCCTAATACCACCACTCTAATCTTCTGGGGTAGTATTTCAAATCCTTGAGTCATTTTTTTTAAAGATTTTATTTTTATTTATTAGGAAGAGAGATAGCGAGAGCAGAAATACAAGCAGGGGTGGTGGGAGAGGGAGAAGCAGGCCCCTTGCGGAGCAGGAAGCCCAATTTGGGGCCATCCCAAGACCCTGGGATCATGACCTGAGCAGACACTTAACGACTGAGCCATCCAGGCGCCCCTCCTTGAGTCATTTTAACTCTTCCTTTTCCTTGACTTGTCAAGTGCCGCTCTGTCCCAAAATTATATCATCATATATTTGAAATGTCTATTAAACTTTTCGTTTTCTCCATTTCTGCTGGCACCACCCTAGTTTAGGTTGCCATCAACTCCTGCTTGAATTATTGCCACAGTCTGCCACTTCTTTCCACTCCAATATATTCCGCATGCTGGTGCCAAACTAATTTTCTTAAAACACAGTTTAATCATGTCACTTTCCTGCTGAAAAACCTGCACTAGATCTTAATTAGATCTGAATTCTTATGCTCTCTTCTCCCAGCCTCAGAGGTCAAAGAGTTCCTTCACTTGTCCAAAGCTCACTGCTTCACTTGCACTTTCTGTACCCTTCTTTTCCAGCCCTTAAATCTTGCTCCATCAGGTAGCCCCATCTCTCTAATATTACCTCTCTGCATCAGCCTATAAACATATTCATAATTTCTCTCTTTCTTTAAAAACAAAATAAGACAAAGCTTTCCTAGACCTATGTTCCCCTTTAGCTACTGTCTTGTCCTTCTTCCTTCCCTCCCCAGATTTCTTAAGAGTAGCTACAATCACCATACCTATTTCCTTTTCACTCCTCTGTAACCTGGATTCTGCCACCATGGCCACAGCCTAAGGGGCAGGGAAGAACTAGCCTTGTTAAGAGCACCATGACCCTCTTGTGGCTACATTTGTGGGCATTTTTCATTCTCTTTCTGGTCCTCTCTGCTGTATATGACACTTACAACGACTGCCTCTCTTTTGGAGGCTTCTGTTCTAGGGGTCACAAACACACACGCCTTCAGAGGTAATAGAGGTCACAGAAAATGGTGCACCATGAGTAATGGGATCTCAGTTGAACTAGAAGGTAGTATATGTTTTGCCTAAAGGTATTCAAATTCTGATGTAAAAACATTTTGCCAGTCAAACAAACCTAGGAATTCCTTGGCCACTTCACTCTCCTGGGTCTCCTGTATTTTTCTGGCGATTATTTAACTCTCTCATTCATGGACTTCTCTTACTCTCTTGACCCTTGAATACCAGTGGTCTCTGAGGTTTTGTTCTCAACCTACTACTCTTCTCATTCCCTATTCTGCCTAGATGATCTCATCGTGATTCTCATGGTTTCAATTATCTGACATCTCCCAAATATTTATCTCTGTGCCACACTTTGCTGAGACTTTTACCTGGGCTTCCTCACCTGATAGCTCACTGTCGGTCCTAAATTCTGCATATTCAAAACAGAATTTATCCCCCCCAACCAATCCCCTTATGCCTCCCTCCCAACCCCTCAAAAAAAAAAAGTCCCTCCTATTTCTGTTTTCCATCTCAGTTCAGTATACTTCCACCTATCTCATTATTGATCCTTGGTTCCTCTTTCTCACTTATATTTATCAGCAAGTATTAATAATATATGTCCTAAAAATTTCTTCTTTTCCTCCCTACCAGCACTTCCCTGATTCGAGCCCCTTTCACCACCCTAACCAATCGACTTGTCTTCATCCTTGTCAACTTCACATCCATTCCCCAGCCTGCTGCTAGATTGAGATGCCATTTTACTGCCCAAGACTATTCTGTGATTTTCCCTTTATCCATAGGATAGAATCTAAGCTCCATAACACAGCATATAGAACTGGACCCTGCCTATCTATCAGCCTAATCTTCTGACATTTCCCCTTATGGCTTATATTTTCCTGTTCCTAGCATGCTATTTCTTATTTCTTTGCCTTTGCTCAAGCTGGGACCTCCACCTAGAATCCCAGTACCCACTGCCCTTACCCCAGCTCTCCATATGTCACCACCTCCTGCAAGTCTTCTCTGCCCCCACTAAATTGTAAGCTGCAATAGCAGTAACAATTTTTAGTGCCCTCTGAATCCTCATGGCCTAGCACAGTGCTTGCCCTGAAGTAGACAATCAGTAAAAGTGAGTTGAAGGAATATTGGTTCACTTTAGTAACACTCAGTATTCCTACCATAATGTATGCTATATTTTAGGCCCTCAACAAATACCAGTTACTTGAATCATGCTGTGGAGAGTACTTCTGATTCTGAGCAAAGATCAATGTGGATACAGTAATATCACCAGTCCCAGTGATGAGGATTATGACAAGGCCTTACCTCTGATATCTTTGTTAAAGCATCAGAATACCCCTATTTCTGTCATCTTAACATATTGGCTTTCTAGTTACTTTTAAAAGATACTAATCTTTTAACATGGAATTAATTATAATTTTTTAAGAAATAGAATGGGCTAACCACACTAATTGTAATTCCAATTCTAAGATGATGAGGATGAATGGATATTTGGGGATTTTTTTCCAAATTAAAAAAAATATGGCAAAATTAACTCTACAGTTTTGAGCTTATAGAAACAGACACAATAAAATGCCTTTTGGAAATACTAAGTGTTTTAGAAATACTATACATCTGAGTGATATAACTTAGTATCTACCACTTTTCTTCTTAGTGTCTAGGATAAGTATTTGGATCCAATGTATTGAGATACAAGGATAATTATATCTCATGAGATCTTTTATTTATAGGCATTATCACACTCTGTTTTTAAAGATTTTATTTGTTTATTTGAGAGAGAGAAAAAGCATGAGGAGGGGGAGGGTCAAAGAGAGAAGCCGACTCGCCACTGAGCAGGAAGCCTGATGTGGGACTCAATCCTGGGACTCCAGGATCATTACCTGAGACGAAGGCAGTCGCTTAGCCAACTGAGCCACCCAGGCACCCTGTCACACTCTTTATAGTACTGAAAACATATAGGGGTGCCTGGGTGGCTCAGTCAGTTAAGCATCTGCCTTCGAATAAGGTCATGATCTTGGGGTCCTGGGATCAAGCCCCGCATTGGGCTCCCTGCTCAGCAGGGAGTCTGCTTCTCCCTCTCCTTCTGCCCCTTCATCCCCTGTCACCCATTTGTGTACCCATTCTCTCTCTCTCTCTCAAATAAATAAAATCTTTTAAAAAAATGAACATACAGATATTTACCCTTCATAGTAGATCTGTATAGAAGTTTAGTAGAGATGATAGGTTACCAGTTCTTATAAAATTGTCTCACTAAAATTAATCTATAAGAGCTAAAGTTATTCCATATAGAATTGAAAAAGATGGCCAAGTTTGCCAAACAGTGCATTTCTCCAAAAACTTGGACAGCAATTATTATACTTAGACTATAATTATTGATACTTCTCAGGTCAATTAATGGAATGCCTTTTCTATAAACAGTTGTCTTTGAGGAATTACGGTGATGCATTGTTAATATGTGTTTGTATAAGGTAAATATTTTATAAGATTTTAGAATGTGGAAGCTATGGTAACTTGCTATTTTACAGTGTGGCAAGACATGATTATTTTCATATAAAATATTAAAGAGATTTAACTATAATATTTTTGAAAATATCTTTGAATTTCATAGCATAGACTTTCCTTTTTCATGGTATAGTAAATAAAATTCAATGTATACACTAAAGAATTGTTACTGTAAGTACATAGTTTTCTAGTAAAATCATGTTTCTTAATGGCAGAATTTTACTTGTTTTATCTGTTTCTTTAAGCAACCTGAACACATAAACTTTCATTTGTATAAGGTTTTCAAAGTCTGGTGTGTAGCCATTTCCAAAAAGATTAAAAGCAATGAGGTTGTGGGGAGGAAGAGAGAAGGGAAGAGCAACTAAGAGGACCCACTCTTCTTTGTCTCAGTTTCCTTTACTCCAAAGAATCATCCAAGAAATTAAAAATTTGAAGACACTTGAAAGATAAAATACAGTCATTAGGAACCACCAGCTAGGACAGCTTCAAACACAGAATAGGCTCTATATTTAATGAAGTTGATAAAATGGACAGTGTGAGATGTTCCCAAGTGTCCATTTATCTAATGCTGGAAAATCCCCACATCTTGGCTAATGCCTATCACTAATCAATAATGAGTAGGTGATCTTGTCTAACCTCTGTGGACTCACAGTTCTTAATAGTTTGTTTATTAAACAGAGCTAAGGTGTTTATTCAGCAGCAGCCATTTCAACATTTTCCTAGTAGCTATCTAGTGAAATGTATGCCTAAGGTTATTTCAGTTAAGTATTTTTTTTAAGTGCTGAGTTTCTAATGAAAAAAGATAAAAGAAATCTCTGGTAGGCAGGAATCGGATTGTTACTGCCTTTTAGCCAAAATTCTGAGAGTATATCAAGCTTAGTTTGCCTATATTTATACCTTTTGAAAATATATGTGTGTGTGTGTGTATATATATGTATACATATATATATGCATACACATACATACATACACATGTTAAATGAGTATTTTAAAAACTAAAATGACACTTTTCTTACCATATTTAATATACTTCTTATATTTTAGAAAAGACAATCCCTTTTTATATTAAAGAAGAATATTAGTAATGTGAATATAGCAAGTATATATTGAGAACTTGAGCAATGGTGTATGCACTATGAAAAGTACAGGAGAAAAGCGAAGTATAAACCTTGCTTTATAAAACTAACAGGAAAATTGCTTTCAAGATATCTCTATAGCAATAGAGCAGCAAAGAATAATGGGAAATATTTTATTAGCTATCAAATTATATAGTACAGATTAGAAACAGCTGTGAGCATTCAGAGAAAAAGGAAATCCATAAAAGCTTGAACATTGAAAGTATTACAGCAGGGGTTGGGTCTTGACTTGAGCCTTGAAGATTGCATAGGATTTAAACTAGGGAAGGGAAGCAAGAGAAACCACCTGAGGAAAGACAGCAGCCAACATGGCTGTTGCAGTGGAAGGGAAGGAATCATTATGAGAATGATTTCAAAGGCACAAATATCAGGATTTGGTGCCACCTCAGAGCAAGCAAGGTGCAAAAAATAGGGGAGGGAAGGTGCAAAACCAATACCAAGGTCTAGGTTAAAGAGAATCAATGTGTCATTGATAGATGTGAAAAATTTGAAAGGGGGGGGCTTGTTTCCAATAAAGAGATAACATTTAATTTTAGACATGTTTTACTTGAGATGGTATTGTTTTTGGTAAGATATTGAAATCGAAATTTTTAGTATGCAATTAGAGATCAAAGAATACTGGAAAATGCAGAACTAGAGATACAGATTAGGTGGTAATCAGCATAGAAGTGTTATCAAAGCTACTAAACATAGAGGGACTGTTAAAGTTCGCTTAGAAAGACAAGCAGATGACTGAAAGCCAAATTTTTAGAAAAGGCAAGAATGCTAGAGGAGAGTAAAAGGATGGGAGAGTGTTAGGGAGTGACCAAACAGTGTGACAAAGCTGCAAAGTAAAGGGAAAATGCTCTAGGAAGAGAATATATAATTGGCAATAAATAAGACATGATGAACTTGTCTTTCTGAATAAATTTACTCAGTGAGAGATTATTTTCAGTAAAGTGACAGCATTATTAGGGAAATTCTAAACAGTTAAGAAAGGAGGGAATATTAAGGAAATGGAAACAAGAAAGTTCACTTGCTCAGTGGTAAATGCAAAGAGAATAGCAAAGCTGGGGCTACAGTTGAACTAGTATGTGGTTTATCTTCCCCTCTCCTCAGGCAGGAGTCATTTTGGAGTGGTGCTGGTCCTTGCCAGGGCTGCTTGCAGGATAAAATGTGCCAGGAGCTGCTTTGGACGGATGCGTGCCTAGTGGAGTAGGTTGTATGGGGTAGATCCACAGGAGAACACAGAAGCAGAATATGTGGTGTTAGCAAGGTAGGTGGAGAGTGTTCTCCCTGGTTCCTGCAGGTGTCCTGGTATCTAGGCTGGGGATAGGATGGAGGTGGAGTTGGCACCCACCAGCTCTTTTGTTCTTGAAGAAGTCTCCTAAAGATCCCTGCCCCTCCAGCACACATTCTGAGATTAGTAAATAAATCTCCTTTCTGAATACCCAGATCCTTTTTAAATTTCTGTTTCAATGTTTTTATCTCAGCAGTGTTGTTTGTTAGGCTGTCTCTTTAAGGGCTTAGTTTCCTGTTGCTCTCTGGCTCTCCCAGAGCTAAGCCTGCTGATTTTTTTTTAAGTTTATTTTTTTAAGAGAGAGAGAGAGAGAGAGCACGCGTGAAAGAGAGAGAGCACGCGCGCACGCGCGCAAGGGGAGGGACAGAGGGAGAGAGAGAATCTTAAGCAGGTTCCATGCTGAGCATGGAGCCCAATGTGGGACTCAGTCTTACAACCCTGTGATCATGACCGAAGCTGAAATCAAGAGTTGGATACTGAACAGACAGAGCCACCCAGGTGCCCCATAAGCCTGCTGATTTTTAAAGTACCCAGAGTTAAGCCCTACTGCATTTCAAAGCCAAATATTATGGGGACTTGTCTTCCAAGTCCAGGTTCCTGGGGGAGGGGGAGGTTGGTGGGGGTCTGCTCCTCTCCCTTCTCAGTGCTTGTGATGTCCCTTCCATTTGTGGTTAGTGTCACCAGGAGCTTGAGTCCTGACCATGTTTCTACACTTCCTACCCTTTTCAGTGTGACTTATTCTCTTCAGTTAACTGGAAAGTCTGCTGTGCGGTCTTGGGGTGGTTCTCTGTGTTCATTGCACTGATATGGCTGTTATCTAGGGTGTATCTGTGGAATGAGGTAGACTTGGGATCCTCCTACTCTGCCATCTTCCCAGACTCTAAATCAAGAACATGTTACTGACATTGCATCCAAAAGGCATTTAGACAAGATATGGAAATAGAGCTCTACTTTAAAGTGTATGTCTCCTTTTAAAAATGAAACCTATTATCTGTTACTGTGTTACACAGTAAGAATTTACTCTTTGTGGAATAATGAATTAAATTATATCTTTTTGAGATCATCTTTTACACATCTTTTACACATCAAAAGAATCAAATGTTTGGTCAGACATTTTCTACCTTTTAGATAGTGATGAGGTCACTATTTAGCTACATATAACTGAAGTGAAGGATGTTTCTTGCTCTATTATATATTGGTCATGTTATTGAATGCTGAGGTAGTACATAGTTGCAAATATATATTTAATACTGGAGTGTCAGTTTCTCAAAGAGCACATGAAATTTGCCATAAAAATTCATGTACAGGGGTATACTATCTTATTTTCCAGTTTGGCTCTATCCTGTGTCCAGGTATAGACTTAAAGGAAACATTATTATGAGAATATTATGTTCTCATTACATGTACTGATACCTAGAGAAGTAATTAAGTATTTTTAAATGAAGTTAAGGTCTTTTTTATGGTTGCTAATTAATTGTCCCAACTATTTTAAAACATAGAATTTGTTGTTTTAAAATACGTTTTAAATACACAGAGTGTACACACACACACACACACACACAGATGTGTACCTTGCTACTAGCTGCTAAGTATAGAGAATTTTTGTGTTTAAGATGTGCTTGTGTTCCAGAAAAGGAGCTATTAGTATAAATGATACAAGGAGAATATGGTATTCCCACGTAGTTTTAATAGGACATTTGGATTCTTACATGTCTTTAATGTGACCGTAAGACTAAAGGGCCATAAATCAGTCGAATCAAACAGTATTGTAGCTTATTATTAAACAAACTTTTATTAAATACCTACTAGATTACTTTATGCTACTAAGCAAAAAGATAAAATAAATAAGCCATAGTTTCTGCTTGCAAAAAGCTGAGTACAGGACAGAAAGAACTTAGGGATCAGCATTTGAATTTTGGTCCTCCCCACCTTACTAGATATATGACTTTGTGCAAGTCTTTCAATTACTTTTTGGAAAAAAAAATTTCTGAGTGTCTGCTTCCTTGTCTTTAAGAGGGCGATGACAGTACCACTCTTTCAGGGTTGTAAACTTCAGAAGTAACATATTTATCTAGCGCAGTGTCTAACCCATGGTAAATTGTTACTGTTATTGCCTACCTCACCAAGAATTCTCAATAAATATTCCTGCTTTGTTTTTTTTTTTAACTTTTACTTAAACCCATCATCTACTATACTATACTACACTACACTATAAAATTATAGTTACTATGGTATATCATCTGAGGATGATATACAGGATGAAATGCAGGAAGCGACCTTTGTTATCCCTACTGAAACCAACAAGTAGGTGATTGAAGGCTCATAAAATTCATCTTGACTTCTGAAAACAGATTTCAATGAGCTTACTTGAGTCAGAGCTTTCAAGGCTGAGACCTGTTTTCTGAAAACAAGTTGAGCATATACGGGAAAGCCATTCATAAAGATCAACCTTTGAGTATCTGAATACTAACTGATCATAAGTTTTTGAGCTACAGCTCCAAAGGTTATATTAGTCTTTATTAGAAAAATTTTCATATATGCATAAAAGTAGAAAGAATAGTATTATCCACTCCTACATACTACCAATCAGCCAGTTTTAAAAGTTATCAACTAAAATGGGTTTTAACAGAAACATTTCAGTCAAAAATCTTATTTCCAGCTCTAATTTGTTATTATTTAATCCCATATCATGCATGGATGTAATTAGAATACTACTTTAACATTCACACCATAAGTTTCTTTTACTATTAATTCAGATTAATAGTCAAAGATTTGTTTTCTATAAATACCATAACATTATTTTTAAGACACATTTTTAAATCACAACATCAAACAAAAAATGCAAGCCTTTGCTAGTTAAAAAGGGAGGGGGTAAAGAGTTAAATATGCTGGGTAGAATATATTTTGTTCTTTGTTTTTAAGGTTTGGCTTGAGCAACAAGTTTGATACTGAATTTCCCTCAGTTCTAACAGGGAAGGTAAGTGAGAGTTTGCTTTGAACTTTTCAATTCTAAAAGCATTGTTTTATAGTTTATTCAGTATTATGACAAATACTTTGTCTCCCTGGTATTGATAATAACAAGAGGCCAGGGTACTTGGAAGCTGTGTCATTACTGACAAAGCTGTCACCACGACTACTAGCCTATGACCATTTATTTTGTTCATTGTCCATTAATGCCAGCTATTAATTGCTTATCTGTTCAGTTTTTCCAATTTTGACCTTTATTCTCAGCACTAGTAGCTATAATTGTTTTCATTTAGGTCCGTAATCCCAATGTTCTTTAGAGTTAACAAAGTTATCATTGTTTAACTTTGTATCACTCTATTATTTTTAAAAGTGTCCTGCAGTATGATTTGTTACACATCAAAAGAATCAAGCCAGACATTTTTCTACCTTTTAAATAGTTTGAGTTTCTAAAATTGGACTTGCTACAATAAATTACTACTTTTCTGTTCTCTGGTTCCTCTACATTCCATAGTATCGTCACACTTCAGGTTCAGTATTCAAAGACTTTCTAGGATTTGAGACTATGTCTAGAAAATTCTCTTACAACAGTAATGCTAACTTTTAGGCCCAAAGAAAAAGGCTTTGACTAAGGCAAAAAGTTGCTTACACATGTTTGTTACTTGAGGAAATATACAAGAAAGAGAAAAGCCATTATATTACAAAATACTCAGTAATTTCCAAATGGCTAATAGCTGAATGCTAGATAGGTGAAATGATGACTTGGGTTTAAAAGAAATTAACTTTTTGTATTTTGAAGCCTATAATTTAATACTATTCTGTACAATTTTATTACTAGAACAATGCTACTTGTCAGTATAGATTTGGTCAGATTTTAAAATCATTCCATTCCCTAAAGGACCTTTATGCAATTTATTGTTTAATTTTGTCATAATGTTAGTGAGAAAAGCAAGGTACAAATCCGTGTCTACAGTATGTATAATAAAGGGGAGAAATAAGCACATTATTAATTGTATAAAGAAATTCTAGAAGACTGCACATGGAACTAAATAAAAGTGGTGACCTTGATGGGAGAAGGGGAATGAGATAGATGGAGGCAAGGGTAAGGTTAAGACCATTTTTGGTATTTTGGTATTTAGTATTATTTTGATTTTTGAACCACGTCACTGTGTGTTACCTATTCAAACCTGAATTTGCTTTAATTTGTTCGCTCATTCTAAACTCTGAGAATGGGATAAAATGCATCTAACATTGGCTCCTTTTTGTCATGATACATTTTCTAGCTGCTTGCTTTTCACTTTTGGCCTAATCTCAGAGCATTATTCAGAGGTCGGTAGGGAGCAAAAGACAGCAGAGCTATTTCTTTTCACAGGAGTTATCACTAGAATTGTAAGAAATTCTATTTGATTTAACCCTGAAAGATATTTTATACTTTGTTTGCTTCCTTTACCCCCTGAAAAATGGGAGCTAGCTAGAGACAGTACAGAGTAGTTAAACTTTGAAATCAGATCTGGGTTGGAATACAAGGTCTATCACTTACTGTCTTTGTGGCCTTGAGAGAGCCACTTCTTTGAGCCTCAGTTTTTATGTGAATAGTACTTCATTTCTTATTGTAAGGATTAAATGAAAGAATGTGTGTAAAACTTCAAGTATACTGTCAGGTACTTACTAGCTTCCCAGCGCAAGTTTTTTTTCCCCACCAGTGTATCCCAGTTTCATCCTGATTATTTATTTCTCCAATTTTTTCTTACCAGCTTTCAATTTTTAATTGCTTTTTCTACTTTTACATTCTTTATCTGAGTAACAGTTTATTGACTAGTCCCACCAGTAATCTGTCATTTTTAAATCATTGACCTTTTCTGTCTCTCCTTATGTATACTGTCAAATCATTCTATATAATAAGCAAGTAGAAATAGTCCCTGGCTAAATTAACAGAAGATCTATGTCCATTTACATTTTTAGGGTACAAAGAGCCCTCTGGTTTGATGTTTTGGCCTCACTCTCTAGAATGTTCTACCTTCCTATCCTGATCATTTAGAATAATTTGCCAATTGAAGCAGCAGTTCAAACTTAGATCTTTGTTTTATATGAATTAATCATAAATGTTTTCTCCAAAAGAAAAAAAATAGCTGTGGAAAAATCCCTTGAATAATAATGTGTTTGTGGAAAGATGACAAATTCAGTATTAAAGAGAATGTGAACTAAAACATCTCCAATGGAAAACTTGTGCTTTGTGTTTCCCTGGTGCTGCTGCATATGTTGTCTGGGCAGTTACATTCAGTTTTATTACTGGTTTGTTTTTTAAAAGTTTGAATTACAAATCCAAGGATTTCTAGAAAATGAATAATCAAAAAAATGTCAGAGAATAGAGTTTACAGGCACAAAATGTATCCATCTTTGAAATGGGCTGGTTTTATATGCTCAAGGAATACTTAGAATATTTCTTCATATTTCTTTCCAAGCCTTTTAAAACTAAAAACTCCATCATTGAAAAAGTTAGTACTGTCTTTTTAAACTAGAATAAGCATATTAAGCTGCAATCTGAATATGAGCTATTTTTTAAAGATATCCTTTCTTTTCAGGTGACCATTTCTATAGCACATATCAATGATTGGGTATTCTAGTGTGCATTATTTTAAGTGGACAGGATTTCTCATATATTAAATGAGGCATAAATGATACTGTGATTTTTTTCTTAGTTTAGTTTTTAGTGATGAGAACATCACCAACAGGAATTCTGAAAGTCTGATTTTTAAAAGCCACATGGTGGTAACATTAATTTTATTCACTTTTCTCTTTAATGAGACAATTTTTGTCCAGTAGGCACTGTTGTAATTGTATAGGTTATTATGAATTATCCAAATGCTTCTCTAATAACTGGGGGAAGAGGCAAGAAGAATTACATTAACCAGAAAAAAAAGGAAAAAGGAAGGTCTGAATTCCAAACTTAACAGCCTTTGTGTAAAATATTTTAAAATGAATAAATGCAGTCTTTAAAATAGAAAAATAAATCTACCTTTTAAAAAATCAGTCTTCTGGCATGAATGGGATTCTAAATAGCTTTTATGCCTAAACTAAGCAAAACTGTACAGAATTAATTCTGAAAACGTAAAAAGCCATTTTGACAAACATCGTGGCTCAGTACTAATTTGTGCTTATGTGTTAATGCTTCTAATACAAATAAAAAGATAACCTTCTATATTAAGTGCAGAAAAGATTGTTTTGCCCATTTTACTAATGATAAGTCTTCCTGTCATAGTAAGATATATCAAGCAGGTGCGTACCGCAGATTCTGGTGACGAGAAAATGAAAGAACTACAGTACTTTGGAAAAGAAATGAAAGCTTCTGGCCCTCAGCTTAGAACAATGAAATGGTATTATGGGGAGATTAGTGTGTGATATTGGGGGAAATCTAAGCCATAAAATCGACCACTACTATTGTGATCCAATATGACAAGTGATTGATAGGGTTATGTTCCCCATGATTGAAGGAGGCAAAACAGTCTTGCTGGGTTTTGCTTATATTTTCTTCTGTTTGCAGTCTCTTGCATCCTGTTATAAAATATTATGACCCTTTCCCCCACCTTTATGATGTGGCTTTCTTTTTTCTTTCCAAGAAAGTCAAAAGGAATTCAATGTTTCTTTATAACCTGCCATTTAGCTAGAAAGTAAAAGGCTTCCATCTAACTTTCATTACTAAAGATACTCAATTATATGGAAGTAAATGAGTAACACTCTAATTCCACACAGTTAACTAAACATTTTTTTCACAATGTTTAAATCAGGAGTTAGCCAATTCTCATTTACTATGTCCTTATCATCTGTTTTATGACTTTTACTGTTATTCAAACACAGATTTTCTTTCCAAAGACAATCCTGGCCTCCTTTTAAAGGCAAAATGAAGGTTTTATTTTGTTTTTTGAAATTCTAGTAGTTTTCCTTTCAATGTATTTATCTTATGACTTCAAAAAATTTGAATTCTCATTTTTAGTAACTTCAGTATAGTAGTTTATAGTTTAGTTATGGTGACAAAGTAATAATTGACAGGATTATGTGTTAAAGGTGGAAAGTATTGGCAAGAAAGAAGGAAAATTGCTACATTCTTTTAAAAGTTTTGTTTATTTATTTCCAGTAGCATGTAATAAAAGAAATTTTATAACAAATTTTATATATCTTGGCATATATTTTATTCACAATATTTTAAAACAAAAAGCAGGTTTTACCTTTTCGACTGATTCGTTTCTGGCTTTAGCCTCACTCTTTATTTTTATTTTTTTGTCTGTGCTTATACACTTCCAAATAAATACTCTAAGTAAAAATTTTACTTTTTAAATAAAAATTTAAATTCTAATTACAAGCACTTAAATTTGTAAGTGCACAGATTTAATAATTTTATGATTTACATTAGTTTATATAAAATTTACCATATTTTAAAAATGTATTAGTGTTTCTAGATACACAATTTAAAGAGAATTGATAGTAATGTTATATTACAGATTAGAGCTAAATATATAAATATATTTTCTTTATTTTAATTTCTATTTCATTGCTCAGTGATTGACTAGGAAAAAGAAGTTGAGTATCACTGAGAGGTAAATCTTTTTTTTTTTTTTTTTAATTTTTTTTATTTTAATAAACATATAATGTATTTTTATCCCCAGGGGTACAGGTCTGTGAATCGTCTGGTTTACACATTTCACAGCACTCATCATAGCACATACCCTCCCCAATGTCCATTTCCCCACCACCCTCTCCCGTCCCCCTTCCCCCCCGCAACCCTCAGTCTGTTTCTTGAGATTGAGTCTTTTATGGTTTGTCTCCCTCCCAATCCCATCTTTTCATTTTTTCTTTTCCTACCTCCCCCCAAACCCCCCCACCTTGCATCTCCACTTCCTCATATCAAAGAGATCATACGATAGTTATATTTCTCCGATTGACTTATTTCGCTAAGCATGATACCCTCTAGTTCCATCCACGTCGTCGCAAATGGCAAGATTTCATGTCTTTTGATGGCTGCATAGTATTCCATTGTGTATATATACCACATCTTCTTTATCCATTCATCTGTTGATGGACATCTAGGCGCTTTCCACAGTTTGGCTATTGTGGACATTGCTGCTATAAACATTCGGGTGCACGTGCCCCTTCGGAGCACCACGTTTGTATCTTTAGGATATATACCCAGGAGTGCAATTGCTGGGTCGTAGGGTAGCTCTATTTTCAGTTTTTTGAGGAACCTCCACACTGTTTTCCAGAGTGGTTGCACCAGCTTGCATTCCCACCAACAGTGTAGGAGGGTTCCCCTCTCTCCGCATCCTCGCCAGCATCTGTCATTTCTTGACTTGTTAATTTTAGCCATTCTGACTGGTGTGAGGTGGTATCTCATTGTGGTTTTGATTTGTATTTCCCTGATGCCGAGTGATGTGGAGCATTTTTTCATGTCTGTTGGCCATCTGGATGTCTTCCTTGCAGAAATGTCTGTTCATGTCCTCTGCCCATTTCTTGACTGGATTATTTGTTCTTTGGGTATTGAGTTTGATAAGCTCTTTATAGATTTTGGATACGAGCCCTTTATCTGATATGTCGTTTGTAAATATCTTCTCCCATTCTGTCAGTTGTCTTTTGGTTTTGTTAACTGTTTCCTTTGCTGTGCAAAAGCTTTTGATCTTGATGAAATCCCAATAGTTCATTTTTGCCCTTGCTTCTGTTGCCTTTGGCGATGTTCCTAGGAAGAAGTTGCTGCGGTGGAGGTCAAAGAGGTTGCTGCCTGCATTCTCCTCAAGGATTTTGATAGATTCCTTTCGCACATTGAGGTCCTTCATCCACTTTGAGTCTATTTTCGTGTGTGATGTAAGGAAATAGTCCAATTTCATTTTTCTGCATGTGGCTGTCCAATTTTCCCAGCACCATTTGTTGAAGAGGCTGTCTTTTTTCCATTGGATATTCTTTCCAGCTTTGTCGAAGATTAGTTGACCATAGAGTTGAGGGTCTATTTCTGGGCTCTCTATTCTGTTCCATTGGTCTATATGTCTGTTTTTGTGCCAGTACCATACTGTCTTGATGATGACAGCTTTGTAATAGAGCTTGAAGTCTGGAATTGTGATACCACCGACTTTGGCTTTCTTTTTCAATATTCCTTTGGCTATTCGAGGTCTTTTCTGGTTCCATATAAATTTTAGGATTATTTGTTCTATTTCTTTAAAAAAAGTGGATGGGATTTTGATAGGGATTGCATTAAATGTGTAGATTGCTTTAGGTAGAATAGACATTTTCACAATATTTGTTCTTACTGAGAGGTAAATCTTAACATAACAACTTAGCATTGCTTTTTTTTCTGATGTAAAATGCTCTTTCTTTTTTTATTAATTATTTTTATTAACATATAATGTATTATTTTCCTCAGGGGTACAGGTCTGTGAAACGTGAGGCTTACACACTTCACAGTACTCTCTATATCACATACCCTCCCCAATGTACGTAACCCAACCACCTTCTCCACCACCGCCTCCCCCCAGCAACCCTCAGTCTGTTTTGTAAGATTAAGAGTCTCTTATAGTTTGTCTCCCTCCCGATCCCATCTTGTTTCATTTTTTCCTTCCCTATCCCCCAAACTCCCCACTCTGCCTCTCAGATTCCTCATCTCAGAGAGATCATATAATTGTCTTTCTGTGATTGACTTATTTTGCTCAGCATAATACCCTCTAGTTCCATCCACGTCATAGCAAATGGCAAGATTTCATTTCTTTTGATGGCTGCATAGTGTGTGTGTGTGTGTGTGTATATGTATAGAAAAAGTATATATATATACACACACATATATATATATATACACACACACACACACACACACATATACACACACCACATCTTCTTTATCCATTCATCTCTTGATGGACAGCTCGGCTCTTTCCATGGTTTGGCTATTGTGGACATTGCTGCTATAAACATTTGGGTGCACATGCCCCTTTGGATCAGTACATTTGTATCCTTAGGGTAAATACCCAGTAGTACAATTGCTGGCTCATAGGGTAGCTCTATTTCCAACTTTTTGAGAAACCTCCATGCTGTTTTCCAGAGTGGCTGCACCAGCTTGCATTCCCCTTTTGCCGCACCCTCTCCAACATCTGTTGTTTCCTGACTTGTTAATTTTAGCTATTCTGACTTATGTGAGGTGGTATCTCATTGTGGTTTTGATTTGTATTTCCCTGATGCCGAGTAATGTTGAGCACATTTTCATGTGTCTGTTGGCCATCTGGATGTCTTTGCTGAAATGTCTGTTCATATCCTCTGCCCGTTTCTTGGTTGGATTATTTGTTCTTTGGGTATTGAGTTTGATAAGTTCTTTATAGATTTTGGATACTAGCCCTTTATCTGATATGTCATTTGTGAATATCTTCTCCCATTCTGTCAGTTGTCTTTTGTGTTTTTGTTTTGTTTTGTTTTGTTTTAAGATTTTATTTATTTATTTGACAGAGAGAGATCACAAGTAGGCAGAGAGGCAAGCAGAGAGAGAGGGGGAAGCAGGCTCCCCACCAAGCAGAGAGCCCGATGCAGGGCTTGATCCCAGGACCCTGAGATCATGACCTGAGCCGAAGGCAGAGGCTTAACCCACTGAGCCACCCAGGCACCCCTGTCTTTTGGTTTTGTTGACCGTTTCTTTTGCTGTGCAAAAGTTTTGATCTTGATGAAGTCCCAATAGTTTATTTTTGCCCTTGCTTCCCTTGCCTTTGGCAATGTTTCTGGAAGAAGTTGCTGTGGCTGAGGTCAAAGAGGTCACTGCCTGTGTTCTCCTCAAGGATTTTGTTGGATTCCTGTCTCACATTGATGTCTTTCATCCATTTTGAGTCTATTTTTGTGTGTCATTTAAGGAAATGGTCCAGTTGCATCCTTCTGCATGTGACTGTCCAATATTCCCAACACCATTTTTTGAAGAGACTGTCTTTTTTCCATTGGGCATTCTTTCCTGCTTTGTCAAAAATTAGTTGATCATAGAGTTGAGGGTCTATTTCTGGGCTCTATTCTGTTCCATTGATGTATGTGTCTGTTTCTGTGCCAGTGCCATACTGTTTTAATGACTACAGCTTTGTAATAGAGCTTGATATCTGAATTGTGATGCCGCCAACATTGGTTTTCTTTTTCAACATTCCTCTGGCTATTTGGGGTCTTTTCTGGTTCCATATAAATTTGAGGGTTATTTGTTCCATTTCTTTGAAAAAAAATTGATGGTATTTTGATAGGGATTGCATTAAATGTGTAGATTGCTTTAGGTAGCATAGACATTTTCACAATATTTGTTCTTCCGATCCATGAGCATGGAATGTTTTTCCATTAATTTGTGTCTTCATCAGTTTCTTTCATGAGTACTTTATAGTTTTCTGAGTGCAGATTCTTTGCCTCTTTGGTTAGGTTTATTCCTAGGTATCTTATGGTTTTGGGTGCAATTGTAAATGAGATTGACTCTTTAATTTCTCTTTCTTCTGTCTTGCTGTTGGTGTATAGAAATGCAACAGATTTATGTGCATTGCTTTTATATCCTGACACTTTGTTGAATTCCTGTATGAGTTCTAGCAGTTTTGGAGTGGAATCTTTTGGGTTTTCCACATAAAGTATCATATCATCTGCAAAGAGTGAGAGTTTGACCTCTTCTTTGCCTTTTATTTCTTTTTGTATCTGATTGCTGAGGCTAGGACTTCTAGTATTATGTTGAATAGCAGTAGTGATAGTGGACATCCCTGCCGTGTTCCTGACCTTAGGGGGAAAGCTCTCAGATTTTCCCCATTGAGAGTGGTATTCGCTGTGGGTTTTTCATAGATGGCTTTGATGATATTGAGGTATGTACACTCTATCCCTACACTTTGAGGAGTTTTGATCAAGAAAGAATGCTGTACTTTGTCAAATGCTTTTTCAGCATCTATTGAGAGTATCCTGTGATTCTTGTTCTTTCTTTTATTAGTGTATCACATTGATTGATTTGTGGATGTTGAACCAAACTTGGAGCCCAGGAATATATCCCACTTGGTCATGGTGAATAATCCTTTCAATGTACTATTGGACCCTATTGGCTAGTATTTTGGTGAGAATTTTTGCATCCGTGTTCATCAAGGATATTGGTCTGTAATTCTCCTTTTTGTGGGCTCTTCGTCTAATTTGGGGATCAAGGTAATGCTGTCCTCATAAAATGACTTTGGAAGTTTTCCTTCTATTTCTATTTTTTGGAACAGTTTCAGGAGAATAGGTATTAATTCTTCTTTAAATGTTTGGTAGAATTCCCCTGGGAAGCTGTCTGGCCCTGGGCTCTTGTTTCTTGGGAGATTTTTGATGACTGCTTCAATCTCCTTACTGGTTATGGCTCTGTTCAGGTTTGCTATTTCTTCCTGGTTCGGTTGTGGTAGTTTATATGTCTCTAGGAATGCATCTATTTCTTCCAGATTGTCAAATTTGCTGGCGTATAGTTGCTCATAATATGTTCTTATAATTGTTTGTATTTCTTTGGTGTTGGTTGTGTCTCTCCTCTTTCATTCATTATTTTATTTATTTGGGTCCTTTCTCTTTTCTTTTTGATAAGTCTGGCCAGGGGCTTTTCAATTTTATTAATTCTTTCAAAGAACCAGCTCCTAGTTTCATTGATCTGTTCTACTGTCCTTTTGGTTTCTATTTCATTGGTTTCTGCTCTGATCTTTATTATTTCTCTCCTCCTGCTGGGTTTGGGCTTTCATTGCTGTTCTTTCTCTTTCTCTTTCTTTTAGGTGTAGGGTTATGTTGTGTACTTGAGACCATTCTTGTTTCTTGAGAAAGGCTTATATCACTATATATGTTCCTTTTAAGACCGCCTTTACTGTGTCGCACAGATTTTGAACACTTGTGTTTTCATTTTCATTTGTTTCCATGAATTTTTTAAAATTCTTCTTTAATTTCCTGGTTGACCCATTCATTCTTTAGTAGGATGCTCTTTAGCCTCCTTGTATTTGAGTTCTTTTCCAACTTTCCTCTTGTGATTGAGTTCTAGCTTCAGAGCATTATGGTCTGAAAATACGCAGGGAATGATCCCAATCTTTTGGTATCAGTTGAGACCTGATTTGTGACCCAGGATGTGGTCTGTTCTGGAGAATGTTCCATGTGCACTAGAGAAAAATGTGTATTCTGTTGCTTTGGGATGGAATGTTCTAAATATATCTGTGATGTCCATCTGGTCCAGTGTGTCTTTTAAGGCCTTTATTTCCTTGTTGATCTTTTGCTTGGATGATCTGTCCATTTCAGTGAGGGGAGTGTTAAAGTCCCCTACTATTATTGTATTATTGTCGATGTGTTTCTTTGATTTTGTTATTAATTGGTTTATATAGTTGGCTGCTCCCATGTTAGGGGCATAGATATTTAAAATTGTTAGATCTTCTTTTTGGACAGTGACTTTAGGTGTGATATAGTGTCCTTCTTCATCTCTTATTATAGTCTTTTGCTTTCAATCTAGTTTATCTGATACAAGGATTGTCACCCCAGCTTTCTTTTGATGTCCATTAGCATGGTAAATTGTTTTCCACCCCCTCACTTTAAATCTGGAGGTATCTTTGGGTCTAAAATGAGTTTCTTGCAGACAGCATATTGATGGGTTTTGGTTTTTTATCCATTCTGATACCCTGTGTCTTTTGATTGATTGGGGCATTTAGTCCATTTACATTCAGGGTAACTATTGAAAGGTATGAATTTAGTGCCATTGTATTGCCTGTAAGGTGACTGTTACTGTATATTGTCATTGTTCCTTTGTGGGCCACTTCTTTTAAGCTCTCTCTTTGCGTATAGGACCCCTTTCAATATTTCCTATAGGACTGGTTCGGTGTTTGCTAATTCTTTTTTTTTTTTTTTTTTTTTTTTTTTTTTTTTTTTTTTAGTCCTGGAATCTTTTTATCTCTCCTTCTATTTTCAGTGATAGCCTAGCTGGATATAGTATTCTTCGCTGCATATTTTTCTCCTTTAGTGCTCTGAATATATCATTCTAGTCCTTTCTGGCCTTCCAGGTCTCTGTGGATAAGTCTGCTGCCAGTCTGATATTTCTACCATTGTATGTTACAGACTTCTTGTCCCAAGCTACTTTCAGGATTTTCTCTTTGTCACTAAGACTTGTAAGTTTCACTATTAGATGACAGGGTGTGGAACTATATTTATTGATTTTGAAGGGGGTTCTCTGTGCGTCCTGGATTTTGATGCTTGTTCCCTTCCCTAAATTAGGGACGTTCTCTACTATAATTCACTCCAATATACCTTCTGCCCCTCTCTCTCTTTCTTCTTCTTCTGGAATCCCAATTATTCTAATATTGTTTCGTCTTATGGTATCACGTATCTCTCAAATTCTCCCTTCATGGTCCAGTAGTTGTTTGTTTCTCTTTTGCTCAGCTTCTTTATTCTCCATCATTTGGTCTTCTATATCACTAATTCTCTCTTCCTCATTTATCCTAGCAATAAGAGCCTCCATTTTTTATTGCACCTCATTACCTCATTAATAGCTTTTTTGATTTCACATTGGTTAGATTTTAGTTCTTTTATTTCTCCAAACAGGGTTTCTCTAATATCTTCCATGCCTTTTCCAAGTCCAGCTAGCACCTTGAGAATGATCGTTCTGAACTCTAGTTCTGACATATTACCAATGTCTGATTGATTGGGTCCCTAGCCATTGGTACTGCCTCTTCTTCTTTTTTTTTGTGGTGAGTTTTTCTGCCTTGTCATTTTATCCAGATAAGAATATATGAACAAGATAATAAAATACTAAAAGAGTGGCAAAGACCCCAGAAAAATGTACACTACCCAAATCAGAAAAGATCCAAAACCAAGGGGAGAAGAAAGGGGGAAAAAATTAAAAATAAATATATATTTTTATTAGACTGGTGAATAGAACAGAGCCACCCACTTGATTTTGGGTGTATTTTTGTCTCTTAGAAGAATTTACCTCCCAAAATTTTAAAGAAAGAAAGACTTTATATACAAAAATTAGGGTAAACATGATGAAGGGATAGAATATGACTGTAAAGATGAAAATTTTTTAAAAATTCTAAAAAAGGAATTGATAAAATAAATTGGTTGGAAAAAGAAAAAAAAAGAGGAGGGAATGTGCTTATGCTGGAGACTAGAACAAAGCCATGTGCTGGATTAGGGTATATTTTGATGTATTAGAAGAAATTGTGTCCCCGAATTTTTTATTAAAAAAAAAAACCTGTATGCATACAAAAAATAAGGTTAAATACAAGGAAGGGATAAAATATCACTATAACAATGAAGGTTTAAAAAGATTTTTTTAGAAAGGTATTGTTAAGATAAACTAGTTATAAAACGCTAAAAGAGGAAAGAGGAAAAGTTAATAAAATAGAATAAGAAAAAAATAAAATTAAAAAAAATTTAACTTTGCAAGACTAAAGGGTTATGGGGAAAAGCCATGAATTCTATGCATTGCTTTCGCCTAGCTTTGGAGTTCTGCTGTTCTCCTTGATCAGTGAGCTTGGTCTTGGCTGGATGTTCTTGCTGATCTTCTGTGGGAGGGGCCTGTTGCAGTGATTCTCAAATGTCTTTGCCCTAGCCGGAATTGCACCTCCCTTGCCAGGGACCGGGCTAAGTAATCTGCTCAAGTTTGCTCTCAGAGCTTTTGTTCCCTGAATGCTTTCCGTAGAGCTCTGGAGGATGGGAATGAAAATGACCGCTTCCCAATCTCTGGCCCAGAGGAGCCAAGAGCTCGGGGCCCCACTCCTCAGTGTGCCCTCAGAGATAAGCAGTCAATCACTCCTGTCTCCCTGGTCTCCAGCCGCATTCTGAGCTCACCCGGCCTGTGACCAAACGTTTCTATCTCTGGTGCACAGCCCCAAACCCAGCAGATTCCTGCTGCACTGTTCCTTCAGGAGCAGGAAGGTGAGTCTCCCCAGAACTGCCACTTGTGGCATGAGAAGCAGTGACCCAGCTGTGCCTTGGATCATGGTTTAAGGAAACCCCAATCAGAAAGCTCACTCTTTGGCTCTGTCTGTAGTCAGCTTTCCTGCTCCAATACCTGGCAGCTTTGCCAAACTCAGACACCCCCGATCTTTCTGTGACCCTGCGGGACCTGAGACCACCCTGTCCCCATGAGGGCTTCACCCCCACTAGCCTCTGGAACAATGTCTCTCAGTGGAGCAGACTTCTAAAAGTTCTGATTTTGTGCTCCGCTGCTCTTCCACTTACCAGGAGCCGGCCCCACCCCCACGGTCTATCTTCCCGGTCCCTTCGGATTCACTTCTCCACGTGTCCTACCTTTCAGAAAGTGGTCGATTTTCTGTTCCTAGAATTGCTGCGCTTCTCTTCTATCTCCTGTTGAGTTTGTAGGTGTTCAGAATGGTTTGATACCTATCTAGCTGAACTCCTGCAATCTGATATCACTTCAATCTGCTACTCCTCCGCCATCTTGCCTATCTCCCCTCTGTTTTTTTTTTTTTTTAAGATTTTATTTATTTGTCAGAGAAAGAGAGAGCGCACACAAGCAGGCAGAGTGGAAGGCAGAAGGTGGAGAGAGAAGCAGGCTCCCTGCCGAGCAAGGAGCCCAATGTGGGACTCGATCCCAGGGACATGGGATCATGACCTGAGCCGAAGGCAGAGGCTTAACTGACTGAGCCACCCAGGCATCCCACTCCCCTCTGTTTTTTAAAAGGACATCTCTTTTTTTCCTCCAAAGAATTGCAGAACTGAAGAACATTGAATTTGTATTCAAAATGTAGCTGATTGTCCGTCACAAGCCATGCCTACCTGTGCACCTCTCTGGATGCCTTTCATTGTTCCTAGGCTCCATTACTCGCCTACTCAGCCAGATGCCTACAGGTGCCTTTGCACACTGCACTCAATTGCATGCACCCAGCAGCCCTCATGGGCCATGCCCAACCACACACCCTCAGCAACCATCACATACCATGCCCAGCCCTGTGCCCTTGGTCACCCTGGCCTGAATCCCCCAGCTGCCACAGTGCTTCAGGGGATCCAGCATAGGCCTAGTGACCCAGCAGAAATTTTACTAACACTACCTTCCTCAGTGGGAACCCCTCCCACCCAGAGCTGGCCTGCTGGGTCCCACAGAGAGCAAGCATGACCACAACAGGCAGAAAGTCACTGCATATGACTGCACTAAAAGGAAAATTGAATCAGATGAAACAGCAGGGCATAAAAACACACATAGGATACTCTACTGAAGATCCGGGTTCTGGTGAACAGGGGACACTGCACTCCAGGGCTCTCCAGGACCTCTTCTTTATAAAATCACTACTTTCAAGAACAGAAGAAACACTGACTTAATCTTAACACAGAGAAAAAGACACAGAGAGGCAGACAAAATGACGAGAGAGAGAAATTGATCCTAAATGAAAGAACAGGACAAGGCCATAGCAAGAGACCTAAGTCAAACAGATGTAAGTAACATCCCTGATAGAGAATATAAGCAGTGGTCATAAGGATACTCATTGGACTTGAGAAAAAAGTGGAAGACCTGAGTGAGACCCTTAATACGAAGGAAGGAATAACATAGCAGAGATAAAGGGCACAACATAAATGAAATGAGAAACATGTCGGGTGCCTGGGTGACCCAGTTGGTTGAACATTTGCCTTTGGCTCAGGTCATGATCCTGTGGTCCTGGGATCAAGCCCTACATAGGGCTCTCTGCTGAGCAGGGAGCCTACTTCTCCCTCTCCCTCTGCCTCCTGCTATACCTACTTGTGACACCTCTCCCTCCCCCCCCATGTCAAATAAATAAATAAAATCTTTTAAAAATAATAATAAAGAAATGAGAAACATGTTTGATGGAATAAACAGAGGATGGAAGAAGCAGAGAAATGAATTAGTGACCTAGAAGACAAAGTAATGGAAAGTAATCAAGCTGAACAAGAGGGAGAAAAGAGAAGATGCAAAATGAGAATAAACAGAGCTGAGTGACTCCATCAAATGTAATAGCATTCATATTATAGGAATCCCAGAAAAAGAAGAGAGAGAAAGGGGGGCAAAAAATTTATTTGAAGAAATAAGAGCTGAAAGTTCCCCTAATCTTGGGAAAGAAAGAGATATCTAGATTCAGGAGGCACAGAGAACCCCCCCCCCAACAGAATCAACAAAAGCAGACCAACACACAGATATATTATAATTAAATTAAAATATAGTGATAAAAAATTTTAAAAGCAGCAAGAAAAAAGAAGTCATTAAATTACAAGGGAAAACCCATAAGGCTAGCAGGAGGTTTTTCAAAAGAAACTTTGCAAACCAGAAATGGGTAACATGATATATTCAAGGTGCTGAATGGGAAGAATCTGCAGCCAAGAATACTCCACCTGGCTAGGCTATCATTCACAGTACAAAGAGAGATAAAGTTTTCTAGACAAGCAAACGCTAAAGGAGTTCATGACCATTAAACCAGCTCTGCAAGAAATATTAAAAGGGCCTCTTTGAGTAAAGAGACCAAAAGTGACAGTATAGATGCAGGAAACACAAAAGCAGTAAAAATGAATTTTTCTGCAAAAAAGTCAAACTCACAAAGGAAGGATATAAAATACATTAACATACCTAAAAGATGTGGAGGACAGGAGAAAAGAATATGTTCACACTTAAATGACCATCAAAAATATGGACTGCTATGTGCAGAAGAGGTTATGTACAAACCTTATGGTAAGCACATATCAAAAACCACTAATAGATATGCAAAGAATGGAGATAAAAATCCAAACATATTAAAGAAATAAGCAAAATATGAAAAAAGACAAGAAAGGATCAGAGAAAGTCTTCAGAAACAACCACAAAACAAGTAATAAAATGGCAATAAATAAGTATCTATTAGTAATTACTTTGAATGTAAATGGACTAAATGCTTCAATCAAAAGACATAGGGTGGCATAATGGATTAAGAAAAAAAACACCCATCTATTTGCTGCCTGCAAGAGGCCCATTTTAGACCTAAGGACACCTACAGATTGAGAGTGAGAGGATTGAGAAACATTTAACATTCAAATGGATATCAAAAGAAAGCCAGAATAGCAACATTTATATCAGACAAAAGAGACTTTAAACCAAAGACTGTAACAAGAAACAAAGGACAATATATAATAATAAATGGGATAATCCAACATGAAGATATAGGAATTATATGATATAAGAATTATATGCTATAACATATATGAAGATACATGAAGATATGACAATTGTTTAAATGTAAACTATATATGTAAACAGTTAATAACAAACATAAAGGAACTAATCCATAATAATACAGTAATAGTAGGGAACTTTAACACCACACTTACATCAAGTGGACAGATCATCTAAACAGGACATCAATAAGGAATCAATGGCTTTGAATGACACACTGGAACAGATGAACTTAACAGAAATTCAGAACATTCCCTCTAGGACAGCAGAATACGCATTCTTTTCAAATGCACATTCATGATAGAAACTCTTAACAAAATAAGTTTAGAGGGAATATACCTCAACATAATAAAGGCCACCTATGAAAAACCCGCAGCTAACATCATCCTTAATGGTGAAAAACAGAACAAAACAGGGATGTCTGCTCTCACCACCTGTATTTGACGTAATACTGTAAGTCCTTGCCACAGCAGTCAGACAGCAAAAAGAAATAAAAGGCATCCAAATCAGCAAGGAAGAAGTAAAAGTTACACTATTTGCAGATAACATGATACTATATATAGAAAATCCTAAAGACCCCACCAAAAAATTGCTAGAACTGATAAACAAATTTAGTAAAGTCACAGGATACAAAATCAATGTACAGAAATCTGCTGCATTTCTATACACTAACAATGAAGTGAAAGAGAAATTAAGAAAACATCCCATTTACAATTTCATCCAAAATAATAAGACACCTAAGAATAAACCTAACCCAAGAGGTGAAAGACCTGTACTCTGAAAACCATAAATCACTGATGAAAGAAATTCAGGACAACACAAAGGAATGGAAAGACATTCCATGCTCATGAATTCGAAAAACAAATATTGTTAAAATGGCTATATTACCCAAAGCAGTCTATAAATTTAATGCAGTCTACAACAGCATTTTTCACACAACTAGAATCAACAGTCCTAAAATTTGTCTGGAACCACAAAAGACCCCGAATAACCAAAGCAATCTTAAAAAAGAAAAGCAAAGCTGGAGGCATCACAATTCCAGACTTCAAGTTATATTTCAAAGCCATAATAACCCAAACAGTATTGTACTACCATAAGAACGATGTGGAGACAGAAGAACACTCATGTACTGTGGAGAATGCAAAGTGGAGCAGCCACTGTGGAAAACAGTATGGAAGTTCCACAAAAAAAGTTAAAAATAGAACTGCTTTATCATCCAGCAATCACACTACTAGGTATTTACCCAAAGAATACAAAAACACTAAATCAAAGGGATATATGCACCTCAGTGTTCATAGCAGCATTATTTATAAGAACCAATGTATGGAAGCAGTGTAAGTGTCCATGGACTGATGAATGGATAAAGAAAATGTGATATATAGTTACAGATACAGATATAGATATATCCACAAAATGCAATATTATTCAGCCATATAAAGGAATGGAATATTGCCATTTGAAACAACATGTATGGAACTAGAGAGTATATATAATGCTAAGTGAAATAAGTCAGCCAGAGAATGACAATACCGTAGGATTTCACTCGTATGTGGAATTTTAGATAGAAAACAAGTAAAGGGGAAAAAAATAAGACAAAGCAAGAAACAGACTGTTAATTATAGAGAACAATCTGATGGTTATGGGGGGATGAGTGAAGTAGTGATGGGGATTAAGGAGTGCACTTGTCTTGAAGAGCACAGGGTAATGTATGGAACTGTTGAATTACTCTGTTATACACTTGAAACTAATATAACACTGTATGTTAACTTACTGGAATTAAAATGAAAAATTGAAAAACAAAATGTAGCTAATTATCCTTTTGTTTATAATAGAAAGTGTAGCAAGGCTATGGATTATTAACGGTTACCTGATCCAATGCCTTGCCTTCAGGTGAGACCATGCAAAAGAGAGCTTTGCTTTTCTTTCTCCAAATCTAGTCAAGAGGAAGTGGCTTCCTTTTTCAAAGCATTCTGGTTAATGAGGTTCTTTTTAAGATATGAGGTCCATTTCCTGTAAGTTATATGAGACAAAGGTTATTATTTTCATTTTATATAGGAGAAACTAAAACTCAGAAAAATTAAATGAATTTGCCTATGATTTTTCATAGCTAATAAGTAACTAGAATCAAAATCTTCATTTATTGTCTAATATGCTTAGCCTGTTAGCATTTTCTGTTTTTCAGTTACAAGGCTTGGTTCTCTGAATTTATTTTCATATTTACCCCAGGAAGTTAGTCATTTAATTGAAATTCTTTTTACTCAGTGATTGTCTTAAGTCATATTGCCAGCAATTTAGTTGGAGTGTATAGATTAGTTTACATACCCATGTAAAAACAATTTTGAGCCTTGCAATTTTACAACTATTGTTGGTTAACATATTAGGAAGAAAATCAAATGTATGGTTTAAGCAATTAACTTTATTGGGTGGTGTGAACAATTCTAATAAAGCTAGTATAATGTTTTAATCATGATGGTGCCGAATTCTTTGGTCATGTATGTTTATAACATCTGCATGTTTTTATAGTGTTGATTCTAAGATATATAAAAAGACAAAAATGTAATAAGTTGAATTCTCTAGTACGATTTTTATTGGAAGAGTTGTAAAACTCCATATTTTATACACCTAATGTGTTAATGGGGTTTTTATTTTATAGCAGCTTATTTTTTTCTAATATTTTCATAATTTTTGCATGCCCAGCCAGATGCTAGAATTTTTTCCCATAGATTTTACAGTCTGACAGCTTTCTAAATGAAAGAGAATAATTTTTGTGATCCACAAATGTGATTTCACTGAAAGCAAACTATTTTTAGTATGTCTTTGAATTGTATAACCTTCAAGCAGAATTTTTGGTATAAATCTAATTATGCCTGTCATGCTCTTGCCTTTGAACTAACTTTGTCATTGTTTACAGAGAGGCACAAGCAGCCACTTCCAGGAATGGTGATAGTAATTAAGATATTTGTATATTTAAAAACTCTTCAAATTTCAAAATTTACAGCAGTTTTTTTAGTACATTTTATGCTGAATATTAAGACCCTTTTTTAATGTCATCACCCCTCACTGTCTTGTTAGTATAACTTTTCCCTACAAATGATGGCAAGTATTAAAATTGTGCTGCAAATTTGCCAGGGAGAAAGTTTCAAGAGTTGCCTATTTAAAAGTAATCCAGGAATATTACCAGAGTCTAATTTTAATTCCATTTCCTCTGGCAGTATTTAGGTTTTTATTGTTACATTATGCTTCTGGTCTTACTAGCAAGAATAATTGGAGACTATAATATTGCCTGAATAATGAGAATGTTTGGTAGAAAAACTGCTTGACAGGTATTCTTTACCACCAATTTTGTTGTCATTTTAATGCTGGTAATTTCAGATTATTTTTGAACATCAGAATTAAGTTCTGTAAACATGAAATTATATTGTTTTGCTTTCTAATGTCAACCAAGAGAATGGTAATACATTAAAGGAGGAAATCTATTTAGACATGTAATTCCTTAAAGTGTTTGTAAAAGACAAACATTTTCTTCACATTTAGAGATAAATAGTGGAAAGTTGCCCACAAAATGTTAAGTAAAGATTGCACCCTTGTTATAGGTGGCCCCGGAAGAATTTAAGACCAGCATTGGCCGTGTGAATGCATGTTTGAAAAAGGCTCTCCCGGTCAATGTGAAATGGCTACTATGTGGTTGTCTCTGCTGCTGTTGCACACTGGGTTGCAGCCTGTGGCCTGTTATTTGTCTCAACAAAAGAGTGAGTAACCATTTTATTGTATAACCATAGAGCTAACATTTACTGATCACTTATATGTACCGAGTATGTTACATGATTTTTTAAAATTAGCCTCATTCTAGAGACAAGCTTAGGGACAGAGAGATAAAGTAATTTGTCCAGCCTTTATTAACACTTTGTCACTTAATAGGAGTTCCCATCGTTTTATTTTTTTTTCTTTTTTTGACTATTATTTTTTATTAGTTTCAGCGATAGAATTTAGTGATCCGTCAGTTGCATATAACACCCAGTGTTCATTTCATCAAGTGCTCTCCTTTCACCCATCACCCAATTATCCCTTCCCTCTCCCCACCTCCCCTCCAGCAACCCACAGTTTGTTTCCTAGAGTTCAGAGTCTCTTATGGTATGCCTCTCTCTCAATTTTCATCTTATTTTATTTTTCCTTCCCTTCTATGTTCATTTGTTTTTTTCTTAAGTTCCACATATGAGTAAAATCATATGGTATTTGTCTTTCTCTGACTGACTTATTTCACTTAGCATAATATCCTCTACTTCCATCCATATCATTGCAAATGGCAAGGTTTCATTCTTCTTGATGGCTGAGTGATATTCCATTTTATATATATATATACACACACACACACACACACACACACACACTACCTCTTCTTTATCCACTCATCTGTTGATAGACATCTGGGCTCTTTCCATATCTGAGCTGTTGTGGACATTGCTGCTATAAACATTGAGGTGCAGGTGCCCCTTTGAATTACTGTGTTTGTATCTTTTGGGTAGATATCTAGTAGTGCACATGCTGGTTTATAGGGTAGCTCTATTTTTAACTTTTTGAGGAACCTCCATACTGTATGTAGCTATAGCAGCTTGCATTCCCACCAACAGTGTAAGAGAGTTCCCCTGTCTCCACATCCTTGCCAATATCTGTTATTTCCTGAGTTGTTAATTTTAGCCATTCTGACTAGTGTGTGGTGATATCTCGCTGTCATTTTGATCTATATTTCCCTGATACCGAGTGATGTTGAACATCTTTTCATGTGCCTGTTGGCCATTTGTATGTCTTCCTTGGAGAAATGTCTGTTCATGTCTTCTGACCATTTTTTGACTGGATTATTTGTATTTTAGGTGTTGAGTTTTGGTAAGTTCTTTATAGATTTTAGATACTAGCACTTCATCTGATAAGACATTTGCATATATCTTCTCCCCATTCCGTCGGTTGTCTTTTAGTTTTGTTGACTATTTCCTTTGCTGTGCAAAGCTTTTTATTTTGATGAGGTCCTAAAAGTTCATTTTTGCTTTTGTTTCCCTTGCCTTTGAAGATGTATCTAGCAAGAAATTGCTGCAGCCAAGGTCAAAGAGATTTCTGCATCTTTTCTCCTCTAGGATTTTGATGGATTCCACTCTCATATTTAGGTCTTTCATCCATTTTGAGTTTATTTATATGTAAGGTGTAAGAAAGTGGTCCAGTTTTATTCTCCTACATGTGGCTGTCCAGTTTTTCCAGCACCATTTGTTGAAGAGACTGTTCTTTTTTCCATTGGATATTCTTTCTCTCTTTGTCAAAGATTAGTTGACCATGGAGTGGAGGGTCCATTTTGGGAATCTCTATTCTGTTCATTGATCTGTGTCTGCTTTAGTGCCTGGACCATACTGTCTTGATGATTACTGCTTTGTAATACAGCTTGAAGTCCGAAATTGTGATGCCTCCAGCTTTGGGTTTATTTTTTTTTAACATTTCTTTGGCTATTCATGGTCTTTTCTGGTTCCATACAAAGTTTAAGATTGTTTGTTCCAGCTCCGTGAAAAAAGCTGATGGTATTTTGATAGGGATTTCATTGAATGTGTATTGCTCTGGTTAGCTTAGACATTTTAACACTATCTGTCCTTCTAATCCATAAGCATGGAAAGTTTTTTCATTTCTTGTGTCTCCCTCAATTTCTTTCATAAGTGTTCTATAGTTTTCAGAGTACAGATCCTTTACCTTTTTGGTTAGGAATACCTATTCCTGGATATCATATGGATTTTGGTGCAATTGTAAACGGGATCAATTCCTTGATTTCTCTTTCTTCTGCCTCATTGTTAGTGTATAGAAATGCAATTGACTTCTGTGCATTAATTTTATATCCTGTGACATTGCCGAATTCCAGTATGAGTTCTAGCAATTTTTGAGTGGAGTCTTTGGGTTTTCCGTACAGAGGATCATGTCATCTGCTAAGAGTGAGAGTTTGACTTCTTTGCTGGTTTGGATGCCTTTTATTCGTTTTTCTTTTTGTTGTCTGACTGCTGAGGCCAGGACTTCCAGTACTATCTTGAACAACAGTGGTGAGAGTGGACATCCCTGTCATGTTCCTGGCCTTATGGGAAAAGCTCTCAGTTTTCCCCATTGAGGATGATAATAGCTGTGGTTCTTTCTATATAGCTTTGATGATCTTGAGGTATGTTCCTTCTATCCCTACCCTGCTGAGAGTTTTTATCAAGAAAGGATGCTGTATTTTGTCAAATGCTTTTTCTGCATCTGTTGAGAGGATCTTATGGTTCTTGCCCTTTCTTTTATTAATGTATTGTATCACATCGATCGATTTGTGGATGTTGAACCACCCTTGCAGCCCAGGAATAAATCCCACTTGGTCATGGTGAATAATCCTTTTTAATGTACCGTTGGATCCTATTAGCTAGTATCCTGGTGAGAATTTTTGCATCCATGTTCATCAGGGATATTGGTCTGTAATTCTCCTTTTTGGTGGGGTCTTTGTCTGGTTTTGAGTTCCCATCATCTTAAAGTGAAATATAAATGGAGTACTGGAGTAAATATAAATGTAACTAGGCTACTCAACTACTCTTTTCACAAAACCCAAACATGTGATTTAAAGTATTTCTAAGCAGGGCACCTGGATGGTTCAGTTGGTTAGGAATATGCCTTTGGCTCAGGTGATGGTCCCAGGGTCCTGGGATTGAGCCCCATGTTGGGCTCCCTGTTTAGTGGGGAGTCTGCTTTTGCTTCTGCCCCTCCCTTCCGCTCATGCCCTCTCTCTGGCTCTTTCTCTCTCTCTCAAATAAATGAATAGAATCTTCAAAAAAAATAAAGTATTTCCAAGCTACAACTATATGGGAGAGTTTCTTCTGCTCTGAAGAAAAGGAAAAGAGAGTAACCTACATAGCTGGGGGGAAATCTTCCTTAGTTTTGAACATGTTGAAATGACATTATTATAACAAGACATTACTAGTTACATGATGGATTTAAGACTACTATCTTAATCTCATCTTTAAAACTTTTAGTCTTTGGAATGTTTTCATTTCCCAGTGGAAAGACTCAAGTCACCCTGTACCACACTGATAATTTTTGTTTAAACTTTTAAATAATAATTAGCTTACTAAACTGTATTCAAAATCACAGTACCTTGTGTAGCTATAATTAGTGGTACAGTTGTTTGATAAAGGCTAAAAATATTCCCAAGAAGTACTTACTAATTTTCTGTCCACATCTTTCTTCTGCCCTTCTTAATATGTACTTCAAAAAGAAAAATAATGAAACACTGCAATCTGTATGACTTTTCTAATGAAAAAGTTGAACATTTTTTTTATTCCCTTGGTAATTACCAGTAGGTCAAAGCTTAACTTTAAGTTAAGCTTAGTTTATTATTTGTCAAAGCATGTACAGTGTTTTCAGATGACTTTCTATAAGTTAAAAAAATTGGAAGCATAAATTTCTTTCTCTAGTTGTAATATTTTTTAACAATTAGAAATCAGTCATTCCTATCCATTCCCATTATTTTTAAAGCCTCAGTGTGCATGAATTATGATTTAGATTTTCAGTCATACAAATACAGCCAATTTTAGCTACTTAAGAACAGAATTTTAGGTTTTAATATTATCCAGGATCTATCATTTTTACTGATGACGTGTTTACTCTTTGTCTACTTGTCGATACTTTCACCACATAGCCTAAAATACAGAGAAACAATTTTTTCAATTATGTGACATTACTATTCAAACTTCTAATAGAATATTCAATGGAAAATGGTATTAATACTGATGCTGTCATTTCACCCTCACCCCCATTACTTTGGTTAATTAATTATTCACATTGAAGTTAAGATATCAAGGCGCCTGGGTGGCTCAATCAGTTAAGCATCTGCCTTTGGCTCAGGTCATTATCTCAGGGTCCTGGGATCAAGCCTCATATCAGGCTTTCTGCTCATTGGCAAGTCTGGTTCTCCCTTTCCCTCTGTGATCTCTCTTGCTTTCACTCTCTCTCAAATAAATAAATAAAATATTTTAATAAAAAGTAAATTTTTTTTAAAAAATGAAGTTGAGGTATCAGTGTACAGATCTTCCTGGACTTATGATGGGATTACATCCGGATAAATCCATCGTAAATTGAAAATATGAGTTGAGGGGCGCCTGGGTGGCTCAGTGGGTTAAGCCGCTGCCTTCGGCTCAGGGTCCTGGGATCGAGTCCCATATCGGGCTCTCTGCTCAGCAGGGAGCCTGCTTCCCTCTCTCTCTCTCTTTGCCTGCCTATCTGCCTACTTGTGATCTCTCTCTGTCAAATAAATAAATAAATAAATCTTAAAAAAAAAAAAAAAGAAAAAGAAAAAGAAAATATGAGTTGAGGGGCTCCTACATGGCTCAGTTTGTTAAGCTCTGCCTTTGGCTCAGTTCATGATCTTAGGGTCCTGGGACCAAGCCCCCTGTCTGGCTCAGCAGGGAATCTGCTGCTGCCTTTCTCTCTGCCCCTCTCCCTCTTGTGCATATATGCATGCGTGCACTGTCTCTTTCAAATAAAATCTTTTTTTATGATGTTATATTAATCACCATACAGTACATATTTAATTTTTGAGGTAGTGTTCTATGATCATTGTTTGCATATGATACCCAGTGTTCCAAGCTGTATGTTCCCTCCTTAATACCCATCACCAGGCTAACCCATTGGCCCACTCCCCTCCCCTCTAAAACCCTCCCTTTGTTTCCCAGAGTCCATAGTCTTTCATGGTTTGTCTCCGCCTTTGATATCTACCCCTTCATTTTTCCCTTCCTTCTCCTAATGTCCTCCATGCTATTCCTTGTGTTCTACAAATAAGTGAAACCATATGATAATTGACTTTCTCTGCTTGACTTATTTCACTTAGCATAATCTCCTCCAGTTCCATCCATGTTGATGCAAGAGTTGGGTATTCATCCTTTCTAATAGTTGAGTAATATTCCATTGCATATATGGACCACATCTTCTTTATCCATTTGTCTGTTGAAGGACATCTCAGCTCTTTCCAGTTTGGATATTGTGGACGTTGCTGCTATGAACATTGGGTACATGTGGTCCTTCTTTTCACTACGTCTGTATCTTTGGGGTAAATACCCAGTAGTGCAATTGCTGGGTTATAGAGTTAGCTCTATTTTTAACTTTTTGAGGAACCTCCATACTGTTCTCCAGAGTGGTTGTACCACCTTGCATTTGTTGTTTCTTACCTTGTCAATTTTTCCCATTCTAACTGGTATTAGGTGGTATCTCAGTATGGTTTTGATTTGGATTTCCCTGATGGCTAATGATGATGAACATTTTTGTATGTGTCTGTTAGCCATTTATATGTCTCCTTTGGAGAAGTATCTGTTCATGTCTTCTGCCCATTTTTTGACTTGATTATTTGGTCTTTTTGGGTGTTGAGTTTGAGAAGTTCTTTATAGACCTTGGATATCAGCTCTTTATCTACACTATCATTTGCAAGTATCTTCTCCCATTCCATGGGTTGCCTCTTTGTTTTGTTGTTTCCTTTGCTATATAGAAGCTTTTTATCTTGATGAAGTCCAAAAAGTTCATTTTCGCTTTTGTTTCCCTTTCCTTTGGAGATGTATTTTGAAAGAAGTTGCTGTGGCCCATGTTGAAGAGGTTACTGCCTATGTTCTCCTCTAGGACTTTGATGGATTCCTGTCTCACATTGAGGTCTTTCATCCATTTAGAGTTTATCTTTGTGTATGGTGTAAGAGAATGGTTGAGTTTCATTCTTCTATATATAGTTGTCCAATTTTCCCAGCACCATTTATTGAAGAGACTGTCTTTTTTTTCACCGGATATTTTTTCCTGCTTTGTCAAAGATTATTTGACCATAGAGTTGAGGGTCCATATCTGGGCTCTATTCTGTTCCATTGGTCTATGTGTCTGTTTTTGTGCCAATACCATGCTGTCTTGGTGATTGCGTCTTTGTAGTATAGCTTGAAGTCAGGCAACGTGATTCCCCCAGCTTTGTTTTTCTTTTTCAACATTTCCTTGGCCATTCGGGGTCTTTTCTGGTTCCATCCCTTTTAGGATTGCTTATTTCAGCACTTTGAAAAATGCTGATGATATTTTGATTGGGGTGGTGTTGAAAGTATAGATTGCTCTGGGCAGTGTAGACTTTTTAACAATGTTTATTCTTCCAATCCATGAGCATGGAATGTTTTTCAATCTTTTTGTGTCTTCTTCACTTTCTTTTGTAGGTGTTCTGTAGTTTCTAAAGTATAGATCCTTCACCTCTTTGGTTAGGTTTGTTCCAAAGTATCTTACAGTTTTTGTTGCTCATAAATGGAATTGATTCCCTAATTTTTCTTCCTAGAGTTACATTGTTAGTGTATAGGAAAGCAACTGATTTTTGTGCATTGATTTTGTATTCTGCCATATTACTGAATTGCTCTATGAGTTCTAAAAAAATAAAAAGAAAATATCAGTAGTTGAAAATGCATTTAATACATGTAACCTACCAAACATGATAGATTAACCTAGACTACCTTAAATGTATTCACAGCACTTACATTAGCCTATAGCTGGGCAAAATCTAACACAAAGCATATTTAATAATAAAGTATTGAATAGCTCATGTAATTTATTGGATACTGTACTGAAAGTGAAAAACAGAATGGTTGCACAGGTACAGAATGGCTCTAAGTGTATCAGTTGTTTACCCTCATGATAGTGTAGGTGACTGGGAGCTGTGGTTTATTGCCACTGTTCAGCATCACAAGATGGTATTATACTGTGTATTACTAGCCCAGGAAAAGATCATAATCCAGCATTGTAAGTACAGTTTCTACTGAATGCATATAGCTTTCACACCATCAGGAAGTTCATAAGTAAAATAAAATAAAATAAAAAAAATCATAAGTAGAATGATTATTAATCAGGGACCATCTGTATTCTTAGATCACTAAAATGTCAATTTAAACATATTTATTTAGGGGCACCTGGGTGGCTCAGACAGTTAAGCGTCTCTCTTTGGCTTGGGTCATGATCTCAGAGTCCTGAGATCAAGCCCTACATCAGGCTCCCTGCTTAGTGGGGAGCCTGCTTTTCTCTCTCCCTCTGCCTGCCACTCCCCCTGCTTGTGCTCTCTGTGTTTCTCTCTGTCAAATAAATAAATAAACTCTTCAAAAAAATAATAAAATAGAAAGATTTTTTAAATATACATTTTCAAATTATCATCTTCTGGGCCACATCTAGACCATTCTGTTTTTTTAAACATTTGAATGAATTACCAACACTTAAAAATTGGAGTATTTAAAATAAAATTTGAGAAAGCCAGCCTCTCTCAAAATCTTTCAGCAATTGGCCCTAGCTGAGTGATGGCTTCTTCCTTTAAATAGGACATGAGGTCTCTGGTTCACCACAGAACCACCCAGCATTTACGTTATCTGCCTTGCTCTGCACTTTATAGTTATGGCCCTTGGTTCTGTACATGCTATGTTATTAACACACTAGACAAAACACTAAGCACATGTTGGTAACCTTGTGTAAGATACTGCCCTTTCTGGAGCTTCAGTTTTCCTCACTGATAGAATCGGGCTACTACTACTTACTTTTTTTAAAGATTTTATTTATTTGACAGAGAGAGAGAGCCGGAGAGCACAAGAAAGGGGAATGGCAGAGGAAGAGGGAGAAGCAGGCTCCCAGCTGAGCAGGGAGCCTGATGAGGGGCTCAATCCCAGCCCTCTGGTATCAGGACCTGAGCCAAAGGCAGACACTTAACCAGCTGAGCCACCCATGTGTCTCAGTACTACTTATTTTTTTTTAGTACTACTTACTTTTAAGGTAGTGTGATGATAAAGAAATTTAAGGTACCTCACTGCCTTTTAGTCCACATGTAGAAATTTTTAAAGATAAAAATAATTTAAGAACTTTATGCCATCACCGCTGCTTCATAACCTGTAAACTAAGTTGTATAAACTCTAATAGTTTAATTGGAAAGATGATTAGCATTCATATAGCCCAAATCCCTTATTTTACAGGTGTGGAAACAGATTCAGAGAGGTAATGTGAGTTTCCCAGTGTCACATAGTAAATGACACATCCAGAAAAATATTTTTTTCTGTTTTGTTTGGTTTCTGTCTCTTGTAACACTGTATTCTCTTGACTACATCATGTTGCCTAGGTCGTATTTCCTATTGCTGGGACAAGAAACATTAGGATAAGTGGTATGATATACAGCTCAATGAGTTTCAATTCTCTAGCAGACAAATATTTCTTAAAGGACAAAATAGTAAATACTTATGGCTTTATGAGCCAGAGGTCTCTGTTGCAACTATCTAGCTCTATGGTTTTAGTATGAAAGCAGCCATAAGCAATATGCAAATGAGTGAGCATTGCTGTGTTCCAGTAAAACTTTATTTACAAAAACGGGCAGCATGCCAGATTTTGCCCGAGAGCTACCATTTGCCACCCTACTCTAGCCAACTCTAGGTATCTAGCTTTATGAAAGTCATATCCGTGTTACCCACAAAATAAAATGGAAATAATGTGGTTACACTCCCTATATCACAAGGTTGCTATGTAAACTGATTGTAAAATGTTTCCAAGAAAAGAACTTCTTTGTAAACTGCCTTATGAACATTTTTTTAGCCAGTATACTTCATGAATATGTTTTGTAACAAATTAGGTGAAAGAAAAGAAATAAAAATTAGGGTACCCTGAGCAACTTCTAGTTGCTATTGGCTCTACTAGGATTCTATGGCTACATGATATATGAAATGAAGGTTTTCATTTACCCATTCTTACATTTACCACTGAAACAACTGTGATATTATAAGTCAACTTTCAGGCCTATTCATGCCACCATTTTAAAATAACTTTTACCCTTTTTGCTATAATATTTGCTAAATTGAGAGGGGTGTTCAGAGGAAAGGGACTGTTCTCTCAGTCTTGCAATGTGAATATGATGTTTTTCTTCTCTTATGATTTCTAGTTTTATACTTTGTAAGACTTAACTCTTTTTTTTTATAAAATTTATTTATTTAATGGACAGAGATCACAAGTAGGCAGAGAGGCAGACAGAGAGAGAGGGGGAAGCAGGCTCCCCGCCAAGCAGAGAGCCCAATGTGGGGCTCGATCCCAGGACCCTAGGATCATGAGCTGAGCCGAAGGCAGAGGCTCTAACCCACTGAGCCACCCAGGTGCCCCAAGACTTAACTCTTTTTAAATTTATTGAGACTTGGTTAGTGGCATAACATATGGCTTATCCTGGAGAATACTCCATGTACACTTGAGAAGAATTTGTATTATATTGTTGTGGGACAGAGTGTTCCATATATGTGTTCGGTATAGTTGGTTGACAGTGTTGTCCAAGCCCTATGTTTATTTATTGATCTTCTTCATAGTTCTACTCATTATTGAAAGTGGGGTATTGAAGTCTCTGTTATTGTAGAACTATCTATTTCTCTCTTCAGTTTGGTCAGCTTTTGCTTCACACATTTTGTAGGTGTGTGTTTAGTTATGTTTGTTTTTATAATTGTAATTTCTTATTGATTGGTTTATGTTTTTATGGAGTATGCTGGTATGGAATTAATGTTTGTTTCCTCCCAAAATTTATATGTTGAAGCTCTCCCCACTAATTGGATAATATTTGGAGGTAGATGGTATTTTGGTCTTTGAGAGGTAAGTAGGTGTAGATGGAGTCATGAGCGTGGGGTCCTCATGATGGAATTAGTGCCTTTGTAAGAAAAAACCAGAGCTTGCTTTTTCTCTACCATGTGAGGTCACAGCAATAAGGAAGCTATCTGCCAGCCAGGGGCCAAGGAAGTCAAGGAAGAGGGCTCTCACCTGAACTCAACAAACCATCTCATCTAAGATTTCCCATCTGTTAGAACTATGAGAAATAGATTTCTGCTATTTAAGTCACTGAGTCTATTGTATTTGTTATAACAGCCTGAGCATATTAAGACCTATACACTGTCCATCTTTTTCACTTGTAACATTTTCTTCACTTAAAATCATTTTGTCTCATATTATTATAGCCATCTCAGCTCTTGTTGTTGTTGTTACTATTTACATGGAGTAGCTTTTTCCATCCTCTCACTTTGGAACTATTTCTGTCTCTGAATCTAAATGGATTCTTATGTAGACAGGATATAGATGGATTATGTTTTATTGTTTTTTAAGTAGGCTCCACACCCAGCATGGAGCCCAGTGTAGGGCTTAAACTCAGGACCCTGAGACCAAGACCTGAGCTAAAAATCCAGAGTTGGATGCTTAACCACTTTAGCCACCCAGGGACCCCAGATAGATTATGTTTTTTAAATTAATTCTGCAAATCTCTGCCTTTGAATTGAGAGTTCGCTCTACATACATTTAAAGTGGTTAATGGTAACATATTAGTTTGCCAGCACTACCTTAATAAAGTACCCCAGACTCAGTGGTTTAGACAACAAATTTATTTTCTCACATTTCTGGAGACTGTAAGTCTGAGATCAGGGTGTTGGGAGAGTTTATTTTTTCTCTGAAGTTTCTCTCCTTGACTTGTAGGTGGCCATTTTCTCTCTGAGTCTTTACCTGGTCTTCCCTCTAAACATGTCTGTATCCTTATCAGAAGTGATTAGTCGTATTGGATTACAGCTCACCCTGATTATCTCATTTTAACTTAATTACCTCTTCAAAAACCTTACATCCAAATATGGTCACATTCGAAGGTATGGGCAGTTGTGACTTCAATATATGAACTTGGGGAAAGTAATTCAGTCTATAACAGATAAGGAAGGACTTCTGCCATTTTGCTATTTGTTTTCCATATGTTATATATTTTTTAACTCAATTACTCCATTACTTCCTTATTTTACATTTAACTGATTTTTGTAATATACCGTATACCTTCTCATGTCCTTTTTTTGAATATATTTCTTAGTTATTTATTTTCTTAATTGTTTCTTGGGGATTATAATTAACATCTTTTTTTGTTTTTTGGGGTTTTTTTATTTAATTTTATTTTTTTCAATGTTCCAAGATTCATTGTTTATGCACCACACCCAGTGCTCCATGCAGTATGTGCCCTCCTTAACACTCACCTTAAAACACACTAGTTTAAATTAATATCACCTTAGTTTTGATAATACACAAACTCTGCTCCTGTACATATGCGTACCTCCTCCCGTTATATGTTATTATCACAATTATATCTTTATATATTTGTATCTATTAACATAGATTTATCATTTTATTTTATGCATTTTTAAATCACATAGGTAGAAAAGAGGAGTTCCAAAACTAAAACAGAACAATACTGTCTTTCACATTTATTTATTGAGTTACTTTTACTGGCATTATGTCCTCATATGGCTTGAGTTATTTTCTAATGTTCTTTTATTTCAGGCTGAAGAATTCTCTTTAACATTTCTTACAGATAATTCTCACAGAAATGAACTCCCTCAGTGCTTATTCATTTGGGAATGTCTTAATTTCTCCCCTTTTTTTGAAGGATAGTTTTGTCATATCTAGAATTCTCGGATGACAGTCTTTCTTTTAACGCTCGAAATACGCCATTCCACTGCTTCTGAACCTCATGGTTTCTGATGTGAAAACAACAGTTAATCTTAGTGAGGACCCCTTGAATACAACAGTCACTCCTCCTTTGCTGCTTTCAAGATTTCTCTCCTTGTTTTTGGCTTTCAAGTTTGATTATAGTTTCTCTCAGGATGTATCTCTTCGAGTCCTAGTTGGAATTCTTTGAGCTTCTTAGAATTTTCCTTTTTCTTTCTTTAAAAAAAGATATTTATTATTTATTTATTTATTTGCTTACTTACTTATTTAAGAGAGAGGTGGAGAGAGCATGAGCAGGAGGAGGGGCAGAGGAAGAGGGACAAGCAGACTCTGAACTGAGCCTAGAGCCGGACATGGGGCTCAGTCCCAGGACCTTGCGATCATGACAGGGCTCAATTCAAGGACCTTGCAATCATGACCTGAGCCAGAAGTCAGTTGCTTAACCTACTGAGCCCCCAGGTGCCCCAGAATTTTCCTTTCTCTGTATGTGGACTCAATATCTTGTGTCCCTTGATTTCAGCCTGAAGAATTTCCTATAGTATTTCTTGTATGGTAGGTCTGCAGGCAACAGATGCTGTCAGTTTTTATCTATGAATGTCCTCATTTTGTCTCTACTCTTTGATATATAAAATTAATTAACATTCTATTTTTGATCAATTTTAGGTTTATGGGGAAAAAATGAGAAAAAGGTACAGTTTCCATATATCCTCCTCACCCAACTCCCAATTTCCCCTATTACTAACATCTTGTACTATTGAAGTACAATTGTTAAAACTGATGGGGCCAATACTGACACATCATTATTAACTAAAGTCCTTGATTTACATCAGAATTCACTCTTTATGTTGTACATTCTATGGATTTTGATGTGTATAATGACATGTATTCATTATTACAGTATTATGGAATAATAATTTCACCCCTTGAAAAATCCACCATGCTACACCTCTTCATTTCTCCCTCCCACCCCAAAATCCCAAGCAGTCACTGAACTTTTAACTGTCTCCATCATTTTGCCTTTTCCAGAATGTCATAGTTAAAATCATACAAGATATAGTCTTTTCAAATTGGCTTCTTTCACTTACCATATGCATTTAAGGTTTCTCCATGTCTTTTTGTGGCTTGATAGGTCCTTTTTTTTTGATGAATAATATTCTTTTTGAAAGGTTTATTTATTTGTTTGAGAGAAAGAAGAAGGCACGAGTGGGGGGGAGGGGCAGAGGGAGAGAGAATCCTCAAGCAAACTCCTTGCTGAGTACAGAGCCCAACACAGGGCTTGATCCCAGGACCCTGAGATCATGACCTGAGTCAAAAATCAAAAGTTGGCCACTTAACTAACTGAGCCACCCAGGTGCCCCTACTGAATAATAGTCTGTTGTTTGGATGTACTACAGTTTGTTTACCCACCAACCTAGTGAAGGATGTCTTCATTGCATTCAAGGTTTGGCAATTATGTATTAGGCTGCTACAAACATTCAGCAAATTTCAGTCAGCAAATTTCAAGTAATTTGGGTAAGAAAACAAGGAGTATAATTTCTGGATCATATGGTAAGATTATATTTAGTTTTGTAAGAAACTGCCAAGTCCTCTTCCAAAGTGGCTATACTATTTTACATTCCCACTAACAATGCGTAAGACTTTTTCTTGCGAGGTGCCTGGTCAGTTAAGTGCCTGCCTTTGGCTCAGGTCATGATCCTGGAGTCTCCAGATGGAGCCCCATGTCCAGCTTCTCTGCTCAGCAGGGAGTTTGATTCTCCCTCTGCCCTTCACCCTGCTTGTGCTCTCTCTGTCTCTCTCTCTCTCTCATTCTCTCCCTCCCTCTCACTGTCACTCTCTGTCTCTCAAATAAGTAAGTAAAATCTTTAAAAAAAAAAAAAAGACTTTCTGTTGCTCCATGTACTTGTCAACATTTGGTGTTGACAGTATTTTGGATTTTGAACCTTCTAAGATGTGCATAGTGGTATCTCACTGTTTTTTTTAATTTGCAGTTCCCTAAAGTTATATGATATTGAGCATCTTTCTATGTACTGATTTGTCATCTATATATCTTCTTTGAGATTTTTCTGCTCAGATATATCTTAATTGGGTTTCTGGTTTATTATTGTGAAATTTTAAACACTTTTTATATATTTTGGATATGAGTCTTCTATCAGGTATTTGTTTTCAAAATATTTTCTTCCAGTCTTTGTCTTGTCTTTTCATTCTTTTTTTTTTAAAGATTTTATTTATTTGTCAGAGAGAGAGAGTACACACAAGCAGGCAGAGAGGCAGGCACAGAGAGAGGAGGCAGCAGGCTCCCTGCTGAGCAAGGAGCCCGATGCGGGACTCGATCCCAGGACCCCAGGATCATGGCCTGAGCCGAAGGCAGTGGCTTAACCAACTGAGCCACCCAGGCGTCCCTCTTTTCATTCTTTTAACAGCATCTCTTACAGAGTAGAGTTTTTAATTTTGATAAAGTCCAGCTTATCAACTTTTTTCTTTTATTCCTCGTGCTTTGGGTTCTATCTAAGAATTGATTGCCAAACCAAAAGTCACTTATTGTGGTATATACATTCTTGTATTTGTTTGCTAATGTCTTATTCAGGATTTTTATATCTATGTTCATGAGAAATATTGATCTGCACTTTTCCTTTCATATAATACCTCTGTCTAGTTTTGGCACTCGGGTAGTACTGGCCTTCTAAAATGAGTTAAGAAGTATTCCCTCTGCTTCTGTTTGTGGAAGAGATTGTAAAGAATTGGTAAAATTTCTTCCTTATATATTTAGTAGAATTCACTCATGAACCCACCTGGCCATGGGAGTTTCTATTTGGGAAGGTTATTAATTGTTGATTCAGTTTCTTTAATAAATATAGGCTTATTCAAATTATCTGTTTCTCCTTGTGTGAGTTTTAGTAGATTGTATCTTTCAAGTAATTGGTCCATTTCATTTTGCTTAACAAATTCATGGGCATGGGGTTGTTAATAATATTCCTTTATTATCCTTTTAATATTCAGGGCCTCATTAATGATAACCCATTTCATTTCTGATATTAGTAACTTTTGTCTTTTTTCCCTTACTCAGCCTGTTTAAAAATTGACTCTTTTTACTAGTCTTTCAAAGAACCAGTTTTTAATTTTGTTGATTTTCCCTATTGAAATCCTATTATCAATTTCACTGATTCCTGCTCTAATTTGTATTACCTCTTTCTTTTTAGTTTGGATTTAATTTGTTCTTTTTCTAAAGTGCAAACTTACATGATTGATTTTAGGTCTATGCATTTGATGCTGCAAATTTCTGTCTAAGCACAGCTTTCACTGAATCCCACAAATTTCGATTAGTTGTGTTTTCATTTTTATTTAGTTTTATATATTTTTAAGTTTCTCCTGAGATTCCTTCTTGACCTATATTATTTAGAAATGTGCTGTTTAGCCACTCTGGAAAACTGTATGGTGATTCCTCAAGAAGTTAAATATAGAGCTACCCTATGACCTAGCAATTGCACCACTAGGTATTTACCCCAAAGATACAAATGCAGTGATCCAAAGGGACACATGGACCCCAGTGTTTATAGCAGCAGTGTCCACAATAGCCAAGCTGTGGAGGGAGCCAGATGTCCATTGGCATCTAGATGAATGGAAAAAGATGTGGTATAGGTATACGATGGAATATTACTCAGCCATCAAAAAGGTTGAAATCTTACCATTTATATCAATGTGGATGGAACTGGAGGCTATCATGCTGAGTGAAATAAGTCAGTCAGAGAAAGACAGTTATCATATGCTTCCACTCATATGTGGAATTTAAGGAATAGTGCAAAGGATCATAGGGGAAAGTCAGGAAAACTGAATGGGAAGAAATCAGAGAGGGAGACAAACCATGAGAGACTCTTAACTATAGGAAACAAACCAAAGGTTGCTGGGGGGGAAGATGGGGGAGGGATGGGGTAACTGGGTGATAGGCATTAAGGATGGCATGTGATGTGATGAGCATTGGGTGTTAAATGTAACTGATGTATTATTGGACTCTATATCTGAAACTAATGATGTACTTTATGTTGGCTAATTGAATTTAAATTTTTAAAAAAAGAAATGTGCTATTTAGGAACACCTGGGTGTCTCAGTTGGTTAAGCATCTGACTCTTGATTTCAACTTAGGTTATGATCTTGGGGTTGTGAGATCAAGCCCTGCATCCAGCTCTGTGCTGAGTATGGAGCCTGCTTGGGATTCTCTCTCCCTCTGCTCCTCCCCCACCCTAAAAGAAAGAAATGTGCTGTTTAATCTCTTAAATGTTTGGGAATTTTCCAGCTACCTTTCTTTTTTTTAAAGATTTTATTTATTTATTTACATTATTTTTTTAATTTGGCAGAGAGAGAGAGAGATCACAAGTAGGCAGAGAGAGGGGGGGAAGCAGGCTCCCCACCGAGCAGGGAGCCCGATGCAGGGCTCGATCCCAGGACCCTGAGATCATGACCTGAGCCGAAGGCAGAGGCTTAACCCACTGAGCCACCCAGGTGCCCCTTTATTTATTTATTTGACAGAGAGATCACAAGTAGGCAAAGAGGCAGGCAGAGAGAGAGAAGGAAGCAGGCTCCCTGCTGAGCAGAGAGCCCGATGTGGGGCTCGATCCCAAGACCCTGAGATCATGAGCTGAGCCAAAGGCAGAGGCTTAACCCACTGAGCCACCCAGGCACCCCCCACCCCCAGCTACCTTTCTGTTGTTGATTTCTAGTTTAATTCCACTGTTGTCTGAGGGTATGCATTGCATGATTTCTGCTTTTTGAAATATGTTAAGTTGTCTTTTAGGACCCAGAATGTGATCTATCTTGATGAATATTCCATGTGAGCCTGAGAATAATATGTAGTTTGCTATTGTTTGATAAAGTAGTCTGTAGATGTTAATTATATCCAGCTGATCAATGGTGCTATTGAGTTTTTTATGTCTTTACTGACTTTCTTCCTGATTGATCTATTCATTACTGGTAAAGGGCTGTTGTAGTCTCCAGCTGTAAGAGTGGATTCCTCAGGGCACCTGGATGGCTCAGTCATTAAGCGTGTGCCTTCAGCTCAGGTCATGATCCCAGGGTCCTGGGATCGAGCCCCAAGTCAGGTTCCCAGCTCAGCAGGAAGCCTGCTTCTCCCTCTCCCACTCCCCCTGCTTGTGTTCCCTCTCTTGCTGTCTCTCTCTCTCTGTCAAATAAATAAATAAAATCTTTAAAAAAAGAGTGGATTCCTCTATTTCTCCTAGCAGTTCCGTCAGTTTTTGCCTCACATAGTTTGATGCTCTTTTGATATGCCCATGATATATCAAGAACTGACCTTTTTATCATTGTATTTGATAATTTTCCCCACTCTGAAATCTGCTTTGTCTGAAATTACTAAAGTAACTCCAGCTTTCCTTTGATTAGCGTTACCGTGATATATCTTTGTCCATCCCTTCACTTTTAGTCCTATATGATTTTACATTTAAATTTAAAGTGGGTTTCTCATAGACATTACGTAGTTGAATCTTTTTTTTTGATCTGCTAACAACCTTTAATCGGTGTATTTAGACCATTGATGTTTACAGTGATTGTTGATATAGTTGGATTAATACTTACCATGTTCATTAATGTTTTCTATTCATTGCTCTTGTTCTTTGTTCCTATGCTTTTGTCTCCTAGTCTTTTTCTGTCTTATCTGATTTTAACTGAGTATTTTGTATATCTTTTTTTTTATCTTCCCTTAAAATATGAATAATCCTACTTTTTAATCTTTTTTTGAGGGGTTGCCAACTAAAGTAAGTTTGTAGTATATATATGTATAACCAATTCAAGATCACTTTCAAATAACACAATACCACTTCCCAGGTGGTGGAAGTACCTTATTTACAGAGTATTTCCAATTCTCCTTCCCATCCCTTATAACATTGCTGCCATTTGTTTTACTTACCCATAAGCTAACATCATTGAATATGTTGTTATTATTTTGAGCAAATTATTATCTGCTAGATCAATTAAGAATAAGAGAAATACCCCAATTTAACCCTCAAATTGAGAAGCATGAAAACTTTTACTAAAAAAAAAAGAATAAAAGAAATAAGCTATTTTATTTTACCTTCATTTTTTTCCTTCTCTCTGAAGAACTTTTAACATTTCTTGCAAGACAGTTCTATTGTTGACATGTTCCCTCAACTTTTTGTCTGAAAGCCTATATTTATTTGCTGGGTGTGGAATTCTAGGTTGGGGATACTTTTAACACTTTATTTCATTCCACTCTCTTCTTGTCTCACACGAGATCTAAAGAGATGTCTGATATAACTCTTACTTTGCTCCTTTATATGTAAGGCATTTTTCCCTCTGGCTTTGTTCAGGATTTTTCCTTGATTTTTCTGCAGTTTATTTATTTTTTTTAAAGATTTTATTTATTTATTTATTTATTTGACAGAGAGAGAGTGAGAGAGGGAACACAAGCAGGGGGAGTGGGAGAGGCAGAAGCAGGCTTCCCACGGAGCCCGAAGCCCAATGCAGAGCTCTATGCCAGGACCCTGGGATCTTGACCTGAGCCAAAGGCAGATGCCCAACAGCTGAGCCACCTAGGTGCCCCTATTTTCTGCAGTTTAAATATGAGATTACTAGGTATAGATTTTTGAGTATCTAGCTTTGTACTCTCTGAGCTTCCTCAACCTATGGTTTGATGCCTTTCATTAATTTGGGGGAAATTATCTTGTCACTATTAGTTTAAATACTTCCTCTTCCTTTCTTCCTTCCTGTTCCTTTCCCTCTTTACCTTCTGGTATTTCTATTATATGTCTATTCCTCCTTTTATAATTGACCGCTGGTTCTGGGATGTTCTACTTCTTTTTTTTTTTTCCTTTTATTTTAGTTTTAAAAGTTACTATTGGTATATTTTCAATCTTCACTGATACTTACCTCAACCATGCCCAGTCTATTGATGAGCCCATCAAAGGTATTCTTTATTTGTTATGGTATTTTGGCTTTCTGCCATTTCCTTTTGAATTTTTCTTACAGTTGCCATTTCTTTGCTAACATTATCTATATTTGTCCAGTTCTCTGCTAACATCATCCATATCTGTTCTTTCATGTTGTCCACTTTTTGCATTACATGTGACATATTAGTCTTGGTTGATTGATATTCCCAGTCTGATAATTTCAACATCTCTGCCATTTCTGTGTCTGGTTCTGATGCTTGTGGTGTCTTTTAGTATGACTTCTGCTTTTTTTTTCCGTTTTTTTTTTATTGTGTTTACTTTTTGTCTGAAAGCTACACATATGTACTAGGTAAAAGAAACTGAGGTAAACAGGCCTTTAAATAAGATTTTATGTTATCAGGCATTTGGCTGTATTTACTGTTTGCTGTAGTTGTCAATGTTGGAAACTAAACTTTCCCCAGTGTCCTTGGTTTTGTCTGGCCTGTTTTCTTTAGATTTCCCTAGATACTTCTTTTTTTGTTCTTTAATCTAACAATTTATTTAACAAATTCTCTAGTGTAAAGGACTGTAAGTAAATTATCTTCACTTCCTGCCTGTTTTTTTTGTTTTGTTTTGTTTTTTGAAGTACAGATGACATACAATGTTATATTAGTTTCAAGTGTACAGCATAGTGATTCAACAATTCTCTACATTACACAATGCTTATTACCACAATAAGTATAGTTACCATCTGTCATCATACAAAGTTACTAAGTGTTATTGACTGTATTCCTTATGCTGTACTTTTCATCCATCTGACTTATTTATTTTAAATATTGTCTGAGATGCACAGTTCTTTCAGTTGTATTCCCATATTATAAGAAACCTTACTGACATAGTGGTAAGGTGTTGGAAGACTTGGAAGTATTCTGTAGTACTATGATTTGGCCTGTTTTTTAGTGACCCTGTGCCCCTGAGCTGTGCCCTTCACAAGTGCTTCCCAGTTTTTTGTTTTCCCCTTTAGGCGAGACAGGAAGGCTGGAGGGTGCTGGAGTTCTGTCTTTGCCTTCCCCAAGGTTGGTCAGGCTCTGGTACAATAGCTTCTCTTAAGAACAGTCTTTAAGAACAGAACGTTTGGGGCATATTTTTTTTTAAGGTTTACTTATTTATTTGTCAGAGAGAGAGCGAGAGAACACAAGCAGGAGGAGCGGCAGGCAGAGGGAGAAGCAAGGTCCCCCACTGAGCATGGAGCCTGATGCCGGACTCAATCCCAGGACCCTGGGATCATGACCTGAGCTGAAGGGCAGACACTTAACTCTGAACCACCCAGGCATCCCTTCTGGGAATATTTAAAAATGGCTGTTCTTTCCCTTTCCCTACTGGAAGGATGAAGGGATTTTTCTCCAATCACTGTGAGAACCTGATAAGGCTTTTGGTAATAAAACTCAAAGTGTGGGAGTCTTCCCCAAGACTGGGCCTCTTTGGAATTTTTAACTCTCAAACTTGTCCCCACTGAGCTTCCAGCTTCCAGCAATTTGTCAAGTTCAGGTCCTGCTACCCTACTCCTGGTTCCCACTCCTGGTTCCCTCTCCTATGTTTCTACCCTGGTAAATTGTGCTTATTTGTATCCATCTGTGTAACTCTCCAGTCTTTACAACCTCTCTTCTCTGATGAATCGAAGGGGAGTTGGTTTTCAGGTGGTCCAGGGTTTTGTTTTGTTTTTTTCCTTCTTGATATGTGGGCAGGAGAGATAACTTCCAAGCCTTTACATGCCTAAATGGATTACCTTCATTTTCTAAAGTCGACAGTCTTTTTTTCTTTCATCACTTTCAGTCTGTTACCAACTGCCTTCTGCCCTACATTGTTTCTAATCAGAAGTCATCTATTTATCTTACTGTAGTTTCCATGTAAGTAATTAGTCATTTCATCTTGCTGCTTTCATGATTTTCAGTTTTTCTGTTTTTCAACATTATACTATAATGTATCTGCTATGGATCTCCTTATGGTTTATTCCTGCTTGGACCTCTTGAGCTTCCCAGATGTGTAGATAAATATTTTTCATTAAATTTAGAAGTTTTTACCATTATTGCATTAAATATCTCTTCTGTTTTGCTCTTGTCTTTTTATGGTACTCCCAGTATATGTGTATTGGTGCCCTTAATGATGTGTAACATTTCTCTGAGGCTGTTTTCATTTTCCTTCATTCTGTTTTTCTGTGCTTTGAGATTACATATTATCTTTTGATCTGTCTTCAAGTTCACTTATTATTCTTCTAATTCAAATCTACTTTGTGTTCTTTTATTTCAGTTTTGTACTCCTCAACTCCAGAATTCCATTTGGTTCTTCTTAATAATTTCTGTCTCCTTGTAGATATTTTCTACCTAATGAGCCATTGACATCGTAATTTCATTTCTTTTATTTCTGGTCATGGCATGGCATATTATATTCCTTTGTTGTAAGAAGCTTAATTCCTTTTTTTTTTTTTTTTTGGTGCACTTGTCCTCCTTGCTGTGCATATTTAAAGTTACTTCAAGTTCATCTTTGCTTCTTTTTCAGGCTCCTATACTTTCATACCAAGATGTCTGCAGTCAGGCATTTTTTAAATTTCAGTTTTTTCATTTGAGGGTGGCGTCCTCTATATCATACAGAAATTTCTTATATTTTGGTCAACTAATGATATCGTTTCTTGGTTTCTACTGTGTTTACTGAATTTTTCTGAAAATGTGTTATAGTGGTAAAATACACATAACATAAAGTTTACCATTTTAAGTGTTCATTGGCATTAATTACATTCACAATATTGTATAACTATTACCATTACCTATTTTCACATCTTTCATTACCTTAACAGAAACTCTGTAGTCATTAAATAATAACTCCTCATTCCTCTTCCCCTCCGACCCTGGTAACTTCTAATCTACTTTCTGTGTCTGCAAATTTGTCTACCCTAGGATACCTCATATAAATAGGGTAATTCCGTATTTGCCCTGACACTGTTTTGCTTAGCTTAATGTCTTCAAGGTTCATCCATGTCATAGCATGTTTTAGAACTGAATTCCTTTATATGGCTGAATAACAGTCCATTCTATATATATTCCACATTGTTTGTCCACTCATCAGTTGATGGACATCTGAATTCTCACCACCTTTTTCTTTTGTGAATAATACTGCATTTAACATTGCTGCATAAATATCTATTCAAGTCCATACTTTCAGTTCTTTTGGGAAGTATACCTAGGAATAGACTATGTAAACATGGTAATTGTTTAGCTTTTTGAGAAAAAGAAAGACTTTCCATTGGAGCTGCACCATTTTACATTCCCATCAGTAATGCATAAAGATTCCAATTTCTGCAAATCCTCACCAACATTAGCTATTTTCCTTCTTATTGATAATTGCCACTCTAATAGGTGTGAAGTGGTATCTGTGATTTTGCTTTGCATTTCTCTAATGACTTGTGTTAAGACTTTTTACATGTACTTTTGGCCATTTCTAATAATAGGTAATTTGTTCATTTTGCAACTAATTTGTTTATTTGTTGTTGAGTTGGGGGAGTTTTTATGTATTCTGATTATTTGCAAATATTTTCTTCCATTATGTAGATAATTGTTTCACTCTCCTGATAGTGTCATTTGATGCATAAAAGATCTTCATTTTTATGAAGTCCAGTTAAACTATTTTCCCCTTTTTTGCCTATGCTTTCAGTGTCAGGGGCCAAGAAATTACAAAATCCAATGTTATGAAGATTGTCTCCAATGTTTTCTTCACAGACTTTTATAGTTTTCACTCTTATGTTTGGTTCTTTGATCCATTTTGAGTTAATTTTTGTATGTGGTGTAAGTTTAGGGTCCAACTTGATACTTTTGCATGTGGATATCCAGTTTTCCTTGCAGCATTTATTGGAGACTATTCCTTTCCCCCATTGAATGGTAGGCACTCTTGTTGAAAAACAGTGGACTGTATACATTCAAAGGTTTATTTCTGGGTTCTATTCTATTCCATTGGTCTATATATCTGTCTTTATTCCAATACCATTTTTTTTTTTTGGTTACCATTGCTTTGTACTAAGTTATGAAATCCGGAGATATGAGTCCTTCATATTCTTCATTTTCAAGATTGCTGCCTAATAGTGGTCTCTTAATTCCATATGAATTTTAGGATGTTTTTCTATTTCTATAAAAATGTCACTGGGATTCTGATAAGGATTGCATTGAATCTATAGATCATTTTGGATAATATTGTCATCTTAGCAATATTAAGTCTTCTAATCCATGAACACAGGATGTCTTTACATTTATTTAGGTCTTTAAATTCATTTAACAATGTTTTGTAATTTTCTGTGTGCACATCTTTCACCTCTTTGCTTGTTTATTATTAAGTATTTTATTCTTTTTGGTGCTACTGCAAATATAATTATTTTCTTAATTTCTTTTTTGAATTATTTACTATTATTATATAGAAATGGAACTGAATTTTGGGGGCAACTGGGTGGCTTAGTCGGTTAAACATCTGTCTTCAGCTCGGGTCATGATCACAGGGTTCCTGAATTGAGCCCCAAATTAGGCTCCTTGCTCAGCAAGGAGTCTACTTCTCCCTCTCCCTCTGCCTTTCTCCCTGGCTCATTCTCTTTCTCTTTTTGTGTCAAATGAATAAATCAAATCTTTAAAAAAGTAAAAATGCAACTGAATTTTGCATGTTGGTTTCATATCCTGAAACACTGCTGAATTTGTTTGTTAGCTATAACAGATTTTTTTGTACATTCTTTTGGGTTTTCTACATATAAAATAATATCACCTACAAACAGAGATAGTTTTTCTTCTTCCTTTTTAATTTAGACGCCTTTTATTGATTTTCTTGCCAACATGACCTGTCTAGAATTTCCAGTAGTGTGTTGAATAGAAGTGATAAATGTGGGCATCATTGTCTTTTTCCTGTCTTAGAGGAATTTTCCTGTCTTAGAGGAAAAGCTCTCAGGTTTTGGAATAATTTTATGATTTATGATTTTTTTCTTATTTGGTATGATATTAGCTGTGGATTTTTTTTAGCCCAGAGCCATGGAGGGTAGGATCTGCTAATAGTCACTATCTGTCAAATCTACCCAGAATATTTCTACCCTAGGAAGCTGAGAAGATGGCAACTGCCACTCAGTTGTCAAGCCAAATATATCAGCTTTCCCACAATACAGATATGTGACAGAAAGGGGGACTGCACTTTTCACCAACTGTTTTGCCTATTTTGTAGAAGTTAGCATTAGGGAAGTAGATGCTGCCCTTACCCAGGAAAGCAGTTCCACTCCAGGGAGCTGGAAGCTATGGGGAACCACCTGCCACACAGCTCCCAAGCTTGTTAAAATAGTTCTTCCACAATGTAGAGCAATGGAGATATGGGTGTATTACCTAGCTTTATTACCAAGGCCTCCCAGTGTTCTTAGCTATTGTCCATAACTTTATTGAATAAATAACTTGTCAATCTGTTATAATCCCTTTGATCAATCTCTGGAACATTTGATTGAGTATCCTTGCTAATACTTGATCAATTTAATAGTTATCTCTACAAGGAAGAAATTTCCCTTAGGTTCTCACATGGCTATTCTGGAAGGGCTCTCACTTTCTTAATGTATCTTTGACACACAAAAGTTTTTAATTTTGACTAGGTCATATTTATCGTTTTTAAATTTTTCTTGCTTGTACTTTTTGCTTCATATCTAAGGGTGCTTTGCCTAACTCAAGATCACAAAGATTTACTCCTGTGTTTTCCTATAGTTGTTTTAAAATTTCACCTCTTATGGTTAGGTCTTTGATCCTTTTTTTTTTTTTTAGGGCTAGCACGAGGTGTTTTATTTTATTTTTTTTATTTTAATAAACATATAATGTATTTTTATCGCCAGGGGTACAGGTATGTGAATCGCCAGGTTTACACATTTCACAGCACTCATCATAGCACATACCCTCCCCAATGTCCATTTCCCCACCACCCTCTCCCGTCCCCCCTCCCCCCAGCAACCCTCAGTCTGTTTTTTGAGATTGAGTCTTTTATGGTTTGTCTCCCTCCCAATCCCATCTTTTCATTTTTTTCTTTTCCTACCTCCCCCCAACCCCCCCTCATTGCATCTCCACTTCTTCATATCAAAGAGATCATATGATAGTTGTCTTTCTCCGATTGACTTATTTCGCTAAGCATGATACCCTCTAGTTCCATCCACGTCGTCGCAAATGGCAAGATTTCATGTCTTTTGATGGCTGCATAGTATTCCATTGTATATATATACCACATCATCTTTATCCATTCATCTGTTGATGGACATCTAGGCTCTTTCCACAGGTTGGCTATTGTGGACATTGCTGCTACAAACATTCGGGTGCACGTGCCCCTTCGGAGCACCATGTTTGTATCTTTAGGATATATACCCAGTAGTGCAATTGCTGGGTCATAGGGTAGCTCTATTTTCAGTTTTTTGAGGAACCTCCACACTGTTTTCCAGAGTGGTTGCACCAGCTTGCATTCCCACCAGCAGTGTAGGAGGGTTCCCCTCTCTCCGCATCCTCGCCAGCATCTGTCATTTCTTGACTTGTTAATTTTAACCATTCTGACTGGTGTGAGGTGGTATCTCATTGTGGTTTTGATTTGTATTTCCCTGATGCCAAGTGATGTGGAGCACTTTTTCATGTGTCTGTTGGCCATCTGGATGTCTTCTTTGCAGAAATGTCTGTTCATGTCTTCTGCCCATTTCTTGACTGGATTATTTGTTCTTTGGGTTTTGAGTTTGATAAGCTCTTTATAGATTTTGGATACTAGCCCTTTATCTGATATGTCATTTGCAAATATCTTCTCCCATTCTGTCAGTTGTCTTTTGGTTTTGTTAACTGTTTCCTTTGCTGTGCAAAAGCTTTTGATCTTGATGAAATCCCAATAGTTCATTTTTGCCCTTGCTTCTGTTGCCTTTGGCGATGTTCCTAGGAAGAAGTTGCTGCGGTTGAGGTCAAAGAGGTTGCTGCCTGCGTTCTCCTCAAGGATTTTGATAGATTCCTTTCTCACATCGAGGTCCTTCATCTATTTTGAGTCTATTTTCGTGTGTGGTGTAAGGAAATAGTCCAATTTCATTTTTCTGCATGTGGCTGTCCAATTTTCCCAGCACCATTTGTTGAAGAGGCTGTCTTTTTTCCACTGGATATTCTTTCCTGCTTTGTTGAAGATTAGTTGACCATAGAGTTGAGGGTCTATTTCTGGGCTCTCTATTCTGTTCCATTGATCTATATGTCTGTTTTTGTGCCAGTACCATACTGTCTTGATGATGACAGCTTTGTAATAGAGCTTGAAGTCTGGAATTGTGATGCCACCGACTTTGGCTTTCTTTTTCAATATTCCTTTGGCTATTCGAGGTCCTTTGTGGTTCCATATAAATTTGAGGATTATTTGTTCTACTTCTTTAAAAAAAATGGATGGGATTTTGATAGGGATTGCATTAAATGTGTAGATTGCTTTAGGTAGAATAGACATTTCACAATATTTGTTCTTCTAATCCATGAGCATGGAATATTTTTCCATTTCTTTGTATCTTCCTCAATTTCTTTCATGAGTACTTTATAGTTTTCTGAGTATAGATTCTTTGCCTCTTTGGTTAGATTTATTCCTAGGTATCTTATGGTTTTGGGTGCGATTGTAAATGGGACTGACTCCTCAATTTCTCATTCTTCTGTCTTGTTGTTAGTGTAAAGAAATGCGACTGATTTCTGTGCATTGACTTTATATCCTGACACTTTACTGAATTCCTGTACAAGTTCTAGCAGTTTTGGAGTGGAGCCTTTTGGGTTTTCCACATATAGTATCATATCATCTGCAAAGAGTGATAGTTCGACTTCTTCTTTGCCAATTTGGATGCCTTTAATTTCTTTTTGTTGTCTGATTGCTGAGACTAGGACTTCTAGTACTATGTTGAACAGCAGTGGTGATAACGGACATCCCTGCCGTGTTCCTGACCTTAGTGGAAAAGCTTTCAGTTTTTCTCCAGTGAGAATGATATTTGCAGTGGGTTTTTCATAGATGGCTTTGGTAGTATTGAAGTATGTGCCCTCTATCCCTACACTTTGAAGAGTTTTAATCAGGAAGGGATGCTGCACTTTGTCAAATGCTTTTTCAGCATCTATTGAGAATATCATATGGTTCTTACTCTTTCTTTTATTAATGTATTTTATCACATTGATGGATTTGCAGATGTTGAACCAACCTTGCAGCCCTGGAATAAATCCCACTTGGTCGTGGTGAATAATCCTTTTAATGTACTGTTGGATCCTATTGGCCAGTATTTTGGTGAGAATTTTCACATCTGTGTTCATCAAGGATATTGGTCTGTAATTCTCTTATTTGGTGGGATCCTTGTCTGGTTTTGGGATCAAGGTGATGCTGGCCTCATAGAATGAGTTTGGAAGTTTTCCTTCCATTTCTATTTTTTGGAACAGTTTCAGGAGAATAGGAATTAATTCTTCTTTAAATGTTTGGTAGAATTCCCCTGGGAAGCCGTCTGGTCCTGGACTTTTGTTTGTTTGGAGATTTTTGATGACTGTTTCAATCTCCTTACTGGTTATGGGTCTGTTCGGGTTATCTATTTCTTCCTGGTTCAGTTGTGGTAGTTTATATGTCTCTAGAAATGTATCCATTTCTTCCAGATTGTCAAATTTGTTGGCGTAGAGTTGCTCGTAGTATGTTCTTATAATTGTTTGTATTTCTTTGGTGTTGGTTGTAATCTCTCCTCTTTCATTCATGATTTTATTTATTTGCGTCCTTTCTCTGTTCTTTATGATAAGTCTGGCCAGGGGTTTGTCAATCTTATTAATTCTTTCAAAGAACTAGCTCCTAATTTTGATTTGTTCTATTGTTTTTTTACTTTCTATTTCATTGATTTCTGCTCTGATCTTTATGATTTCTCTTCTCCTGCTGGGTTTAGGCTTTCTTTGTTGTTCTCTCTCCAGCTCCTTTAGGTGTAGGGTTAGGTTGTGTATTTGAGACCTTTCTTGTTTCTTGAGAAAGGCTTGCACCTCTATATATTTTCCTCTCAGGACTGCCTTTGTTGTGTCCCACAGATTTTGAACCGTTGTGTTTTCATTATGATTTGTTTCCATGAATTTTTTCAATTCTTCTTTAATTTCCTGGTTGACCCATTCATTTTTTAGAAGGATGCTGTTTAGTCTCCATGTATTTGCGTTCTTTCCAAATTTCCTCTTGTGATTGAGTTCTAGCTTCAGAGCATTCTGGTCTGAAAATATGCAGGGAATGATCTCAATCTTTTGGTACCGATTGAGACCTGATTTATGACCCAGGATATGGTCTATTCTGGAGAATGTTCCATGTGCACCAGAGAAGAATGTATATTCTGTTGCTTTGGGATGGAATGTTCTGAATATATCTGTGATGTCCATCTGGTCCAGTGTGTCATTTAAGGCCTTTATTTCCTTGTTGGTCTTTTGCTTAGATGATCTGTCCATTTCAGTGAGGGGAGTGTTAAAGTCCCTTGCTATTATTGTATTACTGTCAATGTGTTTCTTTGATTTTGTTATTAATTGGTTTATATAGTTGGCTGCTCCCATGTTAGGGGCATAGATATTTAAGATTGTTAGGTCTTCTTGTTGGACAGACCCTTTGAGTATGATATAGTGTCCTTCCTCATCTCTTATTATAGTCTTTGGCTTAAAATCTACTTGATCTGATATAAGGATTGCCACCCCAGCTTTCTTCTGATGTCCATTAGCATGGTACATTGTTTTCCACCCCCTCACTTTAAATCTGGAGGTGTCTTCGGGTCTAAAATGAGTTTCTTGTAGGCAGCATATTGATGGGTTTTGTTTTTTTATCCATTCTGATACCCTGTGTCTTTTGGTGGGGCCATTTAGCCCATTAACATTCAGGGTAACTATTGAGAGATATGAATTTACTGCCATTGTATTGCCTATAAGGTGACTGTTACTGTATATTGTCTCTGTTTCTTTCTGATCTACTACTTTTAGGGTCTCTCTTTGCTTAGAGGACCCCTTTCAATATTTCCTATAGAGAAATATTGGTGTTTGCAAATTCTTTCAGTTTTTGTTTGTCCTGGAAGCTCTTTATCTCTCCTTCTATTTTCAGTGATAGCCTAGCCGGATATAGTATTCTTGGCTGCATGTTTTTCTCGTTTAGTGCTCTGAATATATCATGCCAGTTCTTTCTGGCCTGCCAGGTCTCTGTGGATAGGTCTGCTGCCAATCTAATGTTTTTACCCTTGTATGTTACAGACTTATTTTCCTGGGCTGCTTTCAGGATTTTCTCTTTGTCACTAAGATTTGTAAATTTTACTATCAGGTGACGAGGTGTGGACCTATTTTTATTGATTTTGAGGGGCGTTCTTAACATCTCCTGGATTTTGATGTTTGTTCCCTTTGCCATATTAGGGAAATTCTCTCCAATAATTGTCTCCAATATACCTTCTGCTCCCCTCTCTCTTTCTTCTTCTTCTGGAATCCCAATTATTCTAATGTTGTGTCATCTTATGGTGTCGCTTATCTCTCGAATTCTCTCCTCGTGGTCCAGTATTTGTTTGTCTCTCTTTTGCTCAGCTTCTTTATTCTCTGTCATTTGGTCTTCTATATCACTCTTTCTTCTGCCTCATTTATGCTAGCAGTGAGAGCTTCCATTTTTGATTGCACCTCATTAATAGCTTTTTTGATTTCAACTTGGTTAGATTTTACTTCTTTTATTTCTCCAGAAAGGGCTTTTATCTCTCCGGAGAGGGTTTCTCTAATATCTTCTATGCCTTTTTCAAGCCCGGCTAGAACCTTGAGAATTGTCATTCTGAACTCTAGATCTGTCATGTTACCAATGTCCGTATTGATTAGGTCTCCAGCCTTCCGTACGGCCTCTTGTTCTTTTTTTTTGACGTGAGTTTTTCCGCCTTGTCATTTTGTCCAGATAAGATTTGCTTTCTCCTGCTGTGGAATTCCGCTGTTTTTGGTGACTGAAGTTGGTTTTGGCTGGGTTTCTTGTTGATCTTCTGGGGGAGGGGCCTGTTGTAGTGATTCTCAAGTGTCTTTGCCGCAGGCGGAATTGCACTGCCCTTGCCAGGGGCCGGGCTAAGTAATCCACTCGGGTTTGCTTTCGGGAGCTTTTGTTCCCTGAGCGCTTTCCATAGAGTTCCGGAGGACGGGAATGAAGATGGCCGCCTCCCAATCTCTCCGCCCGGAGGAGCCGAGAGCTTGGGGTTCTGCTCCTCAGTGCGCCCTCAGAGAAAAGCACCCAACCGCCCCGCCTCCCTGGCCTGCAGTCTCCCCTTGAGGAAAGCAGTCAATTGCTGAAACCTGGAGAAAAGCGCCCGGTCGCTTCCGTCTCCCTGGCCTCCAGCCGCGCCCCGAGCCCACCCAGCCTGCGACCGGCACAAGGTAACCCCAGGCTGAGAGCTCACTCCTCGGCTTTGTCGCTGTAGCCGGCTTCTCCGCTCTAATACCTGCGAGCTCTGCGGCACTCAGACACCCGGTCCTTCTGTGACCCCGCGGGTCCTGGGGTTATGCTGACCCTGCCTGGGTTTTCCCCCTGTTTAGCCTCTGAAGCGATGTCTCCCAGTGGAGCCGACTTTTAAAAGTCCCGATTTTGTGCTCCGTTGCTCCGCCGCTTGCCGGGAGCCGGCCCCTCCCCCCGAGGTCTATCTTCCCGACGCTTTGGATTCACTTCTCCGCGCAGGTCCTACCTTTCAGAAAGTGATCGATTTTCTGTTTCTAGAATTGTTGCTCTTCTCTTCGATTTCCCGTTGGATTTGTAGGTGTTCACAATGATTAGATAAGCTATCTAGCTGATCTCCTGCTACCCCATGTGGTCTCAGCCTGCTTACTTCTCCACCATCTTGACTCCTCCCCGCTCTTTGATCCATTTTGAGTTAATTTTCGTGCATGCTGTGAGATAGGTATCTGAGTTCATAATTTTTCTTTTGGATATACAATTGTCCCAGCACCATTGTTGCGAATGCTATTCCATGAGTCTTCTGATTCATGAACATAGGATATCTCTCCATTTATTTACCTCTTCTTTAATGTATTTTAGCGATATTTTTAGTTTTCAGTTTACAAGTCTTATACTTCTTTCGTTAAATTTAGTTCTAAATATATTCTTAATTCTATTGTAAATGGCCTGTTACTCTCATTTTCAGATTGTTCATTACTAGTGTATACAAATACAATTGTTTTTTTTTACAGGTTGAGCCTCATGTTATTTTTCTATCTAGTGTAACAAATTTAATGGTTTAAAATAGTTTTCATGTTAAGATCTCACAAGGCCAAAGTTAAGGTGATGGCAGGGCTGTCTGTATTCCTTTCTAGAGATTCTGGGAAAGAATTTGCTTCCAAACTCCCTCAGATTTTTGCATAAATCATGCCCTTATACTTTCCGTGTGGCCTCTCTGTCTTAAAGCTAACCGTGGTGGTTTGAGTTCTTCTCTTGCTTCAGATCACTGAGTGTCCTTTCATCTGCCAGAAAAAGTTCTCTACTTTTAAGGGCCCTTGAGATCACATTGGGTCCACCAAAGTAATCTAAAATAATCTCCCTCTATTTTAAAGCCAAATAATTAGTACCTTGAGTTACATCTGCAACACCCTTTTGCAACATAATGTAGCATATTCACAGGTGTAACTCCAGGAGGTGAAGATCTTGGGAGCCAGAATTCTACCTACCAAAATCTTGTTTCCTGCAAACTTGCTGACTTATTCTAGTAATGTTTTAGTAGATTTGTAACCTAATAACTAAAGTAAGTTCACTCCTTGGGAAATTACAGATAGAGACTACATCAGGTGGAGTTGTCACACAAAACTTTACTTCAACAAATAAGAAAATCGTGGGGAATAACTTCCAAAGCCATGACTCCTGAGTGGGGGTAAATAGATTTCTTTTATTTAGGTACAGGATGAATATTCAGAAAAGGGAGGGATTTTTCATTGCATGTAGAGGTATAACGTCATATACACATATTTAGGAAATATGCCTGTAATGCATTGTATGTTATGCTGATGAGGTTTGTATTCCTCCTTGAGCAGATATTATAATGAGGTAGAAGCTACTGTGGACACTCCGTGGTCCATCTCCGCAGGTGTGAGTCCTTGGTCAAGCTCAAACTGGTCTAAGCCTGCCCGAGCTCTTCCTGTTTGCCTCTAAAAGGTTAAGGTTAGCATTCTTGTGAAGAAGGGATAGTCAGTGAGGGTCTTGCTAGTGACAGTTTTAACTTCATTAACCCTATGGAGCATGGTTTCAGATTCCTTAGTGTTTTCTCTATGCAAGGTCATGTCTGCAAATGAAGACAGTTTCACTTTTTCATTTCCAATCTGGATGCCTTTTAGTCCTTATTTTTGTCTAATTGCCCTCCCTATTCTTTCTAGTACACTCGAATAATTTTCTCATACAGTTGAATAAAAGTAGGGGGAGGAGACATTCTTGTCTTTTTCCTGATCTTAAGAGGAAAACAGCCTCTCTTCATTAAGTATATTAGCTGTAGTTTTTTCATAGATGCCCTTTGTCAGGTTGAGGAAGTTCATATTTATTCCTAATTTTTAAGGATTTTTATAATGAATGGATATTGGATTTTGTTCAAAGCCTTTTTTAAATCTGTTAAGATGATCATGTCATTTTTTTGTCCTTTATTCTATAATATAATGTATTGCAGCAATTTATTTTTGTGTTCCTCAGATAAATTCCACTTGGTTGATGTATAATCTTTTTCATATGTTGTTAGATTCAGTTTGCTAGTATTTTGTTGAGTTTGTGTTTATTGCTATGGTATGATTTCTTCTTTAACTGTTTGGTAGAACTCATCGTTGAAACCATCTGGGCCTGACTTTTTCTTTGGGAAAAGATTTATAATTACTAATTCAGTTTCTTTGTTACCCATCTGATTTTGTTTAGAGATTCTATCAAGTACAGTAACCCCATGGTGCACTCCAGCTGGCATTGTTGTCATTCTGACCTACTGTGAATGAACTGAATATAATTGCCATTGATTGTTAACTGACATAGTTCCACAAATGGAATAGTATCTAAGTTGGTGCTTTGGAAACCATTTCAGATACGGGTTTGTAAATCGTTCAATTTTAAGGAGTAGTTTTAAATTTTAACCATGACTTCTTTATCAGAAACCTAACAAAACTCTTCCAAATAAGAGTTGAAAATGCATAGTAGACTTTAACTTAATTTAATTAATTAATTAAGTTAATTAAGTTAAATTAATAGTAGACTTTAACTTAATTTTAATTAACTTTTCTTCCTCCCTACAACATATGTGCACTACAATGGAGAAATTCAGTCTCTGTCCCCTTGTTTAGGACAGTGCTGCTTCTCATTTACCGTTTTTCCTCTAAATAAAGTTTTCTGATTAGCTGTTTTTAACATGTTCTTTTCAGTGGAAATTCTGATATATGTTGGCTTGCTTTATTCAACTTGTAGATCTGGAGTGACTACCGTATGCCAGGCATTTGTGCTAGGAGCTCTTACAGGAAGACTTTCTGTGAGGACTCAGGTTAACTTGGTATATTGCATGTATATTGAAAAAGTAACCCTATGAAAAGATATGTGAAAGTCAAGATTAGGTCCATAAGTGGACTACTAGCTGTATCAGTAATGATTTCATAGTAGTCCAGTAAATGGACTCACAACACAGAACAGTTTGTACGTATTTCATTTTGAAAAATATATATTAAAATCCCATATATACGCGTGGCTGTGTGAAGAGGGAGAGAAAGAGATCTTACAATAACAGTATAATAATTGCTCAAAATATTACTCCTCTTTTGGCAGTTTCTGTCAGTTACATTGCTTTTTTTCTGATTTCTAATGCAAAAACAACAAGAGAAGATAATTGGATTTTACTAACAAGCAGAAAAATATACACATAGTTTACAAAGTTCTTCAGTTCATCTTGTAACAAAGTCTGATTCTTCCTCTTAGACCAGAAGATCAATTCAGAAATTATTAGAATGGGAAAATAACAGATTATATCACAAGGTAAGAAAGTTTAAGCAAATAAGTGCCCCACTTATATATTTGCATTATTAAATTGATAAGATGGGAATTTTTCAGGCCATAAAAGAATGGATTAGAGAATATTCACTTTTAATATGTATTCTTTACAAGTTATTTTAAATGCTATTTTATGTGTTTTATGCTTTTTCCTGGATGGTTCTCGGTGATTTATTCAAATGTTATAGGTAATAATTAATATAAATTGATATCGAAATTCTTAACTGTACTTTCTTAGCTTGCTTTGCACTGGAAGTTGACTAAAAGGAAATGCGAAACTAGCAATATGATGGAGTATGTAAGTATGCAGTTGTTTTTAGTTACTTTTTTTGGATTCCATTCTAAATGGTACATTTTACTGTGCTTTTCATTTGTCAGTTCTTTCTACGTTTTTTTTCTCCTTAGCCTAAACTTCTGTCCATTGGAACATAGAGGTTTCCTTCCATCTTCCTTACATTTGTAGCCAACATAAAATATCTTAAAAGCTAGTAATTACTTAGATCTGAGAAAAATGTCAGCTAGTATGCTGCAATGAAAACATTGCCCAACCTTAATCTTTTCACATAGGTGCAGAATATCACATATGATAATGAGCACAACTGCTGTTGAACAAAATATTTCTAAATGTGATCTTGACAAAACTTGCATAAAATAGGAATTGACTTCTGAATTCATGTTCCTGGCTTTTTGTCTTAGCTAACACTTAATTTTAAATAAAGAAATGATAGGCTCTTATTTTTTTTTTTTACCAAAAGCTATGCAGTCTTAATCGCAAAACACAAATTTACCTATAACCAATGTGATAACTTCAGCATCATAAACATTCAAAAGAATATGAAACTTATCTAAACTTCAAATTGCTGACATATATATATACACATATATATACACACTATGTAAACATTCCATTTCCATATCATAAATAAGGATTATTGTGCCATTTTTCTCCATTTTGAATAGCTAGGGGGAAAAATGTGCAAATGACCACAAATCTAAAATGCACTATAGATAAAACCTTATATAAAGTATTATAAATTTACACATTAAATTTGTAAATAATATATATATAGAACATATATCTAAATATAAGTTAGCATATAAATTTATATAGTTTATGAATATTTTTTGTTTTTATTGTTATATTTTCAGTCTTTAATTAAAATGTTTTAATCCATTTGGATGTTTCATTATATTTTACAGACAACTTGTAAAAGATGGTAATAACCAATATCAGCTGCTTTAACTGAAAAATATATAGATGTAATATAGATAAAGGTATTTTTTCTAATCTGTAAGACACAGTTTTAATCCCTTCTACTTTGTCAAAAGAAAAAAAAAGGTGGGTGAGAGGAAGTATAGATGGATGGAGATAATAATGTAAGACGGTTTGCTTTTCTGCACCTAAACAAATAATTACATGAATTAGGTCATAGAAACTGTTAGCTACAATAAGTAGTTATGTTTGCCAATTTGATTTAATTGCCAATCTAATGATAAGTTATAGTAAATTCTTTTTATAACTGTTTTATATATTTATGTATTTTATATATTTATTTTTTTATATATTTTGCTTACTTTATACTAGAGGACCAAAGTACATCCTGTGAAAAGTGATTATAGACTTTCTGGGTTCTAGCAAATAAAAATTATTTTGTCAATATATTCTGTTTGTTTTTATTTTACAGGTAATACTAATAGAATTCTTACCAAAATATCCCATATTCCGACCTGACTGAGGAATTTTATTCAGTCACTTCTGTGTTACTTGTCATTTCCTACCCTTAGTGCCTTGTAGATGATTTTGGAATGAAGATGGTCTCCTTTGCTGTGTTCAACTTATTCCTTATTTCTTCTTATTATTATTATTCTTTAGAATATTCTCCTTACTCTTTTATTTGTGTTGGTTTAAGAAGAAAATTTGCACATCTTTTTTTTGTTAATGAAGCTTGTGTTTTGCACTCTATATTTTTAAATAAATACACATACAGAGACATATATGTATATATATAGTTGCCACTAAAGATAAATCATCAGTGCCGGTGTTTAAAAAACAAAAACAAAAATTTGTTCTGAGCATGCTGCCTTATAATTTTCATACTCACTGTTTCTAAATATGCATCATTTTTCTAGGCTACTTAATGCTCTGTAATCCCTTACTGGACATAAGTAAATAAGCTTTTGGTAGCTTTTAGAAATGGTTTTACTCTTACTTGCTTTTAAAGGACATGCAATTAATAGCACTGGTTTTGTCCTGCACTTTGCTAAATTATCACTTATGTTAGTGGATAAAATATTTAAACTCTTAAAAGACTTGTAAATATTGTCTCTTTGCATAACATAAAATGTGATATGCCATGGTTTACAGAACGTAATATTACTCTTACTGTATTGCCAACAAATCTACATAGATTTAAATATGAATGAAGTTTGCAAGCATCCTCTTGAATGTATAGACTGTTAACATGCTGTTTTATGGCAGAGCCATAATGAGTTTGTTAAAAATTTCAGGTGTAGGGCAGGATTGCCCTTTGTAATGAGTGGATTGAATTTGAAATCATTATCTGAGATATTCTGCATTGCACCTGAAACCAAGAACCTTAGTTTTTCCATTTAATTCAGTAATTACCATTTTGTCCTCCACTCCCACTCCCCAAAAAATTCATTTGACATCCAACACATTTCACAGCTTCACTGTCCTTATTTACTGCCTTTTATGTGTCCTTTCCCTCACTTGAAAATACACACAATTATGATCTTTAAGGAGTGTTTCAAGATTTCACATTCTTGGGAGGTGTCTAGATCCTCATGTAAGCCACACTAATCCCTTTTTGAAGTTCTGATATTCTGCTTTGGGAAAGAGAGAGAGCTAATTAAGAAGCTGTACCTAAAGAATATATAGTAGCTGATTCATAATTGATAAAAATATTCTTTATTTTTTGAGGATCTTTTTTAAACATTTGGATATTATTAATAAGGAAAGACAAGTACTTAGACAAAAGTATATTAGTTTATAAATTCACCACACATGTAGCCTTTTCATTTATATATACCTATTTTTCTTTTCCTCTTCACAAGATGAATGATAATACCACACTTATTTTGAATTTTTAGCATAAGTATAAAGCTTTATGTTGTGTTATTTCAACTGCGAATGTATGCCTGTATATAGGCATTATTTGTAATTCCTATTGCTAAAAATAAATTAAAAGAATCTGAGACTCAGAAATATCCTATTTGTCATCTTACTCTTAACTAGAGTAAAAAATTTTTAGACATTTATCGCAGTGAAGAGAACAGTCATTTTTTCATACAAAGTCAAGTATTTTAAAATTTATGCCTAATTTGAAATCCATAGTCCTGGACCAGTAAAAGAAGAGGAAAAAAAGAGACACTTTTTGATATATGACAATAATTGTTTGCACACTTTTCCATCTCCCTCTGTAGGGTCTCATTACCCCTATACCACCAAGCTACCCGGAATCTCTAACTTTTAATATGTGTGCCTGAAAATACCATTTGTCTGTCTGCTGCAAAATTAAATATGTATTTTTATAGACAAGGTGGAAACCTCTGAAAATGCATACCAAATGTCTTGTTTTATAGCTAAGGTCAGGGAAAAATTCTATCTGTGGTTTATGCTCCAGCTAATATCATCAGGTTTATGCTTCAAACTGTGACTGTTTAATACCAAAATTGATCTCCAGAATAATACAAAATTTCTAATTAGCAATGATAGAGTAATTTTAAGTGTCAATCCTTAAAATCTCATTTTTTCTGTATATTTAGAATTTGGTTATCATAACTTTTTCTGCCATGTATAAATCACACTTGGTTTTGCTCAAAGAACAGCAAGAAGTGGTGAATTGTTTCCATGAAACAAATATTGAGACAGAAATAAAGTGCATCTGACGGTGACAGAATATAACTTAAGTTACAATAGTATTTGTCATTAAAATCATTTGCCAGCATTTGTAAACTTAATTTAAAAACCTACTCTAATTACTTTTAAATTTATTGTTTCATTGTTCATTATGCTGGTTGATTCATCTTATTTTCTTGAACTACTCAGATAATACCAAACTTTCTTTTTTCTTTCTTATATGAATGCTTTTTCAAACTATTTTCCTGTGTAAGGGGCTAACTACCAGTTGGGTATTTTGGAATGCTTTGGAGGAGGGTATTTTTTTTTCCTAAGTATTACAAGAAAAGCAAGAGTTTCTTAATAAAATCAAGTATGGATTTATGTTTTAGAGGGTGTTTTCTTTTCAGTGAAATTGGCAACAGTGAATGATGAAATGACAAAGCACACTGTGTGGTCATAATTCCTCCCCCACTGACCTCTTTTTCTTTTATCCTTAGGGTGAAACATACTTGGTTATTTCTATTAAGTTGTTAGAATATGTTTATGAAAGCTGTTTTAGGTTGAAAAAAGTAATTGTGAATTTCTTTTTTACGTGATATTCTTTTATGAAACCTGCTGTGGTAGGTTCCAGAGAAAACAACATGTATTTGCCAAAGTATCTAAATCTCACAAAGCTTTAAAGTCACAAGTTAAAACTGTTCCTTCTCTAACGTTTCATTACATATCTCCATCCCCAGAGCCCCCTTTAAAAACCTAAATTATGTATAAAATGAAATTAAGGCCTAACCTTTTTCGACTACTTTTTGTTCCCTCCTACCCATGATATTAATTTAAGAAAGAGATCATTGTAGTCAAACATTAGAAGAAGATGGAGAAGTGCCTTGTCTTTTTTGAACAAAGGTAACATTTTATGTTGAAGGAAACAAAATGGATGAATTGACAGATCATTAGATTTAAAACCATCCTTTTCAAGTATAAGAATATTTCATTAGCATATTTCTTCTATTTATTATTCAAAGGCTGTTTCCTAGTTTTCTCCCAATCATATGTTAGTGATAAAGCATTACAGAACAGGACTATCAATCACTTAAAAAACTGGTATAATTCTAATGCTAGTGAATATATAATTTACATGGTTCTGGAAGAACAGTGGTCTTTGATTAAAGCCCTACCAAAATCCACTTAAGTATTTAATGTACATACTATTTATATTATGATCTGTAAGCACTAATATGTGATCAATTTATCTGTGTTAACATTTAGCACTCTACCATTTTTAATGAAATTTATTCTTATTTTTTCATAATTTGAATGAAGTTCCATGCTCATAACATTTGTAAGGCTTAGAACAAATAGCATTTTTCCAAATGTATTAAGAGTTTCAAAAATTATTAGCACTTTAATTTTGTTTACACATAAACCACCGCTTAAAATCAAACCTCACTACTCGAACATAAAGCCCCAAATAACATTTCATCAGAATTAACTGTGTTGGCTTAGGAGAATATAGAAATTATATACACTTGTTTAACTGGAGCATTTTCACATATGGAAATATGTTTGCTAATTTGATTATAACATGCCCAAATTCATTGAAGTTAAGTCACTTCCCTTATGCCTATAAAATTCTGCTTTAAAAAATTCATTTTGCAACAATTGTCTGATTGTTTGGATTCCTTTAAATGGTGAACTATTGGGGAATTTTCCACAGAAAAGGAATAGATTTTATTAATACTACTTGTTCATGTAACATGGAGACTAAAAAAAGACAGGATATGTATATACTTATCTTGCCCCAAATTTCTCTCTTTTGATTCTGAGCCAGCCTTTTCATTTTCACGATGGCAACCTGAGAATATATTCCATTTTCTGTGGACTTTGTCAGCTTCTTACTATAATGAGGAAATGACCTAATATTATGGGCTTTGGCCAAGTCACATAAATTACATGTCAGTCTCTTCATCTGTAAAATCATGGGGTTGAACCTAGAGCTGGACAGAAAATTAGAGAAAAACTAACATTCTGTGATTCTAGGAATCCTTAGGAAATTCTTACTCTACAGAGTCCCAGAATGATTTTTCTCAGATCTACTGCCCTTGGTGGAAATTCTCACAGTGCCTTGCACACAGTAAATGTTTGATTTGCCAACTGACTCCTAACTGATGTGTGTTTATGTCACACAGACTAAAGAACCTGATACCTGCTAGACCTCAGCCCCTCTATGGTAATAAAAAGAAATGCAGTTTCCCTAGGAATTAAAGGCTAAGATCTATGGGTTTTGCATATGTGGAATCTGACTATGCATTTGGTATCAAGGCAAGAATTATAACTGTGACAACAATGGAGATATGGGAGGACCACTTTGACATTGATGTGAAAATTGTTCATATCCTATCCAATATCTGCTTCAGTGTCTTACTAGGTTCCATATCCTCAAAAAGATCTATAGGAACAAATTGATACTAGATAGAAAGAAAAGTGGTATGGAACTCAAACACACATCACTTCTGGTTTAATTCTTAGTTCTGCTGCTTAATTCCTCTGTACCTCATGTCCTCATTTTGGAAGTGGGGACAATAATCTGGGCCTACCTCACAGGGGAATTGAGGATTTTTCTTTCATATATTAATGCGCTTTTAAAGTTCACTGAAAGATATACTGGATATCATAATTTTGTAATTTCTAAATAGATTCCTTTAAATCTATGTTGTTATGTTTTCTTTCTCAGTCAAACTCTACAGAATGAGTGTTGCAGTTAATCTATTTTGTCAGTAGTAAATTTTGTTATTAACCCCCTATATGTTAACATGAGTAATTGTGTTACGTTAATACTTGACTTAGGGAGGAAAAGCAGGTGGACGTAAACCAGTGGTTCCCAACTTGGGACAGATAAAGATTGCAGGGGGCATCCTTGAACCTTTTTCTTAATATTTCAAAAAATATACTAGAAAGCATACATTTACCTATATTTCTGCCACATAAGCCAATTAAGACATTGATTTTCCACGCATTTTACTTATATTTTTTCAATCCTGCCTAACATAACACTGGTTATCACACACTAATCAGAAGTTGCAAATGACAGTTCTGCTTTTGATTAATAAAAGAATGAAAAAGCCTATTATTACATGCAGTTTAGTAAATAAAATTCTTCAAAACATGGGGAGGGAATAAAAAGGGATGCTTATGGTGAAAATGTTGAAAACCACTTTTACAAAGAAGCTAAGATTATTGATTATTTGACCCTCTCCCCAAGTTACTTACCCAGTCCCTAAATAACAAAATGCTAGATATGTGTGTATATTTGTGTGTGTGTGTGTGTGTGTGTGTGTGTGTGTGTGTGTGTGTGTGTTGATTAAATTGGCCTGTATATCTTCAGGTTAGAATTTGCTTTCTTTTCTTCTGTTTCAGGATAACTGAGTTAATTTGTGTGGGGGGGGCGGTGTATTAGATTGGCCTGTATAACTTCAGGTTAGAATTTGCTTTCTGTTCTCTTCTGTTTCAGGATAACTGAGTTAATTTATTTGAGTATGTATTTGTAAATTATATATACACACATAGGATTGCAGATGTGGACAGTTTTATATGTTCTAGCATTGGAGTAAATATCAACTTCTGAGTCTCAAAGTAGTTCTGTGTATAAACTCATTATGAGTCTAGGCAATAATTTCTCAAATGTCCTTTATTCCTGCTTATTTTGTTGCTTTTATCTTGGCTTAATTTTCTTAATTTTCCATTTTTCTAGTAAGCAGATAGTGTAAAATTATTTTAATGCCTGAACTTTGAACAGATTACAAGTGTTTGAAATTATATAATCTACAAGCTAGTTTGCCTTCCATGACTAACCACATACAAATATGAATCTCAGCTGCAAAAACAGGAAATGCTGGTAGCTGGAAAATGGGCATTGATCAAAACATCTATTTGAAAAGCCTAGGATTTCTACTTTTTGGCAGAGGATTCCTATTGGGACAGCTTTACCAGAAAAGAATAAAAGTGGATATGTCCATTCAAACCAAGAACATTCGTGCATCTTGTATTGTTACATAGCCTGTGGAATGAATTTCTTTTTCTCCCATGTTTGAGAGTGACTCCCCTGAAAGAACTCAACCTATATACAGCTGTGCCAAAATGAAGGACACCTGCCTCTCTGAAACTTTCACTGCTGCTTCTGTTGTTCACTTGTCAGATATAAAATTTTATTATCTCAGGATGCAAAATTACAATAAAGTGCAAAACTATGTTAATGAATTCTGTATTCTTCGGTGCATCTTCCTTTCTTCCTTCACTTCTGTTTTCATCATTCTAAGGTAGTTACCTAAGGCTTCTTTTTAAAAATTGTATTTTGCATATTGCCTCTTCTTCTTGCATTTGCTAGTATTATGTCTGATCCTGTAATTCATGCTGTGTTTTAGCTTTAGGGGCCTTTGTGGTGCCCATTGTTTAGTATTTGCCTAAGTAGGAATTTGTTTCTAAACTACTTTGCATGCCTACCTGCGAACTACAAAATTAAAAGTGATGTTACACCTTAATAAGCATATTTTTTAAAATTTTATTTCTTTTCAGTGTTCCAAAATTCATTGTTTATGCACCACACCCAGTGCTCCATGCAATACATGCCCTCCATAATACCCACCACCAGGTTCACCCAACCCCTCACCCCTCTCCCCTCCAAAACCCTCAATAAGCATATTTTTGAAGTGAAAGAAATGTTATGATGTGAAGCTACTTGGCAAAAGTTTTGACTCTCTTGTCAACAGTTTGTTATTAAAAAAATTCAAGTGTTAACATCTACTTGATTTACTACTCAAGCTAATGAGCATGTAATATTAGATTTTTTAAACTTATGCCAAACTTTTGCAAATTCAACAAAGCAGGAAGGAAAATGTAAAATAACAAGAAAAACTTAATGTTTCGCATCTTCTTTGGTAATTATACTGAGTATTTTTTAAAGACTTTAAATTTTGAACTGTTAAAGCAGAGATGACAGACTTAAACCTACAGGAAGTTTCATGTTTTGTTTTAAAATTCTTTTTTGAAACTTTATGGATGAGCAAAAATCTATACTTTTTATTGATAACTATATGGATGTGCAAAAATCTATACTTTTTATTGATAGCTATTTGGGTGTGCTGTGTGGAAAATACTTTTACATTACATTTTCTAATATTGAGGGCTGAAGCCACATGCCTTTATATCTGTCATTAAATAACATTTAACACAGTATAGGATATTTACCTACCTAAATGTGGGAAACGCTCTGGGGGATGCTAGAATTTTCCAGTTGTAGTTACCGTAAATCTGAATTGTAATCCCTCTTCTGTCTGAGTGACTTCTAGCAAAAATCAGTACACTCAGCTTGGTTTTATACGTCATCCCCAGGTAGGAGGTTGAGTTAAATCAGGGTTGCAAACTAAGATATTCCTCCAACAGACATGTCTTGACTTACAGAATTCTTTTTCACACGTTTTGAATTAGTTGCCAGCACTTAAAATTGAGAGACTTCATAGAAATCCAGATTTCTGGCTGCTTTTGAGAAGTTTCATATGTGAACAATTAGCTAGAGCTGAGTAACAGCCAGCCCCTTTTGGAGGGAGCATTTACTTTTTGTTTTGCCATGGCCATTACTATTTTCTCTTTTTTCCCTGAAACTCGGGTTATGTTGTTATGATACAGAAAAAAAGAAAGCAAAATACTTCTTGAATCCGTGTCTCTTTCAAAATTGAAGAAAAAATACCAACCATGGTAGCTACATATACTCTTTTAAAAAAATATATTGGTGGGGGGGGTGGGGGATGGAGAGAGTGTTTGGGCTTTTGGTAGTGGTTTTTTTGGTGGAGGGGAACTGTTTTCTTAACAAATCACCTACTGATCTCATAATTCCTAAGCTAGATTATCTCTAAAGCCTCATTTAATTCTGACATTTTAAGTTTCCATGAGGTGATTCTATAACATTGTACTTCAAATTGTTATGCCTTTGAAGGTCTGCGTATGATAAATGGATAGTGTTTATGAAACTAGTCAATAGTGACATCAAAGACCACCTAGTGGAACACAGCCACAAGCAGGGAGGACAAAAACATTATTTCAGAACTAATCTTTGCTTTATAGCTTTTCAAAAAAGATTTGGTCAAACACCCAAAGCAGCACCTACCTCAGTATCTCCCAAAGGTAGTACTGCCCAAGGTAACACTACCATAAGAATTCTAGGTAGGAATCTGTAAAACCTATTCTATGTTTTGTTATTTACATAGGACTGCTGATGTTTCTCTTTTTCCACAATATGTTGAACCAAGATAATATTGATCAAAAAGAAAATTTAGGGGATGCCTGGGTGGCCCAGTCATTTAAGCATCTACCTTTGACTCAAGTCATCATCCCAGGGTCCTGGGATGGAGTCCCTCGTCAGGCTCGTTGCTCAGGAGGGAGCCTGCTTCTCCCTCTGCCTGCCACTCCCCCCTGCTTGTGCTCTGTCTCTCTCTGACAAGTAAAATATTTTCAAAAATTAATACAATTTAGACATTTCAAAATTAGGCTGTTATTTTTCCCTTGGGTAAAAAATACAAAAATTAGGTTAATATTACTTCACTCATACGTAGAATAAAAAAATGAGTAAATAAAAACAATCAGACCTATAAGTACAGAGAACAAACTGATGGTTGACAGAGGGAAGGAGTTTGGGGGAGTGGGCAAAATGGGTGAAGGAGAGTGGGAGATATAGGCTTCCAGTTATGGAATGAATAAGTCACTAGAATAAAAGGCACAGCATAGGGAATATAGTCAGTAATATTGTAATAGCATTGTATGGTGACAGATGGTAGATACATTTGTGATAAACATAGCATAACATATAAAGAAGTTGAATCGGTATGTTGTACACCTGAAACTAATGTAACATTGTGTGTCAACTATACTCAAAATATTTTCAAAAAATAGGTTAGACTCAATATGTTTAAAGTCTACAACCAGAAGTAAGTTTTTACTTTAATAGGACCTGTATTATGGTCTGATGGATGAAAAGTATGGCCATTAAGTTAATTTTTTCCTTATTATAAAAAGATAGGCTTCCACTAGAAAATATAAGAAGTATGAAGAAGAAAATAAAAGTTTACCCACCATCTACAACCATTTCAATGTTTTAAATGTTGCAACATAAAATTTTTGTGCGTATTTGTTATGTATTTTTTAAAAAGTTTTAATTAGATTGCATATTGTATGCTGCTTTTACAGTTTTGTATTTTCCCATTTAATCTTTGAAACTAAATTATGGTGATATAGAAGTACAATGTTTGAATATGCCATAACTTCCTATTGTTTGGTATTTAGTCTGTTTTCAGTGTTTTGCTATTATAAATAATGACTTCATGAGCATTTTTATACATAAATCTTCACCTAAATCTGGTAATTTCCTTCAGAAAGATTCCTATAAATTATGAGGTGAAAGAATATGAAGTCTTTATAGCTCTTGATGTATATTACATAATTGCTTTAAGAGAGGCATGGGAGATGTGACACTCAAAGTATTTGTCTTCCTCTGGATAGATGGGGAGAATTAAGAGTAAGAATTAATACAGACACATTATTTAGAGGCACTAATTGGGGCGGGATACTGTCAAAAATTGGAAGGCTCATACTGACGTTTCCCAGCAGCTAAGAATAGAACTGAGGGTCCTTGCTTCTCCACTTAAGGGCATGAGGACACCATCCTCAGCCCTGCAGATCTGTCCTTAAAAGTCAGTGCTATACCACCTCACACAAGTCAGAATGGCTAAAATTAAGAAGTCAGGAAACAACAGAAGTTCACGAAGATGCAGAGAAAGGGGAACCCTTCTACACTGTTCATGGGAATGCAAACTGTTATAGCCAGTCTGGAAACAACATAGAGGTTCCTCAAGACGTTAAAAATAGAGCTACCCTATTATTCAGCAATTGCACTACTGGGTACTTACCCCAAAGACACAAATGTAGTGATCTGAAGGGGCACCTGCACCTCAATGTTAATAGCAGCAATGTCCACAATAGCCAAACTGTGGAAAGAGCCCAAATGTCCATCAACAGATGAATGGATAAAGATGTGGTATATACAATATAATGCTACACAGCCATCAAAAAAAAAAAAAAAGAAAGAAAGATGTTGCCATTTGCAACGACATAGATGAAACTAGAGGGTATTATGAATTCAATTAATTAGTTAATTAAATGGAATAAATCAATCAGAGAAAGAATTATCATATGATCTCACTGATATGTGGAATTTAAGAAACAAGGCAAAGGATCATAGGGGAAGGAAGGGAAAAAAAAATGAAACAAGATGAAACCAGAGAGGGAAAAAAACCGTAAGAAACTCTTAATCATGGGAAACAAACTGGGGGTTGCTGGAGGAGAAGAGGGCTGATGGACATTGGGGAGGGTATGTGTTGTGATGAGCACTGGGTATTATATAAAACCGATGAATCATAGACCTGTACCCCTGAAACCAATAATACATTATATGTTATTAATTGAATTTAAATTTAAAAAATTAAAATAAAAAAAGTCAATGCCAGACACCTCATCCCTTAAAAACCACTGGCTTTCAAATTCTATGATTTACAAAGCTCTGATAGCTCAGTAAAAAAACAGCAAATATAATTTGTGTAGTCTGTAATTTCTATCCCATCTTTCAGCAGTCAGATATACTGCTTCCCTTGATAGCTTTTAAAATTTCACCTTCTGAAAGAGGCCCTTCCTTACATACTATTTGCCATATTCTGTGTCCCTACAGGGTTATTTCTCACTCTCCTAAAATGGCTGCTTACCTGCTTTATCAATTCTGGAAAGGCAGCCATGGTTTAGGGAAAGAAGCACTGTATCTATATTACATTTATTGTAAATCTGGCTTTATGCTTCCTGTCTGCTATTCCCCACTAGACAATTTTGAGAAAGCAGTTTAACTCTTAGCTTCTGTTTCTTTTGTAAAACAGAAATAATTACACCCAACAAAATTGTTAGGATTAAGGTAACATGTGAAAGAGCTGGGAAGATATCAAATCACAGTACTTTTGTTTCTGTGGAAGAGTAATTTCACAACCTATGCCTTCTGATAGGTGAATAAATTAATACAATTTTTCATCAGGATTGTCTACTACTGCTTGTGTTTTAAAACATGTTGATTTTTTAAAACTCTGCCAAGGTACAAGTAGTGGGTCTTTTCTCAGTTATTTTTACTTGGGGTGACTCCTCACATTCTTTTGGCATTCTTTGTACACCCATTATGTGCATGGCCCCTGCCATGTCTCATTTCTCTTTTCTAAGAAAACATCCTGAAATACAGTTGACCCTTGAACAACACAGGGGTTAGGGGCACCAGCCCCCTCCCCATGCAGTCAAAACTTTTTGACTCCCCAAAAACTTTACTAATAGCCTACTGTTGACTAAAAGCCTTACTGATAAAATAAACAGTCAATTAACACATATTTTGTAAGTTACATGTATTATATACCGTATTCTTACAATGAAGTAATCTAGAGAAAAGCTTATTAAGAAAAGCATAAGGAAAACACATTTATAGTACAACCTGTGCGGTTCAAACCCATGCTGTTCAAGGGCCAACTGTACCTACAGTTTGATCAGGGTTTTTGTGAATGAAAAGTAGGCAGCAATGCAGATAATCAGAGTGGCATAGATTATCAGAATGAAAGGCAGAGGAAGATTAAAGGATTACTTCAAATGCTTTCAAAAGAGAAATCTCCAAAGATTAGTGAATTTTCAACAAGCTAAGATAGGATGTACATAAAGTGGGCCAAAGAACAAGAGTGATGAATTATAAACAAGGACTTGATACTTTGGGATGTTGAAGAAATTTTCTGGGAATATTTTTCATCCAGCTGACTATTTGAAGTGATTAGAGAAGGGGAAAATTCTAATAAACCAACCTTTCAACTGGATGCTTTTAACAGCCATATTTGACAGGGAACACCTCTACATGTAGAGCCCCATTTTCCATGGTATCTCTGTCAGTCTGCTACTCTATAATGGGTAATCAATTATAATATTGTGTTTTACAATCCTTAATTTTATTTGTCTTTCAGTTTGGCTTTTATCTCTACCTTGGCTTTTATTCAACCCTGACTCAAATTTTCGTTTGCTCAAAGTGATAGGGACAGTCAACAAATAAATCTGTGCTCACAAATGGGAATGGGAACTCTACTGGCTACCCTACTGGGTTCACCTGAGTCATGTTAGTGTTGGCTTGGCCTCCAAGAATAATGTCCTTTGGTGTATTTCAGGCACAAAGTAAGAATTAAGTCTCAATTGAAAGGAATGAGTACCTGATTAAAAGATACCAGAATGCTATACCATAGAAAGAGAAATGATTTGATCACTCAGAACAGGCCTATGCTGACTCTAGAAGTTGTAATGAAGAGAGAAAGGAGGTCAAGTCCTACCATAAAGAACAGAGCAACTGGAGGGATATGTGCTGTTGGACCAAATAAGTCAGTAAGAATGTCACCTATGTTCTACTTTCTCCTCAGATCAGTAATAGCTGACAGAGACAATTTATGTTCATATTATCTAGCTCTTTCATAGAAAAGATTGGTAATGGGACATGGCCTGTAAAGAGGTTTTAAGATGTTCTCTCTTGTAAAAAAAAAAAAAAAATTATTTGTAACTTGGGAAAATGAATAGTTCCTCAAGACATGCCAGCAACTAAGCCTACAACACACTCACAGTCTACTTTAGAATCTCTGTTTTCGGGGGAGGAGTCAAGATGGCGGAGAAGTAGCAGGCTGAGACGACATCGGGTAGCAGGAGATCAGCTAGATAGCTTATCTAACCATTGTGAACACCTATAAATCCAACGGGAAATCGAAGAGAAGAAGAGCAACAATCCCAGAAACAGAAAATCGATCACTTTCTGAAAGGTAGGACCTGCGGAGAAGTGAATCCAAAGCGACGGGAAGATAGACCCCGGGGGGAGGGGCCGGCACCCGGCAAGCGGCGGAGCGACGGAGCACAAAATCGGGACTTTTAAAAGTCGGCTCCACTGGGAGGCATCGCTCCAGAGGCTAAACTGGGGGGAAACCCAGGCGGGGTCAGCATAACCCCAGGACCCGCGGGGTCACAGAAGGACTGGGGGTGTCTGAGTGCCGCAGAGCTCGCAGGTATTAGAGCGGGGAAGCCGGCTATAGCGACAAAGCCGAGGAGTGAGCTCTAAGCCCGGGGTTACCTTGTGCCGGTCGCAGGCTGGGTGGGCTCGGAGCGCGGCCGGAGGCCACGGAGACAAAAGCGACCCGGCGCTTTTCTCCAGCTCCAACAATTGACTGCTTTCCTCGAGGCGCGACCGCAAGCCAGGGAGGCGGGGCTATTGGGCGCTTTGCTCTGAGAGCGCACTGAGGAGCGGAACCCCAAGCTCTCGGCTCCTCTGGGCCGAGAGATTGGAAGGCCGCCATCTTCATTCCCGTCCTCCGGAACTCTACGGAAAGCGCTCAGGGAACAAAAGCTCCCGAAAGCGAACCCGAGCGGATTACTTAGCCCGGCCCCTGGCAAGGGCGGTGCAATTCCGCCTGCGGCAAAGACACTTGAGAATCACTACAACAGGCCCCTCCCTCAGAAGATCAACAAGAAACCATCCAAAACCAACTTCAGTCACCAAGAACAGCGGAATTCCACAGCAGGAGAAAGCAAATCCTACCTGGACAAAATGACAAGGCGGAAAAACTCACCTCAAAAAAAAGAACAAGAGGCCGTACCGAAGGCTGGAGACCTAATCAATACAGACATAGGTAGCATGACAGATCTAGAGTTCAGAATGACAATTCTCAAGGTTCTAGCCGGGCTCGAAAAAGGCATAGAAGATATTAGAGAAACCCTCTCCAGAGAGATAAAAGCCCTTTCTGGAGAAATAAAAGAACTAAAATCTAACCAAGTTGAAATCAAAAAAGCTATTCATGAGGTGCAATCAAAAATGGAAGCTCTCACTGCCAGGATAAATGAGGCAGAAGAAAGAATTAGTGACATAGAAGACCAAATGACAGAGAATAAAGAAGCTGAGCAAAAGAGAGACAAACAACTACTGGAACACGAGGAGAGGATTCGAGAGATAAGTGACACCATAAGACGACACAACATTAGAATAATTGGGATTCCAGAAGAAGAAGAAAGAGAGAGGGGAGCAGAAGGTATATTGGAGACAATTATTGGAGAGAATTTCCCTAATATGGCAAAGGGAACAAACATCAAAATCCAGGAGATGCTAAGAACGCCCCTCAAAATCAATAAAAATAGGTCCACACCTCGTCACCTGATAGTAAAATTTACAAGTCTTAGCGACAAAGAGAAAATCCTGAAAGCAGCCCGGGAAAAGAAGTCTGTAACATACAAGGGTAAAAACATTAGATTGGCAGCGGACCTATCCACAGAGACCTGGCAGGCCAGAAAGAACTGGCATGATATATTCAGAGCACTAAACGAGAAAAACATGCAGCCAAGAATACTATATCCGGCTAGGCTATCATTGAAAATAGAAGGAGAGATAAAGAGTTTCCAGGACAAACAAAAGCTGAAAGAATTTGCAAACACCAAACCAGCTCTACAGGAAATATTGAAAGGGGTCCTCTAAGCAAAGAGAGACCCTAAAAGTAGTAGATCAGAAAGAAACAGAAACAATATACAGTAACAGTCACCTTATAGGCAATACAATGGCAGTAAATTCATATCTCTCAATAGTTACCCTGAATGTTAATGGGCTAAATGCCCCAATCAAAAGACACAGGGTATCAGAATGGATAAAAAAACAAAACCCATCCATATGCTGCCTCCAAGAAACTCATTTTAGACCCGAAGACACCTCCAGATTTAAAGTGAGGGGGTGGAAAACAATGTACCATGCTAATGGACATCAGAAGAAAGCTGGGGTGGCAATCCTTATATCAGATCAATTAGATTTTAAGCCAAAGACTATAATAAGAGATGAGGAAGGACACTATATCATACTCAAAGGGTCTGTCCAACAAGAAGATCTAACAATCTTAAACATCTATGCCCCTAACATGGGAGCAGCCAACTATATAAACCAATTAATAACAAAATCAAAGAAATACATCGACAGTAATACAATAATAGCAGGGGACTTTAACACTCCCCTCACTGAAATGGACAGATCATCTAAGCAAAAGATCAACAAGGAAATAAAGGCCTTAAATGACACACTGGACCACATGGACATCACAGATCTATTCAGAACATTCCATCCCAAAGCAACAGAATATACATTCTTCTCTAGTGCACATGGAACATTCTCCAGAATAGACCACATCCTGGGTCATAAATCAGGTCTCAATCGGTACCAAAAGATCGAGATCATTCCCTGCATATTTTCAGACCACAATGCTCTGAAGCTCGAACTCAATCACAAGAGGAAATTTGGAAAGAACGCAAATACATGGAGACTAAACAGCATCCTTCTAAAAAATGAATGGGTCAACCAGGAAATTAAAGAAGAATTGAAAAAATTCATGGAAACAAATGATAATGAAAACACAACAGTTCAAAATCTGTGGGACACAACAAAGGCAGTCCTGAGAGGAAAATATATAGAGGTGCAAGCCTTTCTCAAGAAACAAGAAAGGTCTCAAATACACAACCTAACCCTACACCTAAAGGAGCTGGAGAGAGAACAACAAAGAAAGCCTAAACCCAGCAGGAGAAGAGAAATTATAAAGATCAGAGCAGAAATCAATGAAATAGAAACTAAAAAAACAATAGAACAAATCAACAAAACTAGGAGCTGGTTCTTTGAAAGAATTAATAAGATTGATAAGCCCCTGGCCAGACTTATCAAAAAGAAAAGAGAAAGGACGCAAATAAATAAAATCATGAATGAAAGAGGAGAGATCACAACCAACACCAAAGAAATACAAACAATTATAAGAACATACTACGAGCAACTCTATGGCAACAAATTTGACAACCTGGAAGAAATGGATACATTTCTAGAGATGTATAAACTACCACAACTGAACCAGGAAGAAATAGATAACCTGAACAGACCCATAACCAGTAAGGAGATTGAAACAGTCATCAAAAATCTCCAAACAAACAAAAGTCCAGGACCAGACGGCTTCCCAGGGGAATTCTACCAAACATTTAAAGAAGAATTAATTCCTATTCTCCTGAAACTGTTCCAAAAAATAGAAATGGAAGGAAAACTTCCAAACTCATTCTATGAGGCCAGCATCACCTTGATCCCAAAACCAGACAAGGATCCCACCAAAAAAGAGAATTACAGACCAATATCCTTGATGAACACAGATGCGAAAATTCTCACCAAAATACTGGCCAATAGGATCCAACAGTACATTAAAAGGATTATTCACCACGACCAAGTGGGATTTATTCCAGGGCTGCAAGGTTGGTTCAACATCCGCAAATCCATCAATGTGATACAATACATTAATAAAAGAAAGAGTAAGAACCATATGATACTCTCAATAGATGCTGAAAAAGCGTTTGACAAAGTGCAGCATCCCTTCCTGATTAAAACTCTTCAAAGTGTAGGGATAGAAGGCACATACCTCAACATTATCAAAGCCATCTATGAAAAACCCACCGCAAATATCATTCTCAATGGAGAAAAACTGAAAGCTTTTCCGCTAAGGTCAGGAACACGGCAGGGATGTCCGTTATCACCACTGCTGTTCAATATAGTACTAGAAGTCCTAGCCTCAGCAATCAGACAACAAAAAGAAATTAAAGGCATCCAAATCGGCAAAGAAGAAGTCAAACTATCACTCTTTGCAGATGATATGATACTATATGTGGAAAACCCAAAAGACTCCACTCCAAAACTGCTAGAACTTATACAGGAATTCAGTAAAGTGTCAGGATATAAAGTCAATGCACAGAAATCAGTCGCATTTCTTTACACTAACAACAAGACAGAAGAAAGAGAAATTGAGGAGTCAGTCCCATTTACAATCGTACCCAAAACCATAAGATACCTAGGAATAAATCTAACCAAAGAGGCAAAGAATCTATACTCAGAAAACTATAAAGTACTCATGAAAGAAATTGAGGAAGACACAAAGAAATGGAAAAATATTCCATGCTCATGGATTGGAAGAACAAATATTGTGAAAATGTCTATTTTACCTAAAGCAATCTACACATTTAATGCAATCCCTATCAAAATCCCATCCATTTTTTTTAAAGAAATAGAACAAATAATCCTAAAATTTATATGGAACCAGAAAAGACCTCGAATAGCCAAAGGAATATTGAAAAAGAAAGCCAAAGTCGGTGGTATCACAATTCCAGACTTCAAGCTCTATTACAAAGCTGTCATCATCAAGACAGTATGGTACTGGCACAAAAACAGACATATAGACCAATGGAACAGAATAGAGAGCCCAGAAATAGACCCTCAACTCTATGGTCAACTAATCTTCGACAAAGCAGGAAAGAATATCCAATGGAAAAAAGACAGCCTCTTCAACAAATGGTGCTGGGAAAATTGGACAGCCACATGCAGAAAAATGAAATTGGACTATTTCCTTACACCACACACGAAAATAGACTCAAAGTGGATGAAGGACCTCAATGTGCGAAAGGAATCTATCAAAATCCTTGAGGACAATGCAGGCAGCAACCTCTTTGACCTCCACCGCAGCAACTTCTTCCTAGGAACATCGCCAAAGGCAACAGAAGCAAGGGCAAAAATGAACTATTGGGATTTCATCAAGATCAAAAGCTTTTGCACAGCAAAGGAAACAGTTAACAAAACCAAAAGACAACTGACAGAATGGGAGAAGATATTTGCAAACGACATATCAGATAAAGGGCTCGTATCCAAAATCTATAAAGAGCTTATCAAACTCAATACCCAAAGAACAAATAATCCAGTCAAGAAATGGGCAGAGGACATGAACAGACATTTCTGCAAGGAAGACATCCAGATGGCCAACAGACACATGAAAAAATGCTCCACATCACTCGGCATCAGGGAAATACAAATCAAAACCACAATGAGATACCACCTCACACCAGTCAGAATGGCTAAAATTAACAAGTCAAGAAATGACAGATGCTGGCGAGGATGCGGAGAGAGGGGAACCCTCCTACACTGTTGGTGGGAATGGAAGCTGTTGCAACCACTCTGGAAAACAGTGTGGAGGTTCCTCAAAAAACTGAAAATAGAGCTACCCTACGACCCAGCAATTGCACTCCTGGGTATATATCCTAAAGATACAAACGTGGTGCTCCAAAGGGGCACGTGCACCCGAATGTTTATAGCAGCAATGTCCACAATAGCCAAACTGTGGAAAGCGCCTAGATGTCCATCAACAGATGAATGGATAAAGAAGATGTGGTATATATACACAATGGAATACTATGCAGCCATCAAAAGACATGAAATCTTGCCATTTGCGACGACGTGGATGGAACTAGAGGGTATCATGCTTAGCGAAATAAGTCAATCGGAGAAAGACAACTATCATATGATCTCTTTGATATGAGGAAGTGGAGATGCAAGGTGGGGGGGTTTGGGGGGAGGTAGGAAAAGAAAAAATGAAAAGATGGGATTGGGAGGGAGACAAACCATAAAAGACTCAATCTCAAGAAACAGACTGAGGGTTGCGGGGGGGAAGGGGGATGGGAGAGGGTGGTGGGGAAATGGTCATTGGGGAGGGTATGTGCTATGATGAGTGCTGTGAAATGTGTAAACCAGACGATTCACAGACCTGTACCCCTGGGGATAAAAATACATTATATGTTTATTAAAATAAAAAAATTTAAAAAAAAAAAAAAAAAAAGAATCTCTGTTTTCTAGGTATACAATGGGTCTTTTCCACTTTCTAGTCTATTGAGCTACAACAGAATGGAAAACAAAACTAAAGATAAAGATTAAAAGAGATCATGGACTAGTGAGTAGGAAAAGAAGTAGGCAGGCGTTGGAGACTGCTATGAGACCTTGCACCTGAAGTAGAGGAAAAGTGGTCTTGTGGAAAGAATACCGAACTTGCAAACAGATTATTTGGATTCAAATCCTGGCTCTACGTTTTTCTAGCTTTGAGATCACTTAAAGTCTTTGTTATACTTATGAAATGGAAAGAATATAATAATTCTTGTCCAATGCTGGATTCCCTCCAATATGAAATAATTGCCATTCTGACAATCACTGTGCTCATGTTTAGAATGACCTCTCCCTCCTTTTCATAACCTTACACAACTTGCTTCTTCAGTGAAAACTTTCTTGACCACCCTCTATCAAAGAAATCTCCCTCAAAGCACTCTCTCACACTCCTTTCACGCTTAACTATTATATAGCATATGCTATTTCTGCATGTATGTGTATTGCCTATTATAACCAAACATCTTGATTCCTTTATTATAGTACAGACTTTAAAAAGTTGTTCAAATGTTTCCACAGGAACGTGTGTACTTACACGCCACAAATCCAAATTTTTGCTATGGAAAATAGGAATAGCATATCTTGTCCCCATAGCTAAAATACGATGTCATCAAGGGAAGGAGGCATATTTGAGAATTTGAAATTCTTCTATCTCCCTGAAGGGCCCCTAGTACAGAATTGGGAACACAGTAGGCATTAGATAAGGGAGATTGAGCCATGGTTGGGTCAGTATGGGTGAATCAAATGTACACATTTCCTGGAAATAAGCAGACTCCCAGATGTAGGGTATGCTAAATGCCCTTGAACAAAAGAACGCTACTCTACAGATAACTTGTATATAGTTTGTAAACAGTGGATACATAATACGCTGCAAAAATGCTCTGTAATCCCATTTGGTTCACTCCCTTCCCCTAACAAAACTGATTTAATTAGGACTTTATATATCTAACCACCACTTTCATAGCTAAAGGACCTTTTTTAAAGATTTTATTTATTTATTTGAGGGAGAGAGAGCATGAGAGGGGAGAAGGTCAGAGGGAGAAGGGGACTCCCTGTGGAGCTGGGAGCCCAATGTGGGACTGGATCCTGGAACTCCCGGATCATGACCTAAGCTGAAGGCAGTCGCTTAACCAACTGAGCCACCCAAGCACCCTCTAAAGGACTTTTAACACTTTTGCAGATTTTTCTCTTTTTTCAAATTAGTTTCCTTAACTAATTTTGCTTCTTTCAATTCTCACAAGAAGATCTCTAGATAGATAAATCAGACATTATTATCTCCACCTTAAAGACAAAGGAAATCAGGAGATAGAAGATGGCAGTTGAGTAGTAGGACCCTGGGCTCATCTCACACCATAAACACAACTAGGTAACTATCAAATCATCTTAAATAACACATAAATTTACCTGAAGACTGACAGAACAAACTCCACAAGTAAAGAGAAAGAAGAGGCAACAGGTAGGAAGAAAGAGTAGATATGTGGCATAGGGAGAAAGAGATCACAGGTGCTGTGGAGAAGGGGAATCCCTGGTTGCACAGAAGGGTGAAAGAGAGAGGAACACACAGGGGAATGCACAAGGAGGCTTCCCCGAAGACATTGGTTTGGAAAATAAGAGGGGCTGAATTTCATGAGTTCTTTCAACCAACAGGCCTTAAAGCCTGGAGTTTTAAAGGTCAGCAGGTTTGGCTGGGATAAAACCTGAAGGACACTGCACTGCTCCTGGAGAGAAGGCAGGCAAACAACCTAGGGACAGACAAGATGGACACAGCCATCTGGCAAATGCCTGGGGCAAACAGAGGAGAGATGGTTTGCTTTTCTCAGAGCACACCTTGACAGGCATAATTCATGGAGACACCTTTCGGGGAACAAAGAAGCTGGTTTATGCCATTTTCTTCCTCTGTTTCTCAATATAAGCACAAAGGAACCTGCAGGAAGCAGCAGATTGCTGACCCTGGCTATCCACCTTGCTTACACCAAGCCCCACCCCCACCATGCCATTCAACAGGATTGCACTTCTCAGTCAAGTTTGCCTCTGTCCCAGTGTGTCAGACCCCTCCCTCAGAAGACCAACCCAAACTCCTGCCAACAGCGTCTTCCAACCAGAGAATTATTCAGGGAAAGAGTCTTGGGTCTCTTTTCACAAGCAGACCAGAGCATACCCACTTAAAACTTGCCATACGTAGACCAGGGACCAAACACTGGCCACTGCAGGCAAGGAGACCCTCTACAGAAAACTGGCCTGAAAGCTAGGGCAGCCAAAACACAACACCAGAGTGCATGCAGCACCCAATGGAGACACTCCCTGAAGTGCCAAGCCTTGGGCACCACATGACTTCTTCTTTCCTATCAGGAGTAGGAAACATAACTGGCTTTTCTGACACCCAGAAAAAAGCAGAGACTTGAACATAATGCCAAGATGGAGACGTTTATGCCAATTGAAAGAACAAGATAAGGCTGCAGCCAGAGATATAAGGGAAGAAGATATAACTAACATCCCTAATGGGGTATTTAATACAACAATCATAAGGAAACTTACTGAGCTTGAGAAAAGCATGGAAGACATCATTGAGACACTTACTACACAGATAAAAGAGCTAAAAAAGAATGAATCAGAGACGAAGAATGCAAAAAAAAAAAAACAGGATGGGAAACAGGCTTGAAGCAATGAACAGTAGACTAGAAGAAGCAAAAGAATGAATTAGTGACATAGAAGACAAAATAGAAGAAAACAATGAAGCTAAACAAAAGAAAGAAGAATTATATAACACAAGAACAGACTTAGAGAAATCAGTGACTCCATCAAATGTAATAACATTCTTATTATAGGAGTCCCAGAAGAAGAAGAGAGAGAAAAGGGGGCAGAGAATTTATTTGAGGAAATGATAGCTGAGATTTCCCTAATCTGGGAAAGGAAACAGACATCCATAACCAGGAGATACTGAGAACTCACATCAAAATCAACAAAATCAGGAGTGGGAGGTGCTGGGTGGCTCTGTTAGTTGAGCATTTGCCTCTTAATTTTGACTCAGGCCATGATCTCAGGATTGTGAGATGGAAACCCACATCAGGCTCACACACTGGGTATGGGGCCTGCTTGGAATTCTCTCTGCCTCTCTCTCTCTTTTAAAATAATAGTAATAGGGGCTCCTGGGTGGCTCGGTGGGTTAAGCCTCTGCCTTTGGCTCAGGTCATGATCCCAGGGTCCTGGGATCGAGCCCTGCATCAGGCTCTCTGCTCGACAAGGAGCCTGCTTCTCCCTCTCTCTCTCTCTCTCTCTGCCTGCCTCTCTACCTACTTGTGATCTCTGTCTGTCAAATAAATAAATAAAAATCTTTTTAAAAAATTAAAATAAAATAATAGTAATAACAATAATCAACAAAATCAGGCCAATACAAAGGCACATTGTAATTAAATTTGCAAAATATAGTCATAAGAAAAAAATATTAGTAACCTAGACCAAAGAAGTCCTTAAGACAGGACCTATCTCAACAAAACTTTGGCAAGCCAAAAGGGATTGACATGATATAGTCAACATCCTGAATGGGAAATACTGAATGGAGAATACTGTCTCCAGCAAGGTATCATACAGAATAGAAGGGGAGATAAAGACTATCCCAGATAAATAAAAACTAAAGGAGTTCATGACCACTAAAACACCCTTGCAAGAAATATTAAAGGGGATTCCATGAGTGCAAAGGAGAGACTTAAGTGAAAAAGACAAGAAAAAAAAAGTAAAAATATCCAGAAACAACAACAACAAACTGACAAAATGGTACTATATACATATCAAAAATTACACTGAATGTAAATGGACTAAATGCTCCAGTCAAAAGACATAAGATATCAGAATGGATAAAAATCAAGACCCATCTGTATGCTGCCTACAAGAGACTGATATTAAACCTAAAAACAACTATAGATTTAAAGTGAGGGGATGGAGTAATATTTCTCATACAAATGGATGTCAGAAGAAAGAGTATAAATACTTGTATTGGACAAACTAGACTTTAAAACAAAGACTAAAACAAGACAAAGAAAGGCACTGTATAACCATAAAAGAGACACTCCAAAAAGAAGATATAACAATTGTAAACATGTATGCACCAAACATGGGAACACACAAATATATAAAACAATAACAAACATAAAGGGACTAATTGATAATAATACAATAATAGGAGGGACTTTTAACACCCCATTAATGGATTAACAATCCAATAACATACATCAATAGATAGATTATTAAGGAAAATTTTGGAAATATGATAAATTCATGAAGGTTAAAGAACATCCTACTAAAGAATGAATGGGTTAACCAGGAAGTTAAAGAAGAAAATAAATACAAGGAAGCAAATGAAAAAGAAAACATGACAGTCCAAAACCTTTAGGATGCAGCAAAGATGATTCTGAGAGGGAACTATATTGCAATCCAGGCCTACCTCAAGAAGCAAGAAAAGTCTCAAATACACAACACAAACTTACCCCCAAAGGACATAGAAAAAGAACATCAAATGAAGCCAAAAGACAGCCAGGGAATTAACAAATATAAAGGTTAGAGCAGAAATAAATGATATAGAAACAAACAAACAACACAAAGAAAAACACAGTAGAACAGATCAGCAAAACTAAGAGCTGATTCTTCAAAGGTTATTAATAATGATAAACCCCTAGCCACACTTATCAAAAAGAAAAGAGAAAGGATCCAAATAAATAAAACCATGAATGAGAGAGGAGAGATCACAACCAATACCACAGAAAGGCAAAACATTATAAGACTATAATGGAAAATTATATGCCAACAAATTGGGCAATGTGGAAGAAATGGAGAAATTACTAGAAAAATATAAACTACTAAAACTGAAACAGGAAGAAATAGAAAAATTTGAACAGACTGATAACCAGCAAAGAAATTTAATCAGTAATCAAAAATATCTCAGCAAATGAAAGTATAGGGCCAGATGGCTACTCAGAATTATACCAAACATTTAAAGAAGAGTTAACGCTAAACACATGAAAAGATGTTCAACATCACTCATCATCAGAGAAATACAAATCAAAACCACAATGACATACACCTCACACCTGTCAGAATAGTTAAAACACAGGAAACAACAAGTGTTGGCAAGGATCCAGAGAATGAGGAATCTCTTACCCTGTTGGTGGGAATGCAAACTGGTGCAACCACTCTGGAAAACACTATGGAGGTTCCTCAAAATATAAAAATAGAACTACCTTATAACACAGCAATTGCACTACTAGGTATTTACAATAAGGATACAAAAAATTCTGATATAGTGATTCTGAAATAGTGAGTCTAGGGGTCACATGGCCCTGATGTTTATGGCAGCATTATTAACAATAGTCAAATTGTGGGAAGAGCCAAAACAGCTATCAACTGATGAATGGATAAAGAAGATGTGGTTTATATTTATAATGGAATATTACTCAGCCACCAAAAGAATGAAATATTGCCATTTGCAATGACGTGAATGGAGCTAGAGTGTATTATGCTAAACAAAATAAGTCAGTCAGAGAAAAACAAATACCATATGATTGCACTCATATGTGGAACCCAAGAAACAAAACAGATGAAAATAGGGGAAGGAAGAAATAAGAGAGGGATGCAAAACATGAGTCTCAACTATAGAGAACAAACAGGGTTGCTAGAAGGGAGGTGTTTGGGGGATGAGCTAAATGGGTGATGGGTATTAAGGAGAGCACTTGTGATGAGCACTGGGTGTTATATGTAAGTGATAAATCACTAAAGTCTACTCCTTAAACCAATATTAAACACTACATGTTAAGTAACTGAATTTAAATAAAAACTTTGAAAAATAAAAATAATGAAGAGTTAATACCTATTCTTCTCAAACTATCCCAAACAACAGAAATAGAAGGGAAAAACTTCCAAACTTTTTCTATGAGGCTTGTATTACCTTGATTCCAAAACCAGACAAAAATTCAGTTAAAAAGGAAAATTATGGGCCAATATCCCTGATGGATATGGATGCAAAAAATCTCAACAAAATACTAGCAATTTGAATCCAACATACAGAAAAAGAATCATTCACCATGATGAAGTTCAATTCATTCCTGGGATGCAAGCATAGTTCAGTATTCACAAATCAATCAATGTGACACACTACATTAATAAAAGAAAGGATAAGAACCCTGTGATCCTCTCAAAAAGAAAAGAGAAAAGACCCAAGTAAAATCATGAATGAAAGAGAAGAGATCACAACCAACACCAAAGAAATACAAACAACTATAAGAACATGTTATGAGCAACCATATGCCAACAAATTAGGCAATCTGGAAGAAATGGATGCATTCCTAGAGATGTATAAACTAACAAAACTGAAAAAGGAAGAAATAAAAAATCTGAACAGACCCAAGGGGTCCAGCAAGATGGTGGAAAATTCATCCGGTCCCTTGAATTTAGCTGGATATTTATCAAATCATTCTGAACATCCATGAATTCAGCCTGAGACCTAAGAAAATATATCTGAAACTCTGCAAGTAGAAAAGCAATTGCTTTTTGCAAAGTGGGAGGTGCGGAGTTGTGAATTTGTGGGGAGATATTGGAAGATGAATGGAGGGGGAAGGAAGCCTCCACAAGCTGGCCCCTGGAAAGTGACATAACACCAGAGCATAAAACCTGAACCCTTAGAAAACTGCTGCAAGGAGAGACATCCCTTTCTGAAAGGGACTCAGGGGATGAAAAGGGCAGAATTCTAGGTGAGTCATTGTGGTCTCAGGATCCCAGGGGACACAGAAAGAATGGGGGTGCCTGAACCAATAAAGCACCCAAGCAGTGGAGCAGCAAAACCCGTTATGATCAGCTTGGGCTGCCATAAACGACAAGCCAGTCCAGTAGGGTGTCTGCTCTTTGCCTGAGCACCCTGAAAAGTACTGGAAAGCACAGGCCATTTACCATTCCCTGGGAGGGGTGAAACAGCTGTGCCCACGACAAGGAAACAGCTCTCAGGGTGGCAGCAGACCCAGAAAGGACAGTACTGGAGACAACCAGCCATGGCCTAGGAGTGGAGAAGTAGAGTTCATGCAGGAGCCTGCAACCACTCATGGTTCCAGGGCACACAAAGGGCAGTGATGCTGGTGAGTCCCTGGGACTCCCCCAGGGAGGATGGCAGTGGGCACACACTGCAAGAGTAGGCAGAATTTGTCACACACAAAAGTAAAAACAGTTTGTCCTAGAGGGTTTATTGAAGAGGGGGACCACAGTCTCTCAGCTCTGGGTTGGAGATCTGGCCTCAGCCATTTTTGCTCTGATCCTCTGAGGAAGTGCAGAAAGCCTCCAGGGAACAAAAGCCACACAGAGCTTCTACTGAGCCTACCTTCCTAACAAGGGTTGGGGCAACTCTGCCCAGGCAAAGACAGCTGAGAAGCAGCACAGCAGGCCCCTCTCCCAGAAGACAGAAGAACAGGTGGATTACAATTTTATAGATCCCACAAGACTGTAAAACTCCAGTGCCAGGGGAAAATAGTATGTTGAGCTACAGATGTTTTCTCACAACTCGTTTATCTTTCAGTCTAAAATATTCTGTTTTTTCTTACCTTTTCCCCACTTCAACTAGATTCTTATTTTACCTAATTATGTTTCTAAAATATTTAACTTATTTTTTACATGTACATTTTATAAATATAGGCTTCATTTTAGTGCTTTTTTCACTCTATTCAAATTTATATAAAGATATAATATATATAGTACTTTTATATAAGTTTTATATATATATATAACTCATATATAAGCTATATATATAGCTTATATAATATATATGAGTATATATACTTATATAGCATAGAAGAATACTATTTTAATATTTATTATAGTATAGAAGAATACTATTTCTTTGCAAATACTTATTTGCAAAGAAAGCAAAACTTTGGGATGTAGTGTCTTCTAACACACAGATCAAAACTCAATCAAGAACAAGTGGATCACCGTGCTTGGTCCACCCTGTGAGATTATAGTCTCTCTTCCCGCCCCCACACCTTTTTTTTAAATTGTTTTGTTTCATTTTGGTTTTGTTTGTTTTTCTGTTGGGGCTTCTGACCATGTCAGATTTTTCTAAGGTATATTTTGCTTGGGTGGTGGTTGATATTTTGGACTCTGCTCATTCACTCACCCATCCTTCTCTATGCAAAATGACTAGAAGGAGAAATTCACAGCACAAAGAACCCAGAGGCAATGTTCTCTGCCACAGCTAATCAATATGAATATAAGTTAGATGTCAGAGATGGAATTCAGGATAGCAATTACAAAGTTAATAGCTAGGCTGGGAAAAAGCATAAGTGACAGTACAGAGTCTCTAAGGGTAGAAATGAGATCTAATCAGAATGCTATGAATGAGATGCAGTCTAGTTTGGGTGCTCTAACAGCTAGGGTCAATGAGGCAGAAGAAAGAATAAGTGATCTAGAGGACAGTACAAGCTGATGGAAAGGAAGGGAGTAGAAGAAAAGAAAAGCAACCAATAGCCCAAGAAGAAAGGCTTTGGGAATTTAATGATGCCTTCAAGTGAACCAATGTCAGAATTATTGGGATCCATGATGGGGGTGGGGGGAGGCTAGAAGGTATATTTGAGAAAATCATAGCTAAGAACTTCCCTAATCTGGGGAAGGGAATAAGCATTCATGTCCAAGAGGCAGAGAGGACTCATCTCAAAAATCAATAAAAATAGATAAACACCCCAACTTATAATAGTGAAGCTTGCAAATCTTAGAGAAAAAGAAGCCTGAGAACAGCTAGGAAGAGGAGGTTCCTTACGTACAGAGGAAGGACATCTGAGTAACATGAGAATTATCCACAGAAACCTTAGAAAGGGGTGTCGAGATATACTCAAGGTACTAAATGAGAAGAACATGCAATCAAGAATACTTTATCCAGCAAGGCTGCCATTCAGAATGCAAGCAGAGCTAAGGAGTTTCCAGGACAGACAGAAAATGAAAGAATATGTAAGCACAAAACCAGTCCTGCAAGAAATATTAAGGGGGATCCTGTAAGCGAAGAAGTACCCTAAGAGTAACATAGACCAGAAAGAAACAGAGTCACTCTACAAAAACAGGGACTTTATGGTCAATACAATGGCACTAAATTCATATCTTTCAATAGTTACTCTGAATGTAAATGAGCTAAATGTTCCAACCAAAAGACACAGGGTATCAGATTGGATTAAAAAAAAAAAAAAAGCAAGAACCATCTATATGGTGTCTACAAGAGACTCATTTTAGACCTAAAGATACCTCCAGAATGAAGGTGAGAGAGTGGAGAACAAATTACCATGCTAACGAACCTCAAAAGAAAGCTGGGGTGGCAATCCTTATATCAGACAAATTATATTTAAACCAAAGACTATAATAAGAGATGAGGAAGGACACTATATCACACTTTAGAGTCTATCCAACAAGAAGATCTAACAATTGTAAATATTTATGCCCCCAACATCAGAGCAGCCAAATATATAAACAAATTAATAACCAAAGTAAAGAAACATATTAATAAAAATACATAAATAGCAGGGAACTTCAACACCCCACTCACAGCAATGGACAGATCATCTAAGCAGAAGATCATCAAAAAAACAAGGGCTTTGAGTGACACACTGGGCCAGATGCACTTCACAAATATATACGGAACATTCCATCCTAAAACAACAGAATACTCATTCTTCTCAAGTGCGAATGGAACTTTCTCCAGAATAGATCACATACTGGGTTACAAATCAGGTCTCAACCAATACTAAATTATTGAGATTATTTTCAGACAACAGTTCTTTGAAACTGAAACTCAATCACAAGAGGAAATTCAGAAGGAACTCAAACACTTGGAGATTAAAAAACATCCTGCTAAGAATGAATGGTCAACCAGGAAATCAAAGAGGAGCTTAACAAATTCATGGAAACTGTGACACCTGGGTGGCTCAGTCAGTTAGGCATCTGCCTTCAGCACAGGTCATGATCTCAGGGTCCTGGAATAGTGTCCCAAACTGGGGTCCTTGCTCAGAAGGTAGCCTGACTCTCCCTCTGCCTGCTGCTCCCCCTGTTTGTGTTCAGCCAATCTCCCCACCCTTCTGAGAAATAAATAAATAAAATCTTTTTAAAAATTCATGGAAACTAATGAGAATGAAAACACATCGATTCAAAACCTCTGGGATAGAGCAAAAGTGGTCCTAATAGAGAAGTACATAGCAATACAAGTCTTTCCGAAAAAATTAGAAAAATCCCAGATACACAAGCTAACCTTACACCTGGAAAAACAAAAGCAAATAAAGCCTAAACAAATAAGGAAAAGAGAAAGAATAAAGATTAGAGCAGAGATCAATGAAATAGAAACCAGAACAGTAGAACAGGTCAACGAAACTAGAAGCTGGTTCTTTGAATGCATTAATAAGATCAATATTATGGCCAGACTTAACCAAAAGAAAAGAGAAAGGACCCAAATTAACAAAATCATGAATAAAAGAAGAGAGATCACAATCAACACCAAGGAAATACAGACAATTTTAAGAACATATTCTGAGCAACTACATGCCAACAAATTAGGTAATCTGGAAGAAATGGATGCATTCTTGGAAACTTATAAACTACCAAGACTGAAACAGGAAGAGATAGAAAATCTGAACAGACAAATAACCAGCAAGGAAATTGAAGCAATAATCAAAAATGGCCCAAAAAACAAGTCTGGGGCCAGATGGCTTCCCAGGGAATTCTACCAAACATTTAAAGAAGAAATAATACCTATTCTTCTGAAGCTTTTTTGAAATATAGAAATGGAAGGAAAACTTCCAAACTCATTCTATGAGGCCAGCACTACCTTGATCCCAAAACCAGACAAAGCCCCCATCAAAAAGGAAAAATACAGAGCAGTATCCCTGATAAACATGGATGCCGAAATACTCACCAAGATACTAGCCAGTAGGAACCAACAGCACATAAAATGATTACTACCAGGATTACTAAAATGATACACTACCAGGAGGGATTAATTCCCGGGCTGCAAGTGTGGTTCAACGATCTCAAATCAAGCAACATGATATATCACATTAATAAAAGAACCGAATGAGCCTCTCGATTGATGAAGAAAAAGCATTTGACAGAGTACAGCATCCTTTCTTGATTAAAACTCTTCAAATTGTGAGGTTCAAGGGAACATACCTCAATATCATAAAACCCATCTATGAAAAGCCGACAGCAAGTTAATTCTCAATGGGGAAACATTGAGAGCTTTTCCCTTAAGGTCAGGAACATGACAGAGATGATGATTCTCACCACTGTTGTTCAACATAGTACTAGAAGTCCTAGCCTCAGCAATCAGACAACGAAAAGAAATAAAATATTCTGAATCAGCAAAGAAGTGAAACTCTCACTCTCTACAAATGACATGATACTGTATGTGGAACACCCAAAAGACTCCACCCCAAAACTGCTAGAACCCATACAAGATTTCAGCTACTTGGCAGGACATAGAATCAATGCACAGAAATCAGTTGCATTTCTATAAACTAACAATGTGGCTGAAGAAAGAGAAATTTAGTCAATACCATTTACAATTGCACCAAAAACCATAAGATACCTAGTAATAAACCGAACCAAAGAGGCAAAGGATCTATACTCAAAACACTATAGAATACTTTTTAAAGTAATTGAGGAAGACACAAAGAAATGGAAAAAAACGTTCCATGCTCATAGATTGAAAGAACAAATATTGATCGTCTCAATAGGGGCAGAAAAAGCATTTGACAAAGTACACCATCCATTATTGACCAAAAAAACCCTCAAAAAGTAGGAACAGAGGGAACATACCTCAACATCATAAAGGCCACATAGAAAGACCCACAGCTAACATCATCCTCAATGGGGAAAACTTGAGAGCTTTTTCTCTATGATCAGGAACAAGTTAAGGATGTCTATTCTCACCATTATTATTTAACACACTACTGGAAGTCTTACTGTCAGCAATCAGACAACAAAAAGAAAAAAAAAGTATCCAAATGGGCAAGGAAGAAGTCAAACTTCCACTATTTACACGTGACATGATACTCTATGTAGAAAACCCAAAAGACTCCACCAAAAAATTGTTAAAACAATACACAAATTCAGTAAAGTTGCATGATACAAAACGAATGTACAGAAATCTGTGGCATTTCTACAAGCAAATAATAAAGCAGAAGAAAGAGAAATCAAAGAATCAATCCCAATAACAATTACATCAAAAATCACAAGATACATAGGAATAAACCTAGCCAAGGAAGTAAAATATTTGCACTCTGAATATTATAGAACACTTATGAAAGAAATTGAAGATCACACAAAGTAATGGGAAAACATTCCGTGCTCATGGATTGGGAGAATAAATATTGTTAAAATGTCTATAATACCCAAAGCAATATACATATTTAATGTAATTTCTATCAAAATACCACCAGCATTTTTCACAAGAGCTAGAACAAACCATCCTAAAATTTGTATGGAATGACAAAAGAACTCAAATAGACAAAGCAATCTTGAAGAAGAAAAGGAAAGCTGGAAGGATCACAATTCTGGAATTGAAGCTAAATTACAAAGCCATAGTTATCAAAACAGTATGGTGTTGGCACAAAAACAGCACAGACCAATGGATGGAAGGAAAAACCCAGAAAGGGACCCACAACTATATGGTCACCTAATCTTTTTATTTTTAAGGTTTCTTCATAGGATCTTTATTAACATGTAATTATTATTTGTTTCAGGGGTATGGGTATGTGACTCGTCAGTCTTACACAATTCACAGCATTCACCATAGCACAAACCCTCCCCAATGTCCATCACCCAGATATCCTATCCCTTCCACCCCCTTCCCCTCCAGCAACCCTTAGTTTGCTTCCTAAGATTAAGAGTCTCTTATGGTTTGTCTCTCTCCCTGGTTCCATCTTGTTTCTTCTTTTCCCTCCCTACACCCCACAACCCACCACCTTGCCTCTCAAATTCCTCATATCAGAGAGATCAGGTGATAATTGTCTTTCTCTGATTGACTTATTTCACTTAGCATAATACCCTCTAGTTCCATCCATGTCGTTGCAAATGGCAGGATTTTGTGGGGGTTCTGATGGCTGCATAGTATTCCATTGTGTGTATATACCACATCTTCTTTATCCATTAATCTGTTAATGGACATCTAGGTTCTTTCCATAGTTTGGCTCTTGTGGACATTGCTGCTATAAACATTCGGATGCACGTGACCCTTGGGATCACTACGTTTGTATCTTTAGGGTAAATACCCACTACTATGACTGCTGAATCATAGGGTAGGTCTATTTTCAACTTTTTGAGGAACCTCCATACTGTTTTCCAGAGTGGCTGCACCAGCTTGCATTCCCAGCGACAGTATAGGAGGGTTCCCTTTCTCCACATCCTCGCCAACACCTGTCATTTTCTGACTGGTTAATTTTAGCCATTCTGACTGGTGTGAAAGTGGTATCTAACTGTGGTTTTGATTTATATTTCCCTAATGCCGAGTGGTGTTGAGCACATTTTCATGAGTCTCTTGGCCAATTGGATGTCTTCTTTGCAGAAATATCTGTTCATGTCTTTTCCCCTTTTCTTTTCTTTTTAAATTTTATTTATTTGACAGAGAGAGAGAGCGACAGACAGAATACAAGCTGGGTAGTGGAAGAGAGAGAAGCAGGCTTCCCGTTGAGGAGGCAGACCTATGCAGGGTTTGATCCCAGGACCCTGGGATCATGACCTGAACCAAAGGCAAATGCTCAATGACTGAGCCACCCAGGCGCCCCTGCCCATTTCTTGATTGGATTATTTGTCCTTTGGGTGTTGAATTTGATAAGTTCACTTAATCTTTGATAAAACAGAATATCCAATTCTCTCTTTAACAGCCTCTTCAGCAAATGCTTCTGGGAAAACTGGGCAGCAATTTTAGAAGAATGAAACTGGACCACTTTCTTACACCATACACCAAAATAAATTCAAAATGGATGAAAGACCTAAATGTGAGACAGGAAACCATCAAAGTTCTAGAGGAGAATGCAGGTAGTAACCTCTTTGACATGGGCTTTAGCAACTTCAGCAACATACCTCCTGAGGAAAGGGAAACAAAAACAAAAATAAACTATTGGGACTTCATCAAGATAAACCCTGCAGAGCAAAGGAATCAATGAACAAAACAGCCTACAGAAAGGGGGGAAGATATTTGCAAATGACATATCTGATAAAGGGCTAACATCAAAATCTATAAAGAACTCATTAAACTCAACACCCAAAAAAACAAATAATCCAGTTAAGAAATGGAAAGAAGACATGAATAGATATTTCTCCACAGAAGAAATCCAGATGGCCAACAGACACATGAGACGATGTTCAACATAACTCATCATTAGGGAAATACAGATCAAAACCATAATGACATACCACCTCACACCTGTCAGAATGGCTAAAATTAACAACACAGGAAAAAAGTGTTGGCATGGATGCAGAGAAAAGGGGACTCTCACACTCTTGATGAGAATGTGAACTGGTCCAGCCACCCAGGGATACAATATGGAAGTTCCTCAAAAAGTAAAAATAGAACAACCCTATGACACAGCAATTGCACTACTAGATATTTACACAAAGGATACAAAAATACTGATTCAAAAGGGCACATGCACCCCAGTGTTTATTGCAGCATTATGACCAATAGCCAAATTATGGGAAGAGCTCAAACATCCATCAACTGATGAATGGATATATATATATACAATGGAATATTACTCAGCCACCAAAAAGAATGAAATCTTTCCATTTGCAATGACATGGATGGAGCTAGAGCATATTATGCTAAGTGAAATAAGTCAGTCAGAGAAAGACAAATACCATGACTTCACCCATCTGTGTAATTTAAGAAACAAAAGAGATGAACATAGGGGAAAGAATTAAAAAAGAGAGGGAGGGAGGCAAACCACAAAAGAGACTCTTAGCTACAGAGAGCAAACTGAGGGTTGCTGGAGGGGAGGTAGGCAGGGCTATGAGCTAAATGGGTGATGCATATTAAGGAGGGGACTTGTGATGAACACTGGGTGTTATATGTAAGTGATGAATCACTAAATTCTACTCCTGAATCTACTATTATGCTATATGTTAACTAACTAGAATTTAAGTAAAAACTTGAAATACTAAAAAATACTCTGATGTAGGAAATTTTTTTAAAAGGGGGGAGGTTACTAAAGTACAACATCCATTCTTAATGAAAAATCCTCAGCAAAGTATGTTTAGAAGGAACATATCTCAGCATAATAAAGGCCATATATGGGAAAACCCACAACTAAGATCCTTGTCCATGGGGGAAATCTTTTCATCTATGGTCAAGAACAAGACAAGATGTTCACACTCATCACTGTTACTTAATATAGTATTGAAAGTCCTAGCCACAGCAATCAGACAACAAAAAGAAATAAAAGGCATCCAAATAGGCAAGGAAGAAGTCAAATTTTCACTATTTGCAGAGGATATAACCCTCTATGTAAAAAACCTGAAAGATTCCACCAAAAAAAAAAAACAACTCTGCTAGAACTGATAAATTCAGTAAAGTCATAGGATACAAAATCAACATACAGATATCTGTTTCATTTCTATACACCATTTATGATTGCAACAAAAACAATAATATACCTAGGAGTAAACCTAATCAAAGAGGTGAAACAACTGTACTCTGAAAACTATAAAACACTGAAGAAAGAAATTGAAGATGACAAAGAAATGGAAAGACAATACATGCTTATGGATTGGAGGAAAAATATTTTTAAAATGTCTCTACTACCCAAAACAATCTACACATTTAATGCAATTCCTATCAAAATACCAGCAACATTTATCACAGAACAATCCTAAAAAGACCCTGAATAGGGGGAGGAGTCAAGATGGCAGAGAAGTAGCAGGCTGAGACTACATCAGGTAGCAGGAGATCAGCTAGATAGCTTATCAAACTATTGCAAACACCTACAAATCCAATGGGAGATCGAAGGGAAGAAGAACAGCAATTCTAGAAACAGAAAATCCGACCACTTTCTGAAAGGTAGGACCGGCAGAGAAGTGAATCCAAAGCAACAGGAAGATAGACTGCGGGGGGAGGGGCCAGCTCCCGGCAAGCGGCGGAGCAACGGAGCACAAAATCGGGACTTTAAAAGTCTGCTCCACTGAGGGACATTGCTCCAGAGTCTAAACTGGGGTGAAGCCCACGTGGGGTCAGCGTGGCCCCAGGTCCCGCAGGGTCACAGAAGGATCGGGGGTGTCTGAGTGTCACAGAGCTCACAGGTATTAGACCAGGGAAGCCGGCTACAGAGACAGAGCCGAGGAGTGAGCTCTCAGCTTGGGGTAATCTTGAACCGGTCGCAGGCTGGGTGAGCTTGGAGCGCAGCCAGAGGCCAGGGAGACTGGAGTGATTGGACTCTTTTCTCTCAGGGCGCACTGAGGAGTGGGGCCCCGAGCTTTCAGCTCCTCCGGGCCGGAGACCGGGAGGCCACCATTTTCATTCCTGTCCTCCGGGACTCTACGGAAAGCGTTCAGGGGACAAAAGCTCCCGAAAGCAAATCCGAGCAGATTACTTAGCCCGGCCCCTAGTAAGGGCGGTGCAATTCTGCCTCAGGCAAGGACACTTGAGAATCACTACAACAGGCCCCTCCCACAGAAGATCAACAAGAAATCCAGCCAAGACCAAGTTCACCTACCAAGGAGAGGAGCAGAATTCTAGAGGAGGAGAAAGCAAAGCACGGAACTCATGGCTTTCCCCCCATGATTCTTTAGTCTTGCGGTTAATTTTTTTTTTAATTTTTTTTTCTTCTGCTAAATTTTTTTTAACTCTTACCCTTTTCTTTTTTAACGTTTTTAAACTAGTTTATCTAATATATATATATATATATTTTCTTTTTTATATTTCTTCCTTATTTGTTTTCTTTTTTTATTTTTTTTTCTGAACTTCTTTTTATTCCCTCCCCCCCCCCACGATTTGGGGTCTCTTCTGATTTGGTTAAAGCACATTTTCCTGGGGTCTTTGCCACCCTTTTAGTATTTTATTTGCTCCTCCATATACTCTTATCTGGACAAAATGACAAGGCGGAAAAACTCACCACAAAAAAAAAGAACAAGAGGCAGTACCAAAGGCTAGGGACCTATTCAATACAGACATTGGTAATATATCAGATCTAGAGTTCAGAATGATGATTCTCAAGGTTGTAGCTGGGCTCGAAAAAGGCATGGAAGATATTAGAGAAACCCTCTCCGGAGAGATAAAAGCCCTTTCTGGAGAAATAAAAGAATTAAAATCTAACCAAGTTGAAATCAAAAAAGCTATTAATGGGGTGCAATCAAAAATGGAGGCTCTTACTGCTAGGATAAATGAGGCAGAAGAAAGAATTAGTGATATAGAAGACCAAATGACAGAGAATAAAGAAGCTGAGCAAAAGAGGGACAAACAGCTACTGGACCACGAGGGGAGAATTTGAGAGATAAGTGACACCATAAGACGAAACCACATTAGAATAATTGGGATTCCAAAAGAAGAAGAAAGAGAGAGGGGAGCAGAAGGTATATTGGAGAGAATTATTGTAGAGAAGTTCCCTAATATGGCAAAGGGAACAAGCATCAAAATCCAGGAGGTGCAGAGAAACCCCCTCAAAATCAACAAGAATAGGTCCACACCCCATCACCTAATTGTAAAATTTACAAGTCTTAGTGACAAAGAGAAAATTCTGAAAGCAGCCTGGGAAAAGAAGTCTGTAACATACAATGCTAAAAATATTAGATTGGCAGCAGACTTATACACAGAGACCTGGCAGGCCAGAAAGAACAGGCATGAGATATTCAGAGCACTAAACGAGAAAAACATGCAGCCAAGAATACTATATCCAGCTAGACTATCATTGAAAATAGAAGGAGAGATAAGAAGTTTCCAGGACAAACAAAAACTGAAAGAATTTGCAAACACCAAACCAGCTCTAAAGGAAATATTGAAAGGGGTCCCTAAGCAAAGAGAGACCCTAAAAGTAGTAGATCAGAAAGGAACAGAGATAATAAAAGTAACACTCACCTTACAGGCAATACAGTGGCACTAAATTCATATCTCTCAATAGTTACCCTGAATGTTAATGGGCTAAACGCCCCCATCAAAAGACACAGGGTATCAGAATGGATAAGAAAACAAAACCCATTAATATGTTGCCTACAAGAAACTCATTTTAGACCCGAAGGCACCTCCAGATTTAAAGTGAGAGGGTGGAAAACAATTTACCATGTTAATGGACATCAGAAGAAAGCTGGGGTGGCAATCCTTATATCAGATCAAGTAGATTTTAAGCCAAAGACTATAATAAGAGATGAGGAAGGACACTATATCATACTCAAAGGGTCTGTACAACAAGATCTAACAATTTTAAATATCTAGGCCCCTAACATGGGAGCAGCCAACTATATAAACCAATTAATAACAAAATCAAAGAAACACATCGACAATAATACAATAATAGTAGGGGACTTTAACACTCCCCTCACTGAAATGGACAGATCATCCAAGCAAAAGATCAACAAGGAAATAAAGGCCTTAAATGGCACACTGGACCAGATGGACATCACAGATATATTCAGAACATTTCATCCCAAAGCAACAGAATACACATTCTTCTCTGGTGCACATGAAACATTCTCCAGAATAGATCACATCCTGGGTCATAAATCAGGTCTCAACCGGTATCAAAAGATTGGGATCATTCCCTGCATTTCTTCAGACCACAAGCTCTGAAGCCAGAATTCAATAGCAAGAGGAAATTTGGAAAGAACGCAAATACATGGAGACTAAACAGCATCCTTCTAAAAAATGAATGGGTCAACCAGGAAATTAAAAAAGAATTGAAAAAATTCATGGAAACAAATGACAATGAAAACACAACAGTTCAAAATCTGTGGGACACAGCAAAGGCAGTCCTGAGAGGAAAATATATAGCAGTATAAGCCTTTCTCAAGAAACAAGAAAGGTCTCAAATATACAACCTAACCCTACACCTAAAGGAGCTGGAGAAAGAACAAAAAAGAAAGCCTAAACCCAGCAGGAGAAGAGAAATCATAAAGATCAGAGCAGAAATCAATGAAATAGAAACCAAAAAAACAATAGAACAAATCAACAAAACTAGAAGCTGGTTCTTTGAAAGAATTAATAAGATTGATAACCCCCTGGCCAGATTTATCAAAAAGAAAAGAGAAAGGACGCAAATAAATAAAATCATGAATGAAAGAGGAGAGATCACAACCAACACCAAAGAAATACAAACAATTATAAGAACATATTATGAGCAACTATATGCCAGCAAATTCGACAATCTGGAAGAAATGGATGCATTCCTAGAGACATATAAACTACCACAACTGAACCAGGAAGAAATAGAAAACCTGAACAGACCCATAACAAGTAAGGAGATTGAAACAGTCATCAAAAATCTCCAAACAAATAAAAGCCGAGAGCCAGATGGCTTCCCAGGGGAATTCTACCAAACATTTAAAGAAGAACTAATTCCTATTCTCCTGAAACTCTTCCAAAAAATAGAAATAGAAGGAAAACTTCCAAACTCATTTCATGAGGCCAGTGTCACCTTGATCCCAAAACCAGACAAGGATCCCATCAAAAAAGAGAATTACAGACCAATATCCTTGATGAACACAGATGCGAAAATTCTCACCAAAATACTAACCAATAGGATTCAACAGTACATTAAAAGGATTGTTCACCACGACCAAGTCGGATTTATTGCAGGGCTGCAAGGTTGGTTCAACATCCGCAAATCAATCAATGTGATACAACACATTAATAAAAGAAAGAACAGGAACCATAGAATACTCTCAATAGATGCTGAAAAAGCATTTGACAAAGTACAGCATCGCTTCCTGATCAAAACTCTTCAAAGTGTAGGGATAGAGGGCACATACCTCAATATTACCAAAGCCATCTATGAAAAACCCACTGCAAATATCATTCTCACTGGAGAAAAACTGAAAGCTTTTCCGCTAAGGTCAGGAACACGGCAAGGATGTCTGTTATCACCACTGCTATTCAACATAGTACTAGAAGTCCTAGCCTCAGCAATCAGACAACAAAAAGAAATTAAAGGCATCCAAATCAGCAAAGAAGAAGTCAAACTATCACTCTTTGCAGATGATATGATACTATATGTGGAAAACCCAAAAGACTCCACTCCAAAACTGCTAGAACTCATACAGGAATTCAGTAAAGTGTCAGGATATAAAATCAATGCACAGAAATCTGTTGCACTTCTCTACACCGACAACAAGACAGAAGAAAGAGAAATTAAGGAGTCAATCCCATTTACAATTGCACCCAAAACTATAAGATACCTAGGAATAAACCTAACCAAAGAGGCTAAGAATCTATACTCAGAAAACTATAAAGTACTCACAAAAGAAATTGAGGAAGACACAAAGAAATGGAAAAATGTTTCATGCTCCTGGATTGGAAGAACAAATATTGTGAAAATGTCTATGCTACCTAAAGCAATCTACAGATTTAATGCAATCCGTATCAAAATCCCATCCATTTTTTTCAAAGAAATGGAACAAATAATCCTAAAATTTATATGGAACCAGAAAAGACCTCGAATAGCCAAAGGAATATTGAAAAAGAAAGCCAAAGTTGGTTGCATCACAATTCCGGACTTCAAGCTCTCTTACAAAGCTGTCATCATCAAGACAGCATGGTAATGGCACAAAAACAGACACATAGATCAATGGAACAGAATAGAGAGCCCAGAAATAGACCCTCAACTCTATGGTCAACTAATCTTCGACAAAGCAGGAAAGAATGTCCAGTGGAAAAAAGACAGCCTCTTCAATAAATGGTGTTGGGAAAATTGGACGGCCACATGCAGAAAAATGAAATTGGACTATTTCCTTACACCACACACAAAATAGACTCAAAATGGATGAAGGACCTCAATGTGAGAAAGGAATCCATCAAAATCCTTGAGGAGAACACAGGCAGCAACCTCTTCGACCTCAGCCACAGCAATGTCTTCCTAGGAACATCACCAAAGGCAAGGGAAGTAAGGGCAAAAATGAACTATTGGGACTTCATCAAGATCAAAAGCTTTTGCACAGCAAAGGAAACAGTTAACAAAACCAAAAGACAACTGACAGAATGGGAGAAGATATTTGCAAACGACATATCAGATAAAGGGCTAGTGTCCAAAATCTATAAGAAACTTAGCAAACTTAACACCCAAAGAACAAATAATCCAGTCAAGAAATGGGCAGAAGACATGAACAGATATTTCTGCAAAGAAGACATCCAGATGGCCAACAGACACATGAAAAAGTGCTCCACATCACTCGGCATCAGGGAAATACAAATCAAAACTACAATGAGACACCACCTCACACCAGTCAGAATGGCTAAAATTAACAAGTCAAGAAATGACAGATGCTGGCGAGGATGCGGAGAGAGGGGAACCCTCCTACACTGTTGGTGGGAATGGAAGCTGTTGCAACCACTCTGGAAAACAGTGTGGAGGTTCCTCAAAAAACTGAAAATAGAGCTACCCTATGACCCAGCAATTGTACTACTGGGTATTTACCCTAAAGATACAAACGTAGTGATCTGAAGGGGCACGTGCACCCGAATGTTTATAGCAGCAATGTCTACAATAGCCAAACTATGGAAAGAACCTAGATGTCCATCAACAGATGAATGGATAAAGAAGAAGTGGTATATATACTCAATGGAATACTATGCAGTCATGAAAAGAAATGAAATCTTGCCATTTGCAATGACGTGGATGGAACTAGAGGGTATCATGCTTAGTGAAATAAGTCAGTCAGAGAAAGACAACAATGACATGATCTCCCTGATATGAGGAAGTGGAGATGCAACATGGGGGGTGAGGGGGGTAGGAGAAGAATAAATGAAACAAGATGGGATTGGGAGGGAGACAAACCATAAGTGACTCTTAATCTCACAAAACAAACTGAGGGTTGCTGGGGGGAGGGGGGTCTGGATAGGGGGGGTTATGGACATTGGGGAGGGTATGTGCTATGGTGATTGCTGTGAAGTGTGTAAACCTGGCGATTCACAGACCTGTACCCCTGGGGATAAAAATACATTATATGTTTATAAAAAATAATAATAATAAATAATAAAATTAAACACACACACACGCAAAATATATATATATTTATACCTCAGTAAAGGGGGGGGGGGAAAGACCCTGAACAGCCAAAGCAACCTTGGAAAAGAAAACAAACATGGAAGCATCACAATTCTGGACATCAAGTTATATTAGAAAGCTGTATGGTACTGACACAAAAATAGACACATAAGTCAAGAGAACAGAATAGAAAACAAAGAAATAAACCCACAACTAGGGGCACTTGGGTGACTCATTCTGCTGAATGGCTGATTCTTGATTCAGCTGAGGTCATGATCTGCGGTCATGGGATCAAGCCTCACATCAGGCTCCATGCTGGGTGTGGAGACTGTTTGAGAATCCCTCTCAGTTTGCATGTCACTCACTCTCTTGTACTCCCTCCCCCCTTCTTCTCTCTCTCTCTCAAAACACGCTCATACACACACACATGCATGCACACACACACATAACTATACGGTCAAGTAATCTTTGAAAAAGGACGAAAGAATATCTAGTGGGAAAGAGACAGTCTTTTCAACAAGTGCTGTTGTGATAATTGGACCACAACGTGCAAAATAATGAAACTGGACTTTCTTATAGCATACATCAAAATAAATTCAAAGCAGATGAAAGATCTAAATGTGAGACCTCGAACTATAAAAATCCTAGAAGAGAACAAAGCAGTTACCTCTTTGACTTTGTCCATACCAACTTCTTTCTGATAGCTTCCTGAAGCAAGGGAAGCAAAAGCAGAAGTAAACTATTGAGACTTCATCAAAATGAAAGTCTTCTGCATAGTGAAGGAAATAATCAACAAAACTAAAAGACAATCTATGGAATGGGAGAAGATAATTACAAATGCCGTATCTGATAGAGAGTTAGTATCCAAAATATATAAAGAATTCATAAAATTTAATATCCAAAAAAAGGAATAACCCAATTAAAAATGGGCAGAAGACATGAATAAACAGTTTCCTAAAGACATTCAGATGGCTAACAGAGACATGAAGAGATGCTCAATATCACTCATCATTGGGCAAATACAAATCAAAACTACAATGAGATACCATCTCCATCTCACATCTCTCAGAATAGCTAAAATCAACAGCTTAGGAAACAGCAGATGTTGGCAAAGATGCAGAGAAAGGGAAACCCTCTTGCACTGTTGGTGTGAATGCAAACTGGTGTGGCCACTGTGGAAAACAGTATGGAGGTTCCTCAAAAAGTTAAAATTAGAACTACCCTAATATCTAACATTTCTGTTATTGGCACTTACCAAGGAATACAAAAATACTAATTCAAAGGGACACATACACCCCAAAGTTTATAGCAGCATTTCTACAATAGTCAAATCATGCAAACAGCCTAGGTGTCCATCAACTGATGAATGGATAAAGGAGATGTGAGATATATATATATATATATATATATATGTATATATGTATATATAGAAAATATATATAATAAATATATAATAAATATATATTATTTATATATATATTTATTATATATAAATATATATTATAAAAATATATATTATATAAATATATATATTATATATATTAATATATTATTATAATATATATATATAATTATATATATTATATATATAGTATATAATATATATATTAATATATTATATATATAATATATAATATATTAATATATATATTATATACTATATATATTATATATATATTATATATATTATATTATATATATTATTATATATATATTATATATATTATATTATATATATTATTATATATATATTATATATATATAATATATATATTATATATATTATATTATTATATATTTATTATAATATTATATATTATATATATAATTATATATATAATATATAATATATTAATATATATATAATATATATTTATATATAAATATATATATAATATATTTTATATATATATTATATATATTATATAAATATATAATATATATATACATACATATATATACATATATATACATATACATATATATATACATTTATATAATATATATAATATATATATATAAAATATATTATATATATATAATAAATATCTATATAATAAATATATATTATTTATATATATAAATATATATATTTATATATAATAAAATATAAATATATCTATTATATGTATTTATTATATATATAATAATATATATAATATATATAATAAAATATATATAATAAATATATATTATATTTATATATATAATATATATATAAATATATATAATTTATATATATAATTTATATATATAATTTATATATAATATTTATAATTTATAATATATATAATATATAAATATATATTTATATATATGATATAATATATATTATAATATATATAATATATATATTTATAATTATATATAATAATATATAAATAAAATAATATAAAATAAAATAATAAAATAAATATAAATAAAAAATAAATAAAAATAAATAATAAATAAAATAAAATATAAATAAATTAAATAAATATAAAATAAATTAAAAAAATAAAATAAAATAAAATAATATATTTAATATATATAATTTATAATATATAATATATAAATATATATTTATATATAAATATATATATAATATAATATATAATATATAATACGTATCATATATGATATGTATATTATATATATTGTATATATGTATATATATGTATATTATATATATAATATAATATTATATATAATATGTATTATATAACATATATATTATATATATTATATATATTATTATATATATTATTATATAAAATTATATAATATAATATATAATATTATATTATATATTATATATATTATATATATAATATTATATATATGATATTATAATATAATATATTATATTATCATATATAATATATATATAAATATATGATAATATAATATATAATATTATAATATATTATATATAATATATAATATGATATAATATATAATATTATATTATATATATAATTATTTATAAATAATATATATATAATAATATAATAAATAATATATAATATATATTATATATATAAATATAATTATATATATAATATATATATTTATATATTATATATAATATATATAACATATATAATATATAAAATAATATATATAATATATATATTATATATATTATATATATTTATATATAAATAAATATATTATATATTTAATAAATATTATATATTATATAATAAATATATAAATATATAATATTTATATTAATTTATAATATAAATATATATAAATATATATAAATAATATAAATATATAATATTTATATTATATATTAATATATAAATAAATATATATAAATATATAATATTTATATTATATATTAATATATAAATAAATAAATATATAAATATATAATATTTATATTTTATATTATATATTATATATATAAATAAATATATATAAATATATGTAAATATATGTAAATATATATAATAAATATATTATATATTTATTTATTATATATATTATATTATATATATTATATTATATATATTTATTTATCATATATATTATATATTATATATTTATATATAATAAATATATATAAATATATATAATAAATATATATAATAAATAATAAAGAATATATAATATATATTCTATATATTATATATTATATATATTTATATATTATTCTATATATATTTATATATTTTATATTTATAATATATATAAATATATATATTCTTTTTAATAATTGATATATATCAATTATTAAAAAGAATGAAATCTTGCCATTTGCAACAAGATAGAGCTAGAGAGTATTTTGCTAAATGCAATAAATCCAAGAAAGTCAAATACTATATGATTTCAATCATATATGGAATTTAAGAAACTGAGCAAATGAGCAAAGCAAAAGGAGAGAGAGGGAGAGAGAGAAAGAAACAGATTCTTGCGGTGCCTGGGTGGCACAGTTGGTTAAGTGTCTGGCTCTTGATTTTGGCTCAGGTCTTGATCTCAGGGTCGTGAGTATAAGACCTGCATTGGACTCCACACTGAGCATGGAGCCTATGATGAAAGAAAGAAAGAAAGAGCGAGAGAGAGAGAGAGAGAAAGAAAGAAAGAAAAAAGAAAAGAGACTCTTAACTGTAAAGAATAAACTGAGAGTTACCAGGAAGGAGGTGGTGGAGGGATTGGTTAAATAAGTGGTGGGAATTAAGGAGTGCACTTGTGTGCACTTGTGATGAGCACCAGGCCTTATATGAAAATAATGGATCACTATAGTGTACACCTGAAACTAATATTGCACTGTATTTTATCTAACTGGAATTTAAATGAAAACTTTAAAAAAATAAAAATTGAGTTGAGGAAATCAGTTCTGAAAAGAAAAATGATTTACTGAAGGCCACACACCAAAATCATGATCTTCCTACTAATGTTGACCTTACCTTGGTGTTCCTGTTCTGAATTTCCCACTCTCAATCCTTGCTACCTTCCCTATTCTGAAGCTCTGGTTATTACAAGGCAAAAATATCCTGGTTATCTTTATGATGGAAATTAAGATATTATGGCTAGGAGTAACTTTAAAGATCTTCCAGTCCCACTCTCTCATTCTACAAGCAAAAAAACCTAAATATTAGAATGGTGAAGCCACTTTCCCAGGGTCAAAAATTTATGCAACCCTGGGGCACCTGGGTGGCTCAGTCAGTTGAACATCCAGCTCGTGGTTTCAGTTCAGGTCATGATCTATGGGTCGTGATATCAAGCTCCATGTCAGGCTTTGCATTCAGCACTGAGTCTGCTTAGGATTCCCCCTCTCTCTCTAGCTCCCCCTGCTCATGTGCGCTCTCTCTCTCTCAAATAAATATGTAAATAAAATTTTTAAAAAAGAAAAAGGTGAGGCACCTGTCTGGCTCAGTCCTTAAGCATCTGCCTTTGGCTCAGGTCATGATCCCAGGGTTCTGGGTTCAAGCCCTGCATCAGGCTCCCTGCTTGGCAGGAGGCCTTCTTCTCCCTCTCCCACTCCCCCTGCTTCTTTTCTCTCTCTCTCTGTCTCTCTCTCTTTCTGTCAAATAAATAAATAAAATCTTTTTTTTTTTAAGAAAAGAAGAAAAAGTTGCACCTGGGTGGCTCAGTTGGTTAAGTATCCAACTCTTGGTTCTGGTTCAGGTCATGATCTCAGGGTCATGAGATCAAGCCCTGTGTCAGGCTCCACACTCAGCTCCAAGTCTTCTGGAGATTCTTTCCCCCTACCTGTCTCTCCTCCTCTGCTCCTTCCCCCACTTGCCCTCTCTTTCTCTCTCTATAATAAATAAATAAGATCTTTAAAAATATATATATGCAATCTTTAATTGGTCAGTCAGCAGCTTTCCTCTCCCTTACTTATCTCTATTCACCTAACATCTTTGCAAGCAAATTTCAGATTTGTTTCAGCCTCTTTGGGCTCTAAAATTGACACAAGAGAAATTTGGATCAGAGAGTTTAGGCTCATGTTAGTATTGATTTACCTTTTTTTACCTTTAAATTTTTATTTAAATTCTAGTTAGTTAACATATAGTTATATGGTTGGTTTCAATATTGGTTTCAGGAGTAGAATTCAGTGATTCATCACTTACATACAACATCCAGTGCTCATCATAACAAGTGCCCTCCTTAATATCCATCACCCATCTAGCCCATCCCCCACCCACCACCTCCATCAACCTTCAGTTAGTTCTCTATAGTTAAGAGTTTCATGGGGCATCTCAGTGGGTCAGAAGGTTGGGTCCAATTCTTGGTTTTGGCTCAAGACATGATCTCAAGGTCATGAGATGGAGCCCTACAATGGGCTTCATGCTGAGCATGAAGTCTGCTTGAGATTCTTTCTCTCCCTTTCCCTCTGCCCCTTCCCCTCTTCCTTCCTCTCAAATAAATAGTCTTTTAAAAGTTTCTTTTATGGTTTGCCTCCCTCTCTCTCTTCTTTTTTTTCATTCTTTCCCCTATGTTTCTTAAATTACACATATGGGTGAAGTCATATGGTATTTGTCTTTCTCTGACTGACTTGTTTCTCTTAGCGTAATACACTCTAGCTCCATCCTTGTCATTGCAAGTGGCAAGATTTCATTCTTTTTTGGTGGTTGAGAACTATTCCATTGTATATATACACACCATATCTTCTTTATCCATTCATCAGTTGATGGACGTTTGTCTTCTCTCCATAGTTTGGTAATTGTTGATAATGCTGCAGTAAACACTGGGGTGCATGTGCCCCTTTAAATCAGTATTTTTGTATCCTTTGTGTAAATATCTATTGGTCCAGTTGCTGGATCATAGGGTAGTTATATTTTTAATTTTTTGAGGAACTTCCATACTGTATCCCAGAGTGACTACACCAGTTTTCATTCTCACCAACAGTGCAAGAGGGTTCCTTTCGCTGCATCCTTGTCAAAACCTTGTTTTGTGTATTGTTAATTTTAGCCATTCTGAGAGGTATGTGTTGGTATGTTATCATGGTTTTGATTTGTGCTTCTCTGATGATGAATAATGTTCAGCATCTTTTCATGTGTCTGTTAGCCATCTGAAAGGCTTCTTTGGAAAAATGTGTATTCGTGTCGATTTCTTAATTGGATTATTTGTTTGTGTGTGTGTTGAGTTTGATAAGTTCTTTATAGATTTTGGATACTAACCCTTTATCAGACATTTCAATTACAAATATCTTCTTCCATTCATCAGGTTGCCTTTTAGTTTTGCTGATTGTTTGCTTCGCTGTGAAGATTTTTGTCTTGAAAAATTTCTAACAGTTCATTTTCCCTTTTGTTTCCCTTGCTTCAGCATTCCATTTTGGTTTTTTATCCTGGGTCAGTACACAGCAGAAGCAAGAAAGCCTGAAGGAGAAAAAGAAGAAAACTGGGAATTTTCAGTGCATTTTCACAATGTGTACATACTCATAAAATGATGTGCCAATTCATACCTATTACTTTATATCGTACAAAGATCTGAGATCTCGTTCATGGTCTCACATAGAATCTAGAGCCTGAAAGAGATTGTAATGGATTTTCAGAAGGGCTGACTGAGACTGGAAATGGCAATGTTCTGCAGACTGTTGAGAGGTGAGCTGACCGCTCCCCTACTTTATCTCTAGAGTCTGCTCTACTCCTAACATTCAAGTTTAAGAGATCTACCATTTTGCCAACGTGGAAAGTAGAGCTCCAGAGTTTAGAAAATGAAATACTATATACAAGGTGAGTTGAAGATTTTAATGAAGGTGGGGAAAGTTGTGTGACACATAGTGGATAACAGGAAGGGAAAATAGAGCACTACTGAAATAATACACACATTGTTTTCACTCTATCCTCTGCCCTACAATCTGTTCCTAGTGTTTTCTTTAGAAATATTTTTGAACATATTTCATTTATCTTTATAACTTCTCTTTTGAGAGAGAGAGAGTCAACTCAGAATCACAAATAGTGCAGTGGTTCTCAACCTCAGCTTTTTAGATTTACTTGGTAAATATAATAAACATCAATGCTTAAGCCCACTCCCCAAAAATCAAAATCTCTTGAAAGTAATGATCAGGCATTTGTATTGTTTCACCTGTATTTTAAAGTGAAGTGATTCTGATTCACAGAAGGTTGATTACCACTAATCTGGTCCAATTTCCTCATTTTGCAGGTAAGGAAACAGGCCCAGAGAGGGTCAGGTTTCAAGCCCAGAGTGATGACATCAGTTAATGAATGAACTAGTAATAGAGTTCAGGTTTCCTAACATCTAGTCTAGTGGTCTTTCCATCAGACCATGCTAAAGAAAGCAAGGTGTTTGAGATCAAGTGACTTAACTACAAGCTCATGAGGCATCCCAAGATATGATAAACAATCTGCATCATTATTCTTTCTTCATGTGTCTCCAGACTTAAAGAGAGAGAAAGGCTTGTAAAGTTGGAGAATGATATCACTCTATCAACTGTAAAGATCCTTTTCTTTTACCTCACAAGTTCTGGCCCTGAATGTAAAAAGTCACATAGTATGAGGCCACTCACATAATATTGACTTGAGAACCATTACAAAGTAGCATTATCCCTAAATATCCCTCTTGCTGATCTGTCACAGTGTCTGAAATTTATACTACTACCCATTCTTCTAGTTTAGGATACTGCTGCCAGAAGACCAATTATAAATACAGGGATAGAGGGAAGGTGCTCTGTTACCACACCTTTTGCCACCTGGAAAAGCAGCAAATAGAGCCGTGAAAAGTTGATCCCATGGTAAGGACATATGAATGATGGGAGGAAAGGGAAACCCCAGAATATAGGGCAAACTCCCAGTGGGGACCCCTAGGTAAAGCAGTGCCAAAACCCAGGTTTTCCTTTTTTGAAATGGAAGCCAGATACTTATCATGTGTGTGTTTGATAAATATAAGGAATATAATGAAAAGGGCACTGGGTTAGGAGACAGAAGACCCAGGAGAATACTTTCCCTTCTTTTTCTCATAAGTCAAATACGAAATTTAAATAAGGTGATATCAAAGATCTTAAGTAGTTCTAAATCCTTTATTCTCATAGTGAATCATTCAATTATCTTGATGTCTAGTGCAGATATGACATAAACTAATGCTTTTTAAATTAACATATAATGTATTATTTGCTTCAGGGTACAGGTCTGTGATTCATCAGTCTTACACAATTCACAACATTCACAATAGCACATACCCTCCACAATGTCCATCACCCAGACACCCCATCCTTCCCACCCCTTTCCCCTCCAGCAACCCTCAGTTTGTTTCCTGAGATTATGAGTCTCTTACAGTTTGTCTCCCTCTCTGGTTTCATCTTGTTTCATTTTTTCCTCCCTTCCCTTATGATCCTCCATCTTGTTTCTCAAATTTCTCATATCAGTGAGATCATATGATAATCGTCTTTCTCTGATTGACTTATTTCTCTTAGCATAATACCCTCTAGTTCCATCTACATCATTGCAAATGGCAAGATTCAGGGGTTTCGATGGTTGCATAATATTCCATTGTATATATATACCACATCTTCTTTATCCATTCATCTGTTGACGGACATCTAGGCTCTTTCCATAGTTTGGCTATTGTGGAATTGCTGCTATAAACATTGGGGTGCACGTGTCTCTTCAGATCACTGCATTTGTATCTTTGGGGTAAATACCCAGTAGTGCAATTGCTGGGTTGTAGGGTAGCTCTATTTTCAACTTTCTGAGGAACCTCCATACTGTTTTCCAGAATGGCTGCACCATAAGCTAATGTTTTTATTCCTCCCTTTTACCACTATGGCCAGCTGTATTGGTAAAACATCCAAGAGCTCTTCAACCAAGTAAGAAACCAAGCAGCTGGAGCTCTCATTCTTTAAAGAGAGACACAAAGAAGTCACCTAGGATTAAAGAAAGTCCATCAAAGATATTTAAAGGGAAAGATCTGGAAGTGACATCAGGAAGATGGCTGAAAAAGATGTCCCTCTTTTGTATACCCCCCTCAACAACAGAAATTTGGCATCCATTTGTGGACAAAAGTACCTTTGTAGGATCTGTGAGTTCCGGCACCATATGCCAGATGACTCAGGAAGAGTTGTACCCACCCATATGTCAGGTAATAAGCATACAGACCTCAGTCCCAGCTTTGGACCCTGAAATGCACAGTGAACTGGCACAGGCCTTCTAGGACATGGCCTGCAAACCTCTGGAGAACAGAGTTGTACAGTCATTCACAGATAAGAGAGACTTTGTGGAAGTCCAGGAATCCAGCAGAGAAGTTTTAGCACAGTGTTGGAAAGAAAAGAAAAACGGAGATTGGATGCATTGAAGAGGATAAAAGGAACACCTTGACTTTACCTGCATTGATATAGGCAGGACAGGCCTGAGGACCAAGAGGGGGTCTCACCGGATTTATTTATTTATATGTTTGTTTGTTTGTTTGTTTGTTTATATTTATTTATTTATAGAGTGTCTAGGAGAATCAGAAAAGGAAATGTGAGTTTCCTCCTCACTTGGGGTTAGGAGTTTATATTGGAAGGGGGTCCAGGATACATGTTCTGCCAGGAATCCAGGGTAAGGTCCAATCAAAGGTGAGTGTCAAGTAAACAATAAGTGTTATTCCATGGATCACCAAAAGTAGTTAATGTTGATGCCAGTTTTGACTACGGTTTGTTTAAAGCTTATGTCCTGGAACATGTTTAGGATCTTGTCTTTCTTAGATATTATCAGGTGGTGGGGGGCCTAGGACAAAAATTGGAGAATGATTAATTTTCTTATCTCCTCTTGGAGTGGGAATATAGATGCAAAAATATAGAACATGAATAAAAGGGACTTAGCGAGAAACAGCAGAAATAGAGGTTTTCTAAAATGAAGTCTCTTCAGTTTCTCTATCAACATCACTCCTCACCCAAGATGGCCCTGTTCGATGCCAAGAGTACTCTCCTGGATACATGATTTCTCCTGTAGGATAAAGTGAGAGTGGGTGAGTGAATGTCCAGCTTTCACCACTGTGCAGAACACTGCCAAAGAGGACCATTTCTCTCTCACCGCATCTAGAGCACTAAATTGTGAGCTGGACAATAGGAGGGTGGCGAGTGGCTAGGAGAACAGCAGCCAGGGCTTGGAAGGTATCAAAGGGACAAGGTTCCTACTAACCACATCATGGATTCCATCAGGAGGCCCATCAATGTGCCCTTTGTGACTTCTAGTGAGTTGATACCTCCATAAACACCCCAGTATTTTATATGCCACACTCACACAAACCACACTTTGTGGCTGGCACCATCTGGATACTCCAAAGGGCAGCAAGAGTGAGTTTTGGCAGATGGCTAGTAAGTAGAAAGCTGACCCAAATCTGCAGGCTGGGGAGAGACCACAAATTTGAGCACTTAGCACTGCCCATGGGAAAGCAAAAAGGAAGCAACCAGAACTTAGACTGGTGCATTGTGAAATTGAGAGAAGGCATACAAATTTAAGAATCCTGCCACAAGAGGGAGCAAAAAGTGTGGATGAGCTGTATCCATAGAAGGTCTCAGGATCTCTGGAAAGACTGACAGAAGATATTTCTCTCTGGAAGTCAGTCAATAAAAAATGAAGGAGGTGACCACTACTTCAAATGCAAGGATAGCGATGTAAGACTTCAAGGAACATGTAAAATCAAGGAAAGAAATTCAAAAACACCAAAAAAAAAAAAAAACACCAAACAGAAATTCTGAAGTTGAAAAATACAGTGAATGAAACGAAAAATGCAATAGAGAGGAGCAAGACTAGAATGGATCAAGCAGAAGAAAAAAATTGTAAAGTGGAAGAAAGGCCCTTAAGATAACCCAGTCACAGAACAAAGAAAAAAAACAATGAAAAAAATGAAGAGAGCCTACATAAACTATGGGCTATAATCAAATGAAGCAATGAGCAAATAATTGGAATCCCATTAGGAGAAGAGAGACAAAAGGAGATAGAAAATATATTTAAAGAAATAAGGTCTGAGAACATTTCGAATCTGGGAAGAGGATTGGACATCCAAGTTAATGAAATTCATAGGTCCCCAAACAAATACCATTCAAAAAGATCTTTGGTGTTGTATGAAAGGAGATTAGCACTCCCCCTTGACAAGGATGGAAGAGGCTCCACAACACACATACAATTAAGACATTTCCACCTACTTCAGAGCATCTAACCATCATTTTTCAACACATTCTGGCCAAGGTCCACACACTGCCCACTGCAGGCAAAGAAAGCCTCTGCAGATAACTGGTCTGAATGGTTAAGAGAGCTAAAACACAGCAACAGAGTGCCTGCAACACACACCAGAAACACATTCTGAAGAGCCAGGTCCTAGACACAATATGACCTCTTTCATAAAGCCATTACTCTCAGGAGCAGGAAACATAACAAGATATTCTAACACAGAGAAGAAGACAGTGATTTAGACAAAATGCCTAGAAAGAAGAATTCATCCCAAAAGAAAATGTAAAAAAGGGTCATGGCCAGAGATCTAATTAAAACAGATATAAGTAACATATCTGATGGAGAATTTAAGACAACAATCAAAAGGATACCCACTGAGCGTAAAAAAAGCATAGGAGACATCAGGGAGACTGTTACCACAGAGAAAATAGAATTAAAAACAATTAGTCTGAAATGAAAAATACAATAACTGAGATTTGAAACAGGCTTGATATAATGACCACAAGTATACAAGTATAGAAGAAGTAGAGGAACAAATAAGTGATATAAAAGAATAATGGAAGGGTGCATGAGTGGCTCAGACCATTAAGAGTCTGCCTTCAACTCAGGTGATGATCCCGGGTCCTGGGATTGAGTCCCATGTCAGGCTTTCTGCTCAGCAGGGAAACTGCTTTTCCCTCTCCCTCTGCCTGCCGTTCTGCCTACTTGTGCTCTCGCTCTCTCACTTGCTCACTTGCTCGCTCTCTGTCAAATAAATAAATAAAATCTTTTTTTAAAAAAGGATGGAAACAATGAAGCTGAACAAAAGACAGAAGAACTATGGATCATGAGAATAGACTTACAGAAGTCAGTGACTACATCAAATGTAATAACATTCAGGGTGCCTGGGTGGCTCAGTCGTTAAACATCTGACTTTGGCTCAGGTCATGATCCTAAGGTCCTGGGATCAAGCCCTGCATCGGGCTCCCTGATCAGCAGGGAGCCAGCTTCCCCTTCTCCCACTCTCCCTGCTTGTGTTCCCTCTCTCACTGTGTCTCTCTCTATCAAATAAATAAAATCCTTTAAAAAAAATGTAATAACATTCATATCACAGGAGTCCCAAAAGAAGAAGAGAGAAAAGGGGGTGGGCAGAATCTTTATGTAAGGAAATAATAGCTGAAAATGTCCCTAATCTGGGGAAAGAAACAGACATCCAAATCAAGGAAGCACAGAGAAATCCCATTAAAATCAATAAAATGGGCCAAAAAAAGACATATTGTGGTTAAATTTGCAAGCTATACTGATAAAGAAAAATCCTATAAGCAGACAAAAGAAGTCCCTACCTTACAAGGGAAGACCCATAAGGTTAGCTGGATATCACTCCACAGAAATTTGGCAAGCCAGAATGGAATGACATAATATATTCAACATACTAAATGGGAAAAAAATCTACAGCCAAGAATACTCTATCCACAAGGCTGTCATCTTAGGGTTTACAATATATGCTTGTAACCTCTGCCTTGCCCCAGGAGATCATGGATCCTGCTCCTACTGGGCCTTTGTGTTCAGTAGCCCCAGAACAGGAATGCTGCTAATGTTTCAGCTGTTTCCACACTCAATCCTGAGGGCTTATAATATATTTTCTAATAATAACTCCACAGTTATTATTCTGTTTACCGGGATTTTTAGGTGGGCTAGTAAAGGGGATGATAAGGATCTGCATGGTCACTATGAGTGTGTTTCAGGTCTTCCACACAGAACGGCAGGAGAGTCTTGCCTTGATGACTATAACAAGAAAGATCATTAAATCAGTCCAGGCATGTAAAACCAGGAGCAGAGACTGAACCCAGAGGATTTTTTTTTTTTTTAATGAGGCAGAATGGTAGCTTGTTGACTTTCTTGTATTTGTGCTTATAACCTAAGTTTCAGATTTTTAATGGAGATATTCAAAGAGGAAGAAAAGGCTTGATTAAGATGAGTTTTCAATTTCCCCCAAGTCTTGTTATAGGGAATTGAAATAATGCAGTAGGAGGTAAACGCCAAGTCACAAGTTAATTGGGACCTGGTCCAGAGTGCCTGTTGATGTTTTCCTAACCGGACAACAGCAGGTTCTAAAGCCTGCAGTCTAGCTAATATTTGTTGATCAATCTTAACCTGTTCTTCTAAATTAGTTGTAGTGTTTTACATATATGAATGCACTTGTTGTGTTGTTTGGAGGGAGACAGCCAAAGATGTGGCAGTAGTTACCACAGCCATGATGGTTAAAATAGCTGCCAGTGGGATACCTAAGAACCATTTTCGTTTGTGTTTTTTTTTTTTTTTCTCTTTCTTCTAAAGCATAGACCGATTATTGTAGGAGGAATCTCCCTTGCCAAGTCCTGGACAATTGAACTGAGAGCCAGGCTTCTGCTTGCTGCTTAGCAACATATACATGGGTAATGTGTATTTGCAAAAAAGTTAAAGGTTGAAAGGCAGGGAGTTACTAACATCAGGCCAAAGCATGAATGCAGGTTTTTTAATTCCTCATGCCAGCTCATGATGAGGCTTAATCAGCCAAGTGGATAGCCCTATAGGACCTTGTGGAGAAAGCATAGCAGCAAAACCTCTCCCCCATGTGAGTAAAGATACCAGGCCATTCCTCTCCGGCCCCCACATTGGGCAGTCTATACCATATTTGTGGTTATTAATGGTAACCACAAAAATGCTCTGAATGAGGGGCACCTGGGTGGCTCAGTGGGTTAAAGCCTCTGCCTTCAGCTCAGGTCATGATCCCAGGGTCCTGGGATTGAGCCCTGCATCGGGCTGTCTGCTCAGCAGGGAGCCAGCTTCCCCTCCTCTCTCTCTCTGCCTGCCTCTCTGCCTACTTGTGATCTCTGTCTGTCAAATAAACAAATAAAAAATCTTTTAAAAAAATGTCCTGAATGTGCTGAATTAAAATGTCTAGTTGTAAGTGATTAATAGTAAACAGTGCCTTCATTATTCTCATTCTGGGGGTCTCAGTTCCCTCTTTCTGTTTATGTAAAAGTATTTTTAAGATACCATTGACACATTTAAACAATAGCTTGACCTTGAAGATTGTGGGGAATGCCAGTAGAATGTGTAATGTTCCAAACATTTAGAAATTAGGTTATGTGATGGGACTTATAAGGTGGGCCATTGTCCATTTTATGTTTTGGGGGGTGCCCATTATGCCAAAGCATTTTAAGAGATGATTAATGACATGAGAGGAGCATTTACCACTTTGAGCAGAGGCCCATATATATTTAGAGTAAGTATTAATAGTGACATGCATCCATTGTATTCAGCCAAATGAGGGGAAATGGGTAACATCCATTTGCCATAGTTGATTTGTGGATAAACCATGGGGATTAACTCCTCCAGGAAGGTGAGTAGAAGAGAACTGTTGGCATTTGGGATGGGATCATGATGTGTTTTTCCTGTGAAAGAGGGATAGAAAACTTTAGTCAAGGCCCTTGCCCCTTGGTTAAAAAAAAGAATGAGAATTTAAAGCAGAGGAGAATAAAGATCCATTTTTTTGTTGTTGTTGACCTAAATAGATGTGTTGGGGATTAAAGCCAATTAATTGAATTGGTTTGGTTTGGTTTTTTTTTTTTTCATCATCTCAACCATTTTGTAGGAGCTGCAATTGGAAAGAAAAGTGACCATAGGTTTGGATTGCGTTGGATTAACAAAAGACTGACGTATGGTGGGGCTTTTTATTATCCCTTCAGGCAAATATTTTCATTGGTATTTTCATATAGGTCTGTGATTGTTAATTGCAGGGACTGAGAAGACAGTTTTTTTTTTTATTTTTAGGGTGCAAAGGAATAGTAAAAAAACAATCTTTAAGATCAATCACAATGAGATTGTGAATTGAAGAGACTAAAGAAAGATTTTGAAGACCAAATTGCAAAGTCCCCATGGGAATTATTTGAGCATTAATTGCTGGTAAATTATGTTACCAGCAAAAAAGTCTGCTGGTAACATTTTCCATTTGCCTGATTTGGGGGCATATAAAAAATGGGAGTATTTTTTTGTAAAAGTACTTCAGAGTTCCCCTTTTATTGTCAGTTTTAATTACGTTTAGCAAAATTTTGCATTTTTAAAAACCTTAGTCTTTAGGGAAAACACAGTAGTAACTAAGTGTGAACTGTTATATTAAAAACTTTTTAGATAACAAATTTGTGAATCAGTTAAGCATAAAGCATGTTTGCCAACAGATTTAAATATTTTTAGGTTTTTTTGAAATAGGAAGTCAAAAGCGTAAACCTACATTTAGTAATCAATGTTCTAGTACTTTATTTTGTTTGGAGAAGACATAGATGTCCAATGAATTTAATTCTAAGTTATTATTGAAACAAATCTTTGACGTTTTATGTTGCCAAAGACTTTTAAAGCTATTTTAATAATTACCCATGAAAACTTGAAGAGAGAAAATTAACCATTACTGTAAGTCGATTTTTGGCTAACAAATTGCAACAGAGATAACATAAGCTTGTTGGAGCTTTAGTAAATTTTGGTAGAATAAAAGTTTTATATTTAATGCTGATAACTTTACTTTTTTAACTTTATTTTTTATTTATTTATTTTTATTATGTTAGTCACCATACAGTACATCATTAGTTTTTGATGTAGTATTCTACGATTCACTGTTTGTATATGAAAACCAGTGCTTCACATAATACATGCCCTCTTTAATATCCATGACCAGGCTAACCCATCCCCCAACACTCCTCCCTTCTAAAACCCTCAGGTTGTTTCCTGGAGTCCATAGTCTTTCATGGTTCATCTCCCACTCCAATTTCTTCCCCTTCATTTTCCCCTTCCTTCTCCTAATGTCCTCCATGCTATTCCTTTAAAGATTTTTAAAAAGACTTTATTTACTTGACACAAAGAAATAGAGAGAGAGGGAACACAAGCAGAGGGATCTTGAGCAGGAGAAGGAGGCTTCTCACTGAACATGGATCTCAAGGCGGGACTTGATCCCAGGATGCTGGGAACATAACCTGAGCCAAAGGCAGATGCTTAAAAACTGAGCTACCCAGGCGCCCCAAGATGTGTTTATTTTAATTAAAGCAACAAACTTAAGTTAGTTTAAATACCAAATTTTTCACTTTTTTTTTTTTGTAGAAGTAATTGGTTTTTTTCCCATTGTCAATTTTTATTGGAGACAGTGATGGGGAAATCTGAAGTGAGCCGCGTATGGAGGCTGCACCAAGGTAGTGCAGAAACAGGAGGAGGGGAGGCAGAAGAGGCAGAGTGTTGCCAGAAGGCAAAGAAAAAAGTTTCCCAGTTTCAAACCTGTCAGCTCCGCTAGACGAGCAGACATAGGTTTTTGTTTGTTTTTCCATCAAAATGGAAGTAGGCAGTCCATGTCAGGCCAGAAAAGACAGGGAACTTACCTGAAACAAAGGGAGTTTGGGCAGCTATTTGGGAATATTCAGTAAAGTTTCTGTCCTGAGGTAGACTAACCAGATATATTGCGTTCCAACTATAGCCATTAACACAGGAAATGAGGGAGAAGCCCCCACATTTATTAGGAGGAACAGTGAGACAGAGAGAAAGAGTCAGTGTCCCCTTAGCTAGAGGGGCCTGTGTTTCCTCCAGCAACCTGGGTTTATTTGGAGGAAGCCTATTTAGATAATTATCATCTAATAGGAGAGAGTTTACCAGCCAAACATATTTGGGCAAACACATTTTGCAAGAGGCCCTTAGATCTGGGTTCTGATGTAGAGCCTTATTTTCTGCAGAAGAGATTTAATTTATAGATTTTATTGAGGCCATGCAGTGTTAAAGGAAATCAGGCCTTTTTAAAATTTTGCAATTCAGATTGCTTTTAGTGAGTTAAAGGGCATCCCAAGGGAGAGTCCTTGGGAACTGAAAAAGAGAGAAGGTCCAATCATATGGACATTCCTATGGAGCTTTTTGAAGACCTAGAATGACAAAATGATTATGCTGTGGGGCTTGTTCCTGGGCATAAAGGACGGGAAATGCGCCAATAAAGCCTTCTTGTTTTTGAGCTTCCTATAATATTTTCTTTCTTTTTATGGAAAAGGGGGTACTCTCTCTTGACAACTTTATTTTTTGCTGTTAGAGAGGGCAAAGGAGGAGGCAATTTATTAGGGAATAATATTGGAGCCTCCTTTGGGTCTTAGGGGCTGTTGCCAGGACGGGGACAGTGGTGGCAGATTTGAAAGGGAGGAATAAGGTCCTACCAACTAATTCAAGCTGTTTTTTTCTTTAAAGAGTGGATAGCAATCTGGCAAAGATTCCATGTATGCAAATGAGAAATTTTAACTGGAACCAATGCATTTTATAGCCTTTTTCCCATGCCTCAACCATGTCCATGCCCAAGCCCATGTCCTCAAAAAACAGCCTTCAGGCGGCTACCATGGGCAGTGTTGATATATAACAGACAAAAATTGTGTTAAATTTTTATCAGTTACTTTGCATCCTATAGAATGTAGCAACATATGTAGCTGCTTTCTACGAGCAACCTGTTGCTTACTTAAAGATGTTCCCATGACTAACAGGTTTATAACAGACAGAAAAATAGATCAGAGAGAAATCAAAAGTAAATACGGCACACCTGAAAGAAAGAAAAAATTAGTTCAGTGGTCACTCCATCACAGAAATCAAGTGCCTATAGTTCCTACCTGGATGAGTGGACACCCTTTCCTTTTCTCAGGCCTGAGGAGTGACATGCAGATGAGGACTCTATCGGGTCCTAAAGAAGTTCCACCCTTAGGTACCAAATGTCACCGCACATTGTGGACCAGGACTCTATTGAGCCCTGAAAAAGTAACACCCTTAGGAACCAAATGCCACCCCATACTGTGGATGAGGACTCTATTGACCCCTGAAAACTTTCCTGTTTGTGTGCCAAATGTCGTGCACTGAAATAAAATTCTCAGACACCAATCTGAGGGGTGGCGCAGGGCTGCCTCTATAAGGGAGAGCAGCAGCAGCTGAATCCTGCACATAGCTTTTATTTTGGTTTTGGTTGGTTTTGTTTTTATCAGAAATGCAAAGACTGATGCCTCCAAGTGTAGGAAAAGAGTACAAGGGGATGGCAAATATCTTGAAGCAGGCTTTCATTTTCCCCTACATGTAGGCACACAGGGAGTCAGTCATGGGATAAGGGAGGAGCAGGATGTTTGGGCTGGCAATCGCCAGGTGCAGGAAGGGGAGACTGAGAGTTACATTCTTTCATAGCTCTTCCCTTTTGCCCTGCCCCTGGGGGTTGTGGGATCCTGCTCCTACTGGGCCATTGCATTCAACAACCTGAGACCAGGAATGCTGCTGACATTTCAGCTGCTTCCACACTCCTTAGGGCTTATGATATGTTTTCTAAGAATAAATCAACAAAGGTTATCATTCAAAATGGGAGAGATAATTTCCCAGACATTAAAAAAAAAAAACTAAAGGAGTTCATGAACACTAAACCAGTCCTACAAGAAATATGGAAGGGGACTCTTTGAGTGTGAAAGAAAGACCAAAAGTGACACAGACTAGAAAGGAACAGAGAAAATCTCCAGAAACAACAAGAAAACAAGTAATAAAATGGCATTAAATACTTTCTGCATCGAGGCACCTGGGTGACTCAGTGGGTTGAGCCTCTGCCTTCAGGTCAGGATATGATCTCAGGGTCCTGGAATTGAGCCCCGCATCGGTCTCTTTGCTCAGCAGGGAGCCTGCTTCCCCCTCTCTCTCTGCCTGGCTCTCTGCCAGCATGTGATCTCTCTCTCTGTCAAATAAATACATAAAATCTTTTAAAAAATACTTTCTGCATCTTTTGAGAAGATCATGTGGTTCTCATCCTTTCTTTTATTAATGTAGTGTATCACACTGATTGATTTGTGAATATTAAACAAGCCCTCCAGCCCAGGAATAAATCCCACTTGATCATGGTGAATAATTCTTTTAATGTGCCATTGCATTCGATATGCTAGTGTCTTGTTGAGCATTTTTGTATCCATGTTCATCAGGAATATTAGCTTTTAACTCTGTCTGGTTTTGAAAATAAGGTCATGGTGGTCCCATAGAATGAGTTGGGAAGAGATATATTTGTTAGATTACACCTTTCTGCCCATGGACTTTGCTGAGTAATCATTAAAATCATCATTAAAATCTCCCCTCCCACCACTGTCATGCCTAAGTCAGAGTCTCCCAAAGAGCCTGAACAGCTACAGAAGCTCTTTATCAGAGGTTTGATCTTTGAAACAACCAATGAGAGTCTGAGGAGCCATTTTGAGCAATGAGGAACACTTACGGACTGTGTGGTAATGAGAGATCCAACCACCAAGCACTCCAGAGACTTTGGGTTTGTTATGTATGCCCCTGTGGAGGAGGTGGATGCAGCCATGAATACAAGGCCACACAAGGTGGATGGAAGAGTTGTGGAACCAAAGAGGGCCGTCTCAAGAGAAGATTCTCAAAGACTTGGTGCCCACTTAACTGTGAACAAGATTTTTGTTGGTGGCATTAAAGAAGACACTGGAGAACATCATCTCTAAGAAATTATTTTGAACAGTATGGGAAAATTGAAGTGATTGAGATCATGAATGACTGATGCAGTGGCAAAAACAGAGGTTTTGCTTTTGTAACATTTGATGACCATGACTCTGTAGACAACATTGTCATTCAAAAATACCATACTGTGAATGGCCACAAATATGAAGTAAAGACAGCCCTATCTCAGCAAGAAATGGCTAGTGCTTTATCCAGCCAAAGAGGCCAAAGTGGTATTGGAAAGTTTGCTGGTGGTTGTGGAGGTGGTTTTGGTGGGAATGGCAACTTTGGTCATGGAGGGAAGTTCAGTGGGTGAGGTGGCGATGGTGGCAGTCAAGGTGGTGGCAGATATTGTGACAGTGGAGATGACTATAATGGGTTTAGTAATGGTGGAAGCTACTTTGGAGGTGGTGGAAGCTATAATGATTTTGGCAATTACAACAATCAATCCTCAAATTTTAGATCCATGAAAGGAGGAAATTTTGGAGGCAGAAGCCCTGGCTCCTATGGTGGTGGAGGCCAATACTTTGCCAAACTACAAAACCAAGGTGGTTATGGCAGTTCCAGCAGCAGCAGTAGCTATGGAAGTGGCAGAAGATTTTAATTACTGCCAGGAAAAAAAGCTTAGCAGGAGAAGAGAGCCAGAGAAGTGACAGGGAAGCTACAGGTTACAACAGATTTGTGAACTCAGCCAAGCACAGTGATGGCAGGGCCTAGCTGCAATAGAGAAGACATGTTTTAGACAGTACTCATGTGTATGGCCAAAAAACTCAAGGACTGGATTTGTGACTAATTGTATAATAGGTTATTTGTTTCAGTTCTGTGGAAAGTGTAAAACATTCCATCAAAGGGCTTTAATGTAGTTTTTTTTTTTAATTTCTACCCATGCTGTTGATTGCTAAATATAATAATCTGATCATGACACTGAATAAATGTGTCTGAAAAAAAAGAGTACGTAGGGAAATGTTCCTTCTTTTTCTACTTTTTTGGAACAGTTAAGAAGAATAGCTATTAATTCTTCTTTAAATTTCTGGTAGAATTCCCCTGGGAAGTTGTCAGGCTTTGGACTTTGGCTTGTTGGGAGATTGTTGATGACTGACACAATTTCTTTTTTTTTTTAATTGGCATATAATGTATTATTTGTTTCAGGGGTACAAGTCTGTGATTCATTAGTCTTACACAATTCACAGCATTCACAATACTACATACCCTCCTCAATGTCCATCACCCAGACACCGCATCCTTCCCATACCACCCCACCCCCCCGCTCAAGCAACCCTAAATTTGTTCCCTGAGATTATGAGTCTCTTATGGTTTGGCTCCCTCTCTGGTTTCATCTTGTTTCATTTTCCCCTCAATTCCCCTATGATCCTCTGTCTTGTTTCTCAAATTCCTCATATCAGTGAGATGATATGATAATTGTCTTTCTCTGATTGACTTATTTCAGTTAGCATAATACCCTCAAGTTCCATCCACATCATTGCAAATGGCAAGATTTCATTTTTTTGATGGCGTTGTGTGTACCATATCTTCTTTATCCATTCATCTGTTGATGGACATCTAGGCACTTTCTATAGTTTAGCTATTGTGGACATTGCTGTTATTAACATTGTGGTGCACGTGCCCCTTTGGATCACTACAAAATACCCAGTAGTGCAATTGCTGGGATGTAGGTATCTCTGTTTTCAACTTTTCGAGGAAACTTCAAACTATTTTCCAAAGTTCCTGCACCACATTGCATTCCCAAAAACAGTGTAAAGGGTTCCCCTTTTTCCCCATACTCACCAGCATCTGTCATTTCCTGACTTGTTAATTTCAGCCATTCTGACTGGTGTGAGGTGATATCCTATTGAGGTTTTTTTTCTTCTCTTTTTTTTTTATTAACATGTAATGTATTATTTGTTTCAGGGGTACAGGTCTGAGAATCATCAGTCTTACACAATTCATAGTGCTTGCCATAGCACATACCCTCCCCCAATGTCCATCACCCAGCCACCCCATCCCTCCCACTCTCCTCCCCTCCAGCAACCCTCTGTTTCTTTCCTTAGATTAAGAGGCTCTTATGGTTTGTCTCCCTCCCTGGTCCCATCTTGTTTCATTTTTCCCTCCCTTCCCCTAAGACCCCCCACACCACCTTTCAAATTCCTCATATCAGAGAGATCACATGGTAATTCTTTTTCTCTGAATGACTTATTTAGCTCAGCATAATGCCCTCTAGTTCCATCCACATCATTGCAAATGGCAAGATTTTGTGGGGGGGTTTGATGACTCTATAGTATTCCATTGTGTATATGCACCACATCTTCTTTATCCATTTATCTGTTGACAGACATCTAGGCTCTTTCCAGAGTTTAGCTATTGTGGACATTGCTGCTATAAACATTTGGGTGCATTGTATGCATTTGGGTCACTACATTTGTATCTTTAGGGTAAATACCCAGTAGTGCGATTGTTGGGTCGTAGGGTAACTCTATTTTCAACTTTTTGAGGAACCTCCATACTGTTTTCCACACTGGCTGCATCATCTTGCATTCCCACCAACACTGTAGGAGGGTTCCCCTTTCTCTGCATCCTCGCCAACATCTGTCCTTTCCTGACTGGTTTATTGTAGACATTCTAACTGGTGTGAGGTGGTATCTCACTGTGGCTTTGATTTGTATTTCCCTGATGCCCAGTGATGTTGAACACTTTTTCATGTGTCTGTTGGCCATCTGGATGTCTTCTTTGCAGAAGTGTCTGTTCATGTCTTCTACACATTCCTTGGTTGGATTATTTGTCCTTTGGGTGTTGAGTTTGATAAGTTCTTTATAGATATTGGATACTAGCCCTTTATCTGGTATGTCATTTGCAAATATCTTCTCCCATTCTGTCAGTTGTCTTCAGGTTTTGTTGACTGTTTCCTTTGCTGTGCAAAATCTTTTGATCTTGATGAGGTCCCAAGAGTTCATTTTTGCCCTTGCTTCCCCTGCCTTTGTTGATGTGTCTAGGAAGAAGTTGCTGTGGTTGAGGTGGAAGAGGTTGCTGCCTGTGTTCTCTTCAAGGATTTTGATGGATTCCTGTCTCACAATGAGGTCTCTGATCAATTTTGAGTCTATTTTGTGTGTGGTGTAAGGAAATGGTCCAGTATCCTTCTTCTACATGTGGCTGTCCAATTTTCCCAACACCATTTGTTGAAAAGACTGTCTTTTTTCCATTGGACATTCTTTCCTGCTTTGTCAAAGAAGAGTTGACCATAGAGTTGAGGGTCCATTTCTGAGCTCTTTATTCTGTTCCATTGATCTATGGGTCTGTTTTTGTGCCAGTACCATACTGTCTTGATGATGACAGCTTTATAATAGAGCTTGAAGACTAGAATTGTGATGTCACCAACATTGGTTTTCTTTTTCAACATTCCTCTGGCTCTTCGGTGTCTTTTCTGGTTCCATACAAATTTTAGGATTATTTGTTCCATTTCTTTGAAAAAAGTTGATGGTATTTTGATAGAGATTGCATTAAATCTGTAGATTGCTCTAGGTAGCATAAACATTTTCACAATATTTGTTCTTCCAATTCATGAGCATGGAATGTTTATCCATTTCTTTGTGTCTTCCTCAATTTCTTTCATGAGTACTTTATAGTTTTCTGAGTACAGACTCTTTGTCTCTTTAGTTAGATTTATTCCTAGGTATCTTATGGTTTTGGGTGCAATTGTAAAAGGGATTGACTCCTTAATTTCACTTTCTTCTGTCTTACTGTTGGTGTATAGAAATGCAACTGATTTCTGCGCATTGCTTTTATATACTGACACTTTACTGAATTCCTGTATGAGTATTAGCAGTTTGAGAGTGGAGTCTTTTGGGTTTTCCACATTGGTTTTGCACTCTTATCTGCAGAGTGATAGTTTGACTTTTTCTTTGCCAATTTGGGTGCCTTTTATTTCTTTTTGTTTTCTGATAGCTGAGGCTAGGACTTCTAGTACTATGTTGATAGGGGTGATAGTGGACAGCCCTGCCATGTTCCTGACCTCAAGGGAAAAGCTCTCAGTTTTTTCCCATTGAGAATGATATTCGCTGTGCGTTTTTCATAGATGGCTTTGATGATATTGAGGTATGTACCTTCTATCCCTACACTTTGAAGAGTTTTGATCAAGAAAAGATGCTGTATTTTGTCAAATGCTTTTTCAGTGTCTATTGAGAGTATCATATGGTTCTTGTTCTTTTATTCATGTATTCTATCACATTGATTGATTTGTGGATGTTGAACCAAACTTTCAGCCCACGAATAAATCCCTCTTTGTCATGGTGAATAATCCTTTAATGTACTGTTAGATCCTATTGGCTACTATTTTGGTAAGAATTTTTGCATCGGTGTTCATCAAGGATATTGGTCTGTAATTCTCCTTTTGGTGGGGACTTTGTCTGGTTTGGGGATCAAGGTAATGCTGGTCTCATAAAATGACTTTGGAAGTTTTCCTTCCATTTCTATTTTTTGGAACAGTTTCAGGAGAATAGGTATTAATTCTTCTTTAAATGTTTGGTAGAATTCCTCTGGGAAGCCGTCTGGCCCTGGGCTCTTATTTGCTGGGAGATTTTTAAGACTGCTTCAATCTCCTTACTAGTTATGGGTCTGTTCAGGTTTTCTATTTCTTCCTGGTTCAATTGTGGTAGTTTATATGTCTATAGGAATGCATCCATTTCAGGTTGTCAATTTTGCTGGCGTATAGTTGCTCATAATATGTTCTTATAATTGTTTGTATTTCTTTGATGTTGGTTGTGATCTCTCCTCTTTCATTCATGATTTTATTAATTTGGTTTCTTTCTCTTTTCTTTTTGATAAGTCTGGCCAGGGGTTTATCCATCTTATTAATTCTTTCAAAGAACCAGATCCTAGTTTTATTGATTTGTTCGACTGTCCTTTTGTTTCTATTTCATTGATTTCTTCTCTGATCTTTATTATTTTTCTTCTCTTGCTCGGTTTGGGCTTTATTTGCTATTCTTTCTCCAGCTCCTTTAGATGTAGGGTTAGGTTGTGTATTTGAGACCCTTCTAGTTTCTTGAGAAAGGCTTGTACTGTTGTATACTTTCTTCTCAGGACCACCTTTCCTCCATCCCAAAGATTTTGAACAGTTGTGTTTTCATTTTCATTTGTTTCAATGAATTTTTTAAATTCTTATTTAATTTCCTGGTTGACCCATTCATTCTTTAGTAGGATGCTCTTTAGCTTCCATGTATTTGAGTTCTTTCCAACTTTCTTCTTGTGACTGAGTTCAAGTTTCAAAGCATTGTGATTCAAAGATATGCAGGGAATTATCCCAATATTTTGGTACCAGTTGAGACCTTATTTGTGACCCAGGATACAATCTATTCTGGAGAATGTTCCATGTGCACTAGAGAAGAATGTGTATTCTGTTGCTTTGGGATGGAATGTTCTGAATATATGTGTGAAGATCATCTGGCTCAGGGTATAATTTAAAGCCTTTATTTCCATTTTGATCTTTTGCCTATGTGACCTATTCATTTCAGTGAGGGTGTTGTTGAAGTACCCTCCTGTTATTGTATTAGTATCAATGTGTTTCTTTGATTTTGTATTAACTGGCTTACATAATTTGCTGCTCCCATGTTAGGGGCATAGATATTTAAAATTCTTAGATCTTCTTGTTAGACCATTTAAGTATGATATAGTGCCTTTTCTCATCTCTTATTATACTCTTTGGCTTAAAATCTAATTTGTTTGATATAAGGATTGCCACCCCAGCTTTCCTTTGATGTCCATTAGCATGATAAATGGTTTTCCACACCCTCATTTTAAATCTGGAGATGTCTTTGGGCCTAAAATGAGTCTCTTTAGACAGCATATCATGGGTCTTATTTCTTTTTTATCCAATCTGATACCCTGTGTCTTCTGATTTGTGCATTTAGCCCATTTACATTCAGGGTAAATATTGAAAGATAATAATTTAGTGCCATTGTATTGCCTATAAGATGACTGTTACTGTGTATTGTCTCTATTCTTTTCTGATCTATGTTACTTTTAGGCTCTATTTTGCTAAGAGGACCCCTTTCAATATTTCCTGTAGGGCTGGTTTGGTGTTTGCAAATTCTTTCATTTTTATTTGTTCTGAAAGTTCTATCTCTCCTTCTATTTTCAATGACAGCCTAGCTGGATAGAGTATTCTTGGATGTATATTTTTCTCATTTAGTACTCTGAATATATCATGCCCATCCTTTTTGGCCTGCCTGGTCTGTTCTAGATCATGAAGCTATACCTGAGGCTAGCCAGGTAAACAAGTCAAAAGACCAAGAACTTACAGGCTACTTTTCTAGAGAGCTGTGGTATTTACACCACCATATCAGATTCTAATAGATTCTGATTTGAACTATCATAGAAAAAGAATTTATAAAAGTAATTATATTTTTTCTATATAATAAAAAATTCTGATCATCATTCTAGATATCCATAAACCTAGGGTACCTGGTGCCGGTGATTGAAATTATAAACCTATGTTGCAAAACTTTCAAAAGAAGGTGCAAGGTCAGAAGAAGGAATATAGTCAATGGTATTGTAGTAGCATTGCATGGTGACAGATGGTAACTACAATTATGGTGAACATAACATAACATACGTTTTTTGAATCATTATGTTGTATACCTGAAACTAATGTAACATCATGTGTCAAACTATATGCAAATTTAAAAAAGAAAGTATAAAGTGATCATTACAGATAAGTCAAACTACAGATAGTAGCTCTGGGAATATGAGAAGGTCCTGCAGTGTGACTAGATCTGTTCTAACAGATCAGAGTGGTACCCTGGAAGCTAACATACATCACCTCAAGGGACATAAGATCGGTATCTATAAAAGGTTGACCATGAAGCAAGATGGAATTCTTCTGCAAGTGCATAGTATTGCTAGTGCTCCAAATACATAATGACACATAGCATAAAAATTGGATGACAGTGTACTTGATGCCATCAAACCTACTCAAATTTTAAGTTGATAAGATACAACATAGAAGGATTAGTGTTGTGTACAAGGTAAAATGGAAGGGGTTGGGGGAATGGGAAGAATATAGAAGAATACAGAATATAGAGTTGTGATATTTTGGGCTAGCATATTTATCTGGTGAGAACTATAAATATGATTAATTCAGTGAGAAGTAGTGCAATGTCACCCAAAAGATCCCCCAGATGGGAATAATTCCAAATGTGATAAGTGAGATTCACATAATGGTCAACTGCCTTCTTGAAAATACCATTCTCTTAGCTCCTGTCACAGTATACTCTACTGATTCTCCTGCCAAATTATTGGATATGCCTTTCCAGTCGCCTTTTGGTCTCCATCTCTAAACGAAACACCAAATACTTTGTCTTATGGATTACTCATTCTAGACCCTCTTTCTAAAGAAATCCACATAAATGTGGATTTTATCCTAAAATTCAGAGTGCTTATTTCATTTATATGTAATGTAATTTTTATATGATTCAGTTAGGTCTACAATTTTGCTATTTGTTCTATTCGTCCAATCTGTTTTTCTGACTCTTCCTTCCTCACCTTTTCTTCTTTCAGGTTGTGTATATCTTTTTGCTTTTTTATTTTGAAATTGCAAAAAATAGTACAGAGAGGACACATGATCCCTTCACCAAGTTTCCAATTGTTACATTTTACATGAATATAATATATATCTAAACTAGAAAATTATTATTGATAGAATATGTGTATAGTTCTATGCTATTTTGTAACATGTGTAGATTTATGTGCCCACCATCACAATCAAGATACAGAAGTATTCCATCAACACAAAGATCTTTTTTGTGACCCAGCAATCACACTACTCGGTATTTACCCTAAAGATACAAATGTAGTGACCCGAAGGGGCATGTGCACCCCAATGTTTATAGCAGCAATGTCCACAATAGCCAAACTATGGAAAGAACCTAGATGTCCATCAACAGATGAATGGATAAAGATGTGATATATGTATACACACACACACATACACAAACACACACACACACACACACACACACACACACACACACAATGGAATACTATGCAGCCATAAAAAATGAAGGCTTGCCATTTGCAACAATGTGGAAGGAACTAGAGGGTTTTATGATAAGCAAAATAAGTAAATCAGAGAAAGACAATTATCATATGATTTCTCTGATATGAAGAATTTGAGAAGCAGGGCAAAAGGTCATGGGCGGAAGGGAGGGAAAAATGAAACAAGATGGGACTGGGGAGGGAGACAAACCATAAGAGACTCTTAATCTCAGGAAACAAACTGAGGGCCTCTGGAGGGGATGGGTGGGAGAAATGGGGTGGCTGGGTTATGGACATCAGGGAGGGTATGTGCTATGGCAAGTGCTGTGAATTGTGTAAGACTGATGATTCACAGACCTGTACCCCTGAAAAAAATAATACATTATATGTTAATAATGGTAAAAATGAATGAATGAGTGAATGAATGAATGAATAAAGAAACAAATAAATAGATCTTTTCTGTATTACCCTTTTAAAGTCACAGGGACTGCTCACCCCTACCATATTCCTGGACCTTGGCAGCCACTAACTGGTTCTCCATCTTCGTAATTTTGTCATTTCAAAAAATTTTGAAATTGACTGTTTATAGGAATGCACTTGTAGTCCATTCAAGTTCGTTGCCTTTTTTTTTTAAAGATTTAATTCATTTATCTAACAGAGAGAGACAGCAAAAGAGGGAACATGAGCAGGGAGAGTTGGAGAGGGAGAAGCAGGCCTCCTGCTGAGCAGGGAGCCTGATGCGGAGCTTGATCCCAGGACCCTGGGATCATGACCTAAGCTGAAGGCAGATGCTTTTTTTTTTTTTTTTTTTTTTAATTTTTTATTTTAATAAACATATAATGTATTTTTATCCCCAGGGGTACAGGTCTGTGAATCATCTGGTTTACACATTTCACAGCACTCATCATAGCCCATACCCTCCCCAATGTCCATTTCCCCACCACCCTCTCCCGTCCCCCTTCCCCCCCGCAACCCTCAGTCTGTTTCTTGAGATTGAGTCTTTTATGGTTTGTCTCCCTCCCAATCCCATCTTTTCATTTTTTCTTTTCCTACCTCCCCCCAAACCCCCCCACCTTGCATCTCCCCTTCCTCATATCAAAGAGATCATATGATAGTTATATTTCTCCGATTGACTTATTTCGCTAAGCATGATACCCTCTAGTTCCATCCACGTCGTCGCAAATGGCAAGATTTCATGTCTTTTGATGGCTGCATAGTATTCCATTGTGTATATATACCACATCTTCTTTATCCATTCATCTGTTGATGGACATCTAGGCGCTTTCCACAGTTTGGCTATTGTGGACATTGCTGCTATAAACATTCGGGTGCACGTGCCCCTTCGGAGCACCACGTTTGTATCTTTAGGATATATACCCAGGAGTGCAATTGCTGGGTCGTAGGGTAGCTCTATTTTCAGTTTTTTGAGGAACCTCCACACTGTTTTCCAGAGTGGTTGCACCAGCTTGCATTCCCACCAACAGTGTAGGAGGGTTCCCCTCTCTCCGCATCCTCGCCAGCATCTGTCATTTCTTGACTTGTTAATTTTAGCCATTCTGACTGGTGTGAGGTGGTATCTCATTGTGGTTTTGATTTGTATTTCCCTGATGCCGAGTGATGTGGAGCATTTTTTCATGTCTGTTGGCCATCTGGATGTCTTCCTTGCAGAAATGTCTGTTCATGTCCTCTGCCCATTTCTTGACTGGATTATTTGTTCTTTGGGTGTTGAGTTTGATAAGCTCTTTATAGATTTTGGATACGAGCCCTTTATCTGATAGGTCGTTTGCAAATATCTTCTCCCATTCTGTCAGTTGTCTTTTGGTTTTGTTTACTGTTTCCTTTGCTGTGCAAAAGCTTTTGATCTTGATGAAATCCCAATAGTTCATTTTTGCCCTTGCTTCTGTTGCCTTTGGCGATGTTCCTAGGAAGAAGTTGCTGCGGTGGAGGTCAAAGAGGTTGCTGCCTGCATTGTCCTCAAGGATTTTGATAGATTCCTTTCGCACATTGAGGTCCTTCATCCACTTTGAGTCTATTTTCGTGTGTGGTGTAAGGAAATAGTCCAATTTCATTTTTCTTCATGTGGCTGTCCAATTTTCCCAGCACCATTTGTTGAAGAGGCTGTCTTTTTTCCATTGGATATTCTTTCCTGCTTTGTCGAAGATTAGTTGACCATAGAGTTGAGGGTCTATTTCTGGGCTCTCTATTCTGTTCCATTGATCGATGTGTCTGTTTCTGTGCCAGTACCATACTGTCTTGATGATGACAGCTTTGTAATAGAGCTTGAAGTCTGGAATTGTGATGCCACCGACTTTGGCTTTCTTTTTCAATATTCCTTTGGCTATTCGAGGTCTTTTCTGGTTCCATATAAATTTTAGGATTATTTGTTCTATTTCTTTAAAAAAAATGGATGGGATTTTGATAGGGATTGCATTAAATGTGTAGATTGCTTTAGGTAGAATAGACATTTTCACAATATTTGTTCTTCCAATCCATGAGCATGGAATATTTTTCCATTTCTTTGTGTCTTCCTCCATTTCTTTCATGAGTACTTTATAGTTTTCTGAGTATAGATTCTTTGCCTCTTTGGTTAGATTTATTCCTAGGTATCTTATGGTTTTGGGTACGATTGTAAATGGGACTGACTCCTCAATTTCTCTTTCTTCTGTCTTGTTGTTAGTGTAAAGAAATGCGACTGATTTCTGTGCATTGACTTTATATCCTGACACTTTACTGAATTCCTGTATAAGTTCTAGCAGTTTTGGAGTGGAGCCTTTTGGGTTTTCCACATATAGTATCATATCATCTGCAAAGAGTGATAGTTTGACTTCTTCTTTGCCGATTTGGATGCCTTTAATTTCTTTTTGTTGTCTGATTGCTGAGGCTAGGACTTCTAGTACTATATTGAACAGCAGTGGTGATAACGGACATCCCTGCCGTGTTCCTGACCTTAGCGGAAAAGCTTTCAGTTTTTCTCCATTGAGAATGATATTTGCGGTGGGTTTTTCATAGATGGCTTTGATAATATTGAGGTATGTGTGAAGGCAGATGCTTAACCAACTGAGCCACGCAGGTGCCCCAGTTTCTTGTTTTTTATCACCGAGCTGTAGTCCATGGAATGGATGTACCATTGATTTATTAACCATTCACCTATTGAAAGGACATCTGGGTTGTTATCAATTTGGGGATAATATGAATAAATCTGCTATAAACATTTTGGTATGTATTTTATGTGAATGCAAATTGTCATCTCTTAAATAAATGCTCATGAGTATCATTGCTGGGCCATATAGTGAGTATATGCTTAGCTTTTTAATAAAATACTGACCTATTTTCCAGAGTGATTATACAATTTTATTTTCAGACTAGCAGTGTATGACAGATCCAGTTTTTCTGCATCCTTAACAGCATTTGGCATTTTCATGCCAAAATTCGGTATTATCATTGTCAAATTTATCCATTCAGATACGTGTGTAATAATATCTTATTGTGATTTTAATTTGCAACTCTCAGTGGCTAATGATGTGTAGCATATTTTTTTTCATATATTTATATGCCATCTATAAATCTACTTTGGTGAAATGTCTGTTTATGTCTTTTGCCCACATTCTAAGTGGATTGTTTGCTCTTTAACAGTTGAGACTTGAAAATTTCAAGTCTGTTCTTGCAAGATCACACATGTGCATGTGAGCTTTTTCTTCGATATGTAGTAGTTTGCATTTCATCCTCTTAACAATTAACAGAGCATTTCTTCACAAAGAAAAGGTTTTTGATGAAGTTCAATTCATTTATTTTTTCTTTTTTTTGAAGAATCGTGTTATGACTAAGAATACTTCACCAAGACTTAGGTCCCACAAATTATTTCCTGCTTCCTTCTGAAAATTTATAATTTTATGTTTAAATCTATGATCCATTCCCAGTTAATTTCTGAATAAAGCATTAGGCTTAGGTATAAGTTCCTTTTTTGCCTATGGATATTTAATTGCTCCAGCACTATTTTGTGGGAAAGAATATACATCCTCATTGAATTACTTTTGTACTTTTATTTAAAGAAATAAAAAAGCCAGTTGCCAGTAGTGTGTGGGTCTACTTCTGGATTCTCCTTTCTCTTCCACTTATATATGTGTCTATTCTTGCACCAAGAGTATGTTATCTCAATAATGTACCTATACAATGAGTCAGTGAATCAGGTAGATTAATTCGTTCCATTTCATTCTTCTATTTCAACAGTCTTAGACTACAGACTTTAGTTTAAAATCTAATTTATCTGATATGAGAATCGCTACCCCAGCCTTCTTTTGAGGCCCATTGGCATGAAAGATGCTTCTCCATCCCTTCACTCTCAGTCTGGGGGTATCTTTAGGTTCAAAATGTGTCTCTTGTAGACAACATATGGATGGGTCCTGTCATTTTATCCAATCTGCAACCCTGTGTCATTTTATGAGCGCATTTAGGCCATTCACATTGAGAGTGATCATTGAGAGATACGTTTTTATTAACATTGTGTTACCTGTGAAGTCTTTCTTTCTATAGATTGTCTTCATATATTTCTGTTCAATGCTATTCTTAGGGTTTTTTCTCTTTTATAGAACCCCCCTTAATATTTCCTGCAGTGTCGGCTTGGTGGTCACATACTCTTTTAAACCTTGCTGGACTTGGAAGCTCTTTATCTCTCCATCCATTTTGAATGTCAGTCTTGCTGGATAAAGTATTCTTGGCTGCATATTCTTCTCATTTAGTGCCCTGAATACAGAGATACAGAAGGACACTACATAATTCTTAAAGGGACTATCCTCCAAGAAGATCTAACAATTGTAAATATTTATGTCCCCAATATGGGAGCAGCCAATTACATAAGAAAACTGTTTATCAAAATAAGGATTCATATTGATATGAGTACATTAATAGCAGGGGATCTTAACACACCACTCTCAGTAATAGACAGATCATCCAAGCAGAAAATCAATAAAGAAACAAGAGCATTGAATGACACATCAGAATAGATGGACTTCATAGATATATACAGAACATTCCACCCTAAAACAACAGAATACTCATTCTTCTCCAGTGCACATGGAACATTCTCCAGAATAGATCACATGGTGGGTCACAAATCAGGGCTCAACCAATACCAAAATACTGAGATTATTCCCTGCATATTCTCAGATCACAATGTTTTGAAACTGGAACTCAACCACAAGGAAAAGTTTGGAAGGAACTCAAGCACCTGGAAGCTGAAGACCACCTTGCTGAAGAATGCTTGGATCAGCCAGGAAATCAAAGAAGAACTTAAACAATTCATGGAAACCAATGTGAATGAAGACACTTCAGTCCAAAACCTATGAGATACAGCAAAGGTGGTCCTAAGGGGGAAATACATAGCCATCCAAGCCTCCCTCAAAAAACCTGAAAAATCCAGAATACACCAGCTGTCTCTACACCTTAAAGAACCAGAGAATCAACAACAAATTAAGCTAACCCCACACAAAGGAGGGGAAATAATCAAGATTAGAGCGGAGATCAATGAGATAGAAACTAGAGATACAGTAGAGCACATCAACAAAACTAGAAGCTGGTTTTTTGAAAGAATCAATAAGATCAATAAACCATTGGCCAAACTAATCCAAAAGAAAAGAGAGAGGACCCAAATTAAAATTATGAATGAAATGAGAGAGATCACAACTTACACCAAGGAAATAGAAACAATCATCAGAAATTATTATCAACAGTTATATGCCAATAAGTTAAGCAACCTAGATGAAATGGACACATTCCTGGAAACCTATAAACTTCCAAAACTGAATCAGAAAGAAACTGACACCTGAATAGACCAATATCTAGAAAAGAGATAGAAAGAGTGATCAAAAACCTCCCCAAAAAAACAAGAGCCCAGGACCTGATGGATTCCCTGGAGAATTCTACCAAACATTCAAAAAAGAAATAATACCTCTTCTCCTGAAGCTGCTTCAAAAAGTAGAAACAGAAGGTAAACTTCCAGACTCATTCTACGAAGCCAGCATTACCCCGATCCCCAAACCAGACAAAGACACCACCAAAAAGGAGAATTTCAGACCAATATCCCTGATGAATATGGATGCTAAGATTCTCAACAATATCCTAGCTCATAGGATCCAACAGCACATTAAAAAGATTATCCACCATGACCAGGTGGGATTTATCCCTGGGTTGCAAGGGTGGTTCAACATTCAAAAATCAATCACTGTGATAGAACAAATCAATGAGAGAAGAGAGAAGAACCACATGGTCCTCTCAATTGATGCAGAAAAAGCATTTGATAAGATACAGCATCCGTTCCTGATTAAAGAGAAATAAAAAGTATTCAAATTGGCAAAGAAGAAGTCAAACTCTCTCTCTTTGCAGGTGACATGATACTTTATATGGAAAACCCAAAAGACTCCATGCCCAAGCTACTAGAACTCATACAGAAATTCAGTAATGTGGCAGGATACAAAATCAATGTACAGAAAGCAGAAATGCTTTCTTATACACTAACAATGAAAATACAGAAAGGGAAATGAGAGAATTGATTCCATTTACAGGCACCAAGAACCATATGATACCTGGGAATAAGCCTAAGCAAAGAGGTAAAGGATCTATACTCGAGGGACTACAGAACACTCATGAAAGAAATTGAAGAAGACACAAAAAGATGGATGACCATTCCATACTCATGGATCAGAAAAAATAAACATTGTTAAAATGTCTATACTGCCTAGAGAAATCTATACTTTCCATGCCATTCCGATCAAAATTCCACCGGCATTTTTCAAAGAGCTGGAGCAAAAAATCCTAAAATTTATATGGAATCAGAAGAGACCCCGATTTGCTAAGGAAATGTTGAAAAAGAAAAAGCTGGTGGCACCACGTTGCCTGATTTCAAGCATTACTACAAAGCTGTGATCACCAAGACAGCATAGTACTGGCACAAAAACACATAGATCAGTGGAACAGAGTAGAGAGCCCAGATATGGACCCTCAACTCTATGGTCAAATAATCTTAGACAAAGCAGGAAAAAATGTGCAGTGGAAAAAAGACAGTCTCTTCAATAAATGGTGCTGGGAAAATTGGACAACTATGTATAGAAGAATGAAACTTGACCATTCTTACACCATACACAAAGATAAACTCAAAATGGATAAAAGACCTCAACTTGAGGCAGGAATCCATCAGAATCATAGAGGAGAACATAGGCAGTAACTTCTTCAACATCAGCCACAGCAACTTCTTTTTTTTTTTTATTAAATTTTTTATTTATTTTCAGCGTAACAGTATTCATTGTTTTTTCACCACACCCAGTGCTCCATGCAATCCGTGCCCTCCCCAATACCCACCACCTGGTTCCCCCACCCTCCCACCCCGCCCCTTCAAAACCCTCAGGTTGTTTTTCAGAGTCCATAGTCTCTCATGGTTCACCTCCCCTTCCAATTTCCCTCAACTCCCTTCTCCTCTCCATCTACCCTTGTCCTCTATATTATTTGTTATGCTCCACCAATAAGTGAAACCAACTTCTTTCAAGATATGTCTCCAAAGGCAAAGGAAACAAAAGCGAAAATGAATTTTTGGGACTTCATCAAGATCAAAAGCTTCTGCACAGCAAAGGAAACAGTCAACAAAACAAAGAGGCAACCCACAGAATGGGAAGGTATTCGCAAATGATAGTACAGAAAAAGGGCTGATATCCAAGATCTATAAAGAACTCCTCAAACTCAACACTCAAAAAACAGATAATCATGTCAAAAAATGGGCAGAAGACATGAACAGACACTTCTCCAATGAAGACATACAAATGGCTACCAGACACATGAAAAAATGTTCATCATCACTAGCCATCAGGGAGATTCAAATCCAAACCACATTGAGATACCACCTTACACCAGTTAGAATGGCCAAAATTAGCAAGACAGGAAACAACGTGTGTTGGAGAGGATGTGGAGAAAGGGGAACCCTCTTACACGGTTGGTGGGAATGCAAGGTGGTGCAGCCACTTTGGAGAACAGTGTGGAGATTCCTCAAGAAATTAAAAAGAGAGCTTCCCTATGACCCTGCAATTGCACTACTGGATATTTACTCCAGAGATACAGATGTAGTGAAAAGAAGGACCATCTGTACCCCAATGTTCCTAGCAGCAATGACCAGAGTCGCCAAACTGTGGAAAGAACCAAGATGCCCTTCAAAGGACGAATGGATAAAGAAGATGTCCATATATACAATGGAGTATTATGCCTCCATCAGAAAAGATGAATACCCAATTTTTGTATCAACATGGACGGGACTGGAAGAGATTATGCTGAGTGAAATAAGTCAAGCAGAGAGTATCATATGGTTCCACTTACTTGTGGATCATAAGGAATAACACGGAGGACATTGGGAGATGGAGAAGAGAAGTGAGTTGGGGGAAATTGGAGGGGGGAGATGAAACCATGAGAGACTGTGGACTCTGAGAAACAAAGTGAGGGTTTTGGAACAGAAAGGGGTGGGGGTTGGGTGAGCCTGGTGGTAGGTATTATGGAGGGCATGTATTGCTTGGAACACTTGGTGTGGTGCATAAACAGTGAACACTGAAACACTGAAAAGAACTAAAATAAAATAAAATGGAAAAAAAAATAAAATAAAATATGAAATAACTTTATTTAATAATTATAGGGGTGTTCAAATTATCTCTTTTACATTTGGTGAGTTGCAACAGATTGTGCTTTGTTTTATGTTCAGTTAGCCAGCATATAGTACACCATAAGTTTTTGTTGTAGTGTTCAATGATTCATTAGTTGTGTATAACACCCAGTGCTCATCTCAACACATGCCTTCCTTAATACCCATCACCACATTACCCCATCCCTCCAACCCCCTCCCTTCTATAACCCTCAGTTTGTTTACTGGAGTCCAGAGTCTCTCATGGTTTGTCTCCCTCTCTGATTTCTTCCCATTCAGTTTTCCTTCCCTTCCCCTGTGGCCCTCCATGCTATTCTTTATGTTATGAGTGAAACCATATGATCATTGTCTTTCTCTGCTTGACTTATTTCACATAGCAAAACCCCCTCCAGTTCCATCCATGTTGATGCAAATGGTAGGTCATTCTTTCTGATGGATGAGTAATATTCCATTGTATATATATACTACATCTTCTTTATCCATTTCTCTGTTATAGGGCATCTTGGTTCCTTCCATAGTTTGGCTATTGTGGACATAGCTGCTATGAACATTGGGGTACATGTGCCCCTTCTTTTTACTACATTTGTATTTTGGGGATAAATTTGAGGAGTTTATTCTTTTCATCTAAATTGTCAAAATTCTGTGCATTATATTGTTCATGGTACTCCTTACATTTTTCCAATGTTTACAGAATTTATGGTGATATCCCAGTTTCATTTTTCCTTCTGATATTTGTAATTTGGGTTTTCTCTTCTTTTTCTATGTCAGCCTTGCTAAAGGTTTGTGGAATTAGTTGATTTCTAAAAGAAATAATGTTTTGTCTAATTGATTTCTTTCTGATTTTTTTCTTTTCAATTTCATTGATGTCTGTTCTTATCTTTATTTCCTCCCTTTGAATTACTTTGAATGTATTTTGTCTTCTCTTTCTAAGTTAGATTATTAATTTGAGATTTTTCGTCTTTCCTACTATAGGCATTAAGCAATAGAAATTTTCCTCCGTGCACTGTTTTGTTACATCCCACAAATTTTTAACTGTTGTGTTTTCATTTTAATTATGTTAATTAAGTTTAATATATATATATATTTTTTAAAGATTTTATTTATTTGACAGAGAGAGATCACAAGTAGGCAGAGAGGCAGGCAGAGAGAGAGGGGGAAGCAGGCTCCCAGCTGAGCAGAGAGCTCAATGCGGGGCTCGATCCCAGGACCCTGAGATCATGACCTAAGCCAAAGGCAGAAGCTTAACCCACTGAGCCACCCAGGTGCCCCAAGTTTAATATATTTTTTAATTTGGGACTTCATCTTTCATCCATGGGTTTTTTTTTAAGATTTTGAATTTCTTTTTTCATTTAAAATCAATTAACATATAGTGCATTATTAGTTTCAGAGGTAGAGTTCTTTTTTGGTTTTTTGTTTTGTTTTGTTTTCGTTTTTTTAATTTAATTTTTATTTTTTATTAACATATAATGTATTATTAACCCCAGGGGTACAGGTCTGTGAATAGTCAGGCTTACACACTTCACAGCACTCACCATAGCACATACCCTCCCCAATGTCCATAACCCATCCACCCTCTCTCTACTTGCCCCCCCCACCAGGCAACCCTCAGTTTGTTTTGTGAGATTAAGAGTCTCTTATTGTTTGTCTCCCTCCCAATCACATCTTGTTTCATTTTTTCCTTCCCTACCCCCCAAACCGCCCACGTTGCCTCTCAAATTCCTCATATCAGGGAGATCATGTGATAATTGTCTTTCTCTGATTGACTTATTTTGCTAAGCATAATACCCTCTAGTTCCATCTATGTTGTTGCAAAAGGCAAGATTTCATTTCTTTTGATGGCTGCATAGTATTCGATTGTATATATATACCACATCTTCTCTATTCATTCATCTGTTGATGGACATCTAGGCTCATTCCATAGTTTGGCTATTGTGGACATTGTTGCTATAAATATTCAGGTGCATGTGCCCCTTCAGATCACTACATTTGTATCTTTAGGGTAAATACCCAGTAGTGCAATTGCTGGGTCATAGCAAATTTTTGAGGAACCTCCATGCTGTTTTCCAGAGTGGTTGCACCAGCTTGCATTCCCACCAAGAGTGTAGGAGTGCTCCCCTTTCTCTGCATCCTCACCAGCATCTGTTGTTTCCTGACTTGTTAATTTTAGCCATTCTGACTGGTGTGAGGTGATATCTCATTGTATACCATGATTTTAAGTGTTTTTTGCTTTCCAATATTTGGATCTTTTTCTAATATCTTCTGTTATTGACTTTTAGTTAGATTTTATTTTGCTCAAAGAAAATCTTGTATGATTTCATTTATTTTAAATTTTTTGAGGCTTGTTTATGTCCCAGCATATAATCTGTCTTGGTGTAAATGTGTCATGGGCACTTGAAAAAACATGTGTACTCTGTTGATGTCAAGTGGGATGTTATATGAGGTGTTTTTGAGTTCTTCTATATGTTTATGTTTGATGACTTTGTGTACAGTGATTGTATCAACTGTTAAAAGAGAGGTGTTGAACTGCACAGTTATAAGTGTGGATTTGTGTATATCTGCTTCTATTTCTGGCTCTTTTTTTGCATCATACAACTCTTTTGTTTGGTACATGCATATATAGCATTGTTATGGATTCCTGGTGGATTGACTCTATCATCTCTATGTATTGGCCCTGTCTTTGGAAATGTTCTTTGCTCTGAAATCTACCTCTATAATTTTAACATAGCCCTTCCTTTCTTTTGATTAATATTTCCACGGTATGGCTTTTTCCATTCTTTCACTTTCAACCCACCTATAATGTTATATTTGAAGTGAGTTTCTTGTAGAGAACATACAGTTACTTCTTTTACCCATTCTACCCATCTCTGTATTTATAAATGATATATTAAAATCATTTACATTTAAATTAATTATTGATGTGCTTGGATTTAAGTCTACTAGTTCATTAATTTTTTTCTTTTCTGTTATTTGTTTCTGGTTTATTTTTTCCTACCTTTCTGTAGGTTGTTTAAACATTTTTTTTTAATTGTAATTATGCATGAAAGATTTTTTTTAAGATTTTTATTTATTTATTTGATAGACAGAGACCACAAGTAGGCAGAGAGGCAGGCAGAGAGAGAGAGGGAAGCAGGCTCCCTGCTGAGCAGAGAGCCTGATGCGGGGCTCGATCCCAGGACTCTGGGATCATGACCTGAGCCGAAGGCAGAAGCTTCAACCCACTGAGCCACCCAGGCGCCCCTTGTTTAAACATTTTTAAGAATCTCATTTTGATTGATGTGTAATTCTATGAGTTTATCTTTTTCTATATATTTTTTACTGAATGCTTCAGGTATTACATTGTACATAATTAACTTATTAAAGTCTGTAGGTATGAACATTTTGTCAATTTAATGAGATTGAAGTGTAGAAACTTTACACTCCTAGGAATCCTTTTAAATTCTTTATTTTTAATTATATTAAATATTTCTTCTACATGAATTTAGGACTGCATTGACAGTGGTATAATTTTTGCAACAGCTGTCAAACATGAGCTAGGAAACCCCAGCGGACATAGAAAGTCTATTGTATTTTCCTTTATTTTTCCCTTTCCATTGTTTTTCTTCCTTTATGTTCCAGGAGTCCTTCTATCATTTCTCTTTGTTTTAAGAATTCTTTTTTTCTATTGCTTTGGTGCTTCCTTTTGCCCCTAAAAATTTTGATGAGCAATCCATTGTTATTCAAATTGTTTTTCTCCTGTAACTATCTTGCTTGCAGCATTTTTTTCTTTTCCTTCCTTTTCTTTTCTTTTTGTCTGTAGTTTTTAGTAGTTTGACTATAATGTATTTCAGCTGGATTTTTTTTTTTTTTCAGTTTATCCTGTTTGGGCTCTACTTGGCTTTTTGAATCTCTACTTTCATGTTTTTTGCTAAATTAAAAAAATTAACCAGTACTTCTTCAAATACTCATTCAGCTGTACATACATTCTCTTTATGTAGAAAGAAAAGAACAGGGGACACCTGGGTGCCTCAGTTCATTAAACAACTGCCTTCTGCTTGGGTCATGATCCTGGAGTCCCCGGATCAAGTCATCAGTCTCCCTGCACATCAGGGAGTCTGCTTATCCCTCTGACCTCTCCTGTCTCGTGCTCTCTCTCTCTCTGTCTCAAATAAATAAAATAAGTAAATATTTTTTTAAAAAAGAAAGAAAAGAACAACACCCAATTACTTGAATGTTACATTTTTGTTGTGATCATACAGATTCCTGAGTCTCTATTGTTTTGTTTTGTTAATCCATTTTTCCTCTGTTGTTCAAATTGGGTAATTTTGGTGACTATAACTTCAGATTCACTAATTATTTAAAATATCCACTCTATTACTGTAGCTAACTTCATTGAGGCTTTATATCAGTTATTTAATTTTTCTTCTAAAATTTCTATCATGGTTCTATTAAACCTTCTTATGTATTGTAACTCTTTGCTGAAATTTTCTATTTTTAATTTGTTTCAAACAAGATAATTGGTGTCCATTCAAGCTTTTGACTATTTTTGTATATGTCCTATATTTTATTTGAACTTTGTATGTATCAGTTAAACAAATACAAACTAGCTTTATTTTAATTGCAGGATTGCTTACTGCATTTGTTTATTCAGGTAAACTTCGTGTAACATAAAATTTAACATTTTAATCATTTTAAAGTCAACAAATTAGTGGTTTTTAGAACATTGTTGTAGATTGTTGTACAGATTGTTGTAGAATTATTACCACAGTGTAACAAAGCATTTTCATCACACTCCCCAAAAATCCTCATACCTCTAAGTAGTCACTCCATATTTCTCCTTCCCCCCAACCCCTGTCAACCACTAATGTGTTTTTTGTCTTTATTAATTTGACCTATTCTGAATATTTAGTGTATCAGTGGAATTATATATGGCCTTTTATGTCTGTATTCATTCACTTACCATAACATATTTGAGGTTCATCCTTCTTGTACCATATATCAGTAGTTCATTCCTTTTATGGTTAAAAAACATTCCATTGTATGGATTTACATTTTGTTTATCCATTCATCAGTGGATGGACATAGGGATTTTTTTTTCACTTTTGCTGATGTTAAGAGCACTACTATGAACTTTCATGTACAACTATTTCTTTGAACATCAGTTTTCAATTCTGAGTATATATGTAGGAGTGGAATCGCTGGGTCATATGTTTATGTTTAACTTTTTTATTTAAAGATTTATTTATTTATTTGTCAGAGAGAGAGAGAGGAGCGAGAGTGAGCACAAGCAGACAGAGTGGCAGGCAGAGGGAGAAGCAGGCTCCCTGCCAAGCAAGGAGCCCGATGTGGGACTCGATCCCAGGATGCCAGGATCATGACCTGAGCCAAAGGCAGCTGCTTAACCAACTGAGCCACCCAGGCATCCCTATGTTTAACTTTTTGAGGAACAGCTAAAAGGCTTTCCACAATGTCTACAGCATTTTACATACCCACCAATTACATCACCAAGTACATACCCACCATGTACACCAAGTACATCAGGGTATCAATTACTCCATATTATGCAAAAATTTCTTTTCATCCAAATCCTTTATTATATAGCCATCTAAATGTGTGTGAAGTGGTATCTCATTGTAGTTTTGATTTGCATTTCCCTAATGATTAATGATGTTTAGCATGTTTTCATGTGCTTATTGGCAATTTGTATATCTTCTTTAGAGAAATGTGTGTTCAATTTCTTTGCCATTGTTAATTGGGTTGTCTTTTATTTTTTGAGTTCTAAGACTGTTATATATACTACATACTAAACCTTTGTCAAATACAGGATTTGCAAATATTTTTACCCATTCTTTGGCTTTTGTTTTCTTCATGGTGTCCTTTGATGAACAAATGTTCTTAATTATACTAATTTTCAGTTTATCTATTTTTTTTCCTTTGTTGTCTGTCTTTTTGGTGTCATGTCTAAAACTTCATTGCCAAATCCAAGGCCATTAATATTACCCAGAAATCTTCTAAATTTGTTACACTTTCAGCTCTTATATTTAAGTCTTTGATCCATTTTAAGCTAATTTTGAAATGGATGTGAGATAAGAGTCCAATTTTATTATATTCAAGGGTATATCCAATTATCTCAGGACGATTTCTTGATTATTTACTGGTATTGCCACCTTATCAAAAATGGGCTTGATTCTGTATTCTCAATTCTATTCCATTAATCTATACATCTATTCTTATGTCTATATTACAAAAATTTTATTGCTGTAGCTTTGTAGTAAGTTTTAAAATCAAGAATTATGAGTGTTCTAATTATGAGCATTGTTTTGGCTCTTTGGGGTCCCTAACAATTTCCTATGAGTTTTAGAATCAAGCTGTCCATTTTGTAAAGATGGTAATAGAAATTTTGATACAGATTACATTGAATCTGTAAATCAGTTTGGGAAGTATTGCCATCTAACAATATTCATTTTTACAATCCATAATCATTGAATATCCTTCCATTCATTTAGATTTTACTTAATTTCTTTCAATGTTCTGTAGCATTCAATGTACAAGTCTTGCATATTCTTCATTAATATTAATCCTGAGTATTTTCTTTTTTCCTTCTTTTAAAGATTTATTCATTTATTCTAAAAAGAGAGAGTAAAGAGGAGGGGCAATGGAAGAGGGAGAGAGACTCTCAAGCAGACTCTACACTGAGTGTGAAGCCCGACCTGGGGCTCAGTCTCACAATCCCAAGATCACAACATGAGCCAAAACCAAGAGTCAGTCACCCAACCAACTACACCACCCAGGGGCCACAGTATTTTATTTTTTTAATGCTATTATTAATGAAACATCTTCCATAATTCATTTTCAGATGACTCATTTCTAGCATATATAGATACACAACTGATGGGGGTACCTGGATGGCTCAGTCAGTTAAGTGCCTACCTTTGGCTCAGGTCATAATCTCAGAGTCCTGGGATTGAGCCTGACAGCAGGCTCCCTAATCAGCAGGGAGCCTGCTTCCCCCTCAACCTCTGCTACTCCCCCTACTTGTGTGCGCTCGCTCTCTCTCTCTCTCTCTCTGTCAAATAAATAAATACATTATTTAAAAAAAAAAGAAATGCAACTGGTATTTGTATGTAGATCAACATATTCACCAATGTATCCTGTAACATTGCTGAATTTATTTATAATCTGAAATATGTATTGGATTTTTTAAAATACTTTATTTATTTATTTCTTTGACAGAGAGAGAGACAGCGAGAGAGAGAACACAAGCAGGGGAGTGGAAGAGGAAGAAGCAGGCTTCCCCACCCCCAAGCAGAGAGCCTGATGCGGGGTTTAATCCCAGGTCCCTTGGATCATGATCTGAGCAGAAGGCAAATGCTTAATGACTGAGCCACCCCGGAATCCTTGTTTGGGATTTTTTGAAGTTATCTATGTATAAGAATATATGTCCTCTCATTCTCTTACTCCATACTCACAGATAAACTTGAAGTGGATTAAAAAACCTCAAAGTGAGGCAGGAATCTATCAAAATCCTAGAGGAGAACATAGGCAGTAACTTCTTCGACATCGGCCATAGCAACTTCTTTCAAGACGTGTCTCCAAAGGCAAAGGAAACAAGCAAAAATGAACTTTTGGGACTTCATCAAGATCAAAAGCTTCTGCACAGCAAAGGAAACAGTCAACAAAACAAAGAGGCAACCCATGGAATGGGAGAAAATATTTGCAAATAACACTACAGACAAAAGGTTGATATCCAAGATCTATAAAGAACTCCGAAAACTCAGATAACCATGTCAAAAAATGGGCAGAAGACATAAACAGACAGTTCTCCAAAGAAGACATACAAATGGCTAACAGACACATGAAAAAATGTTCATCATCATTAGCCATCAGGGAGATTCACATCAAAACCACATTGAGATACCATCTTACACCAGTTAGAATGGCCAAAATTAACAAGACAGTGAACAGCAAGTGTTGGAGAGGATGTGGAGAAAGGGGAACCCTCTTACACTGTTGGTGGGAATGCAAGTTGGTACAGCCACTTTGGAAAACAGTGTGGAGATTCCTTAAGAAATTAAAAATAGAGCTTCCCTATGACCCTGCAATTGCACTACTGGGTATTTACCCCAAAGATACAGATGTAGTGAAAAGAAGGGCCATCTGTTCCTCAATGTACATAGCAGCAATGGCCACGGTCGCTAAACTGTGGAAAGAACCAAGATGCCCTTCAAAGGACGAATGGATAAAGAAGATGTGGTCCATATATACAATGGAGTATTATGCCTCCATCAGAAAGGATGAATACCCAAATTTTGTATCAACATGGACAGGACTGGAGGAGATTATGCTGAGTGAAATAAGTCAAGCAGAGAGAGTCAAGTATCATATGGTTTCACTTACTTGTGGATCATAAGGAATAACACAGAGGACATTGGGAGAAGGAGAGGTGAGTTGGGGGAAATCGGAGGGGGAGACGAACCATGAACGACTGTGAAGTCTGAGAAACAAACTGAGGGTTTTGGAGGAGAGAGGAGTAGGGGCTTGGGTGAGCCTGGTAGTTGGTATTAAGGAGGGCACGTATTGCATGGAGCACTGGGTGTGGTGCATAAACAATGAATCTTGGAACACTGAGAAAATAAATTTAAATTAAAAAAAAAGAATAAGGTACTAGAAAAAATATTTTTTAAAAAAGAGTATATGTCATTTGTGAACCAGAATAGTTTTGCTTTTTTCTTTCAAATTTCAGTGCCTTTTATTTCTTCCTTTGGCTAATTTCTCCAGCTATATCTTACTAGTACAGTGTTGAATAGATGTGGTAAAAGTAAATACCCTCATCTCATTTCTGATCTTAGAGAATTAGGCTGTTAGTCTTTTACCAATGAGCATGTTAGCTGTGGGTTTTTCATAGATGCATTTTATCAGGCTATGCATGTTCCCTTCTGTTATGAGCTGAATTACGTACCCCCAAAATTCATATGCTTAAGTACTAAATTCCAGTATATCTGGATGTAACCAAATTGGTGCCAAGGCCTTTAAAGTGGGGGTTAAATTAAAATTAGGCCATGAGGGTGAGCTCTAATCCAATCTGACTGGTGTCTTTATAAGAAAAGGAAATTTGGGGACGCCGGGGTGGCTCAGTCAGTTGAGCTGCTGCCTTCAGCTCAGGTCATGATCCCAGGATCCTGGGATCGAGTCCCACACTGGGCTCCTTCCTCAGCAGGGAGCCTGCTTCTCTCCCTGCCTCTGCCTGCCACTCTGCCTGCTCATGCTCTCCCTCTCTCTCTCTCTCTCTGACAAGTAAATAAATAAAAAAAATTAAAAAAAAAAGAAAAGGAAATTTGGATACAAATACATAGCAGCAGTGCACACCCACATGACCATGTGTGGACAGAGTGAGAAGGCAACCATCTGCAAAGCAAAGAAAGAACTCAGAAAAAAGAAACTTCTTGACATCTTGAATTTGTACTTCTAGCCTCCAAAACTGAAGATATAAATTTCTTTTCTTCAAGCCATTCAGTCTGTGACATTTTGTCATGACAGCTCTGGTTAACTTTAATACACCTTCCATTCCTTGTTTGTCACATGAGTTTTATCCTGAAATTCTGTTTCTGCATCAATAAAAATGACCATGTGATTTTTTTTTCTTCATTCTGTTAATGTACCTTTATCGATTTTTCTATATTTGAATCACTCCTGCATTCCTAGGATGAAAGTCCTACTTGGTCATGATGGGCAATCCTTTTAATATACTGTGGGATTCTGTTTGCTAGAATTTCATTGAGGATTTTTTGCATCTATAATCATAAACGATGTGGTCCTATAGTTTTCTTTTCTTGTGATGTCATTGTCCAGCTTTGATATCAGGTAAATACAACCTTCAGAAAATGAGTTAGAGAGTGTTCCAATTATAATTAGAGTATTAAAAAAAATATTTTTAAAAAGCATTTGAGACAGATGGAGATTTCTTTATTAAACAATAAGCTACTATTGGGGTACCTGGGTGGCTCAGTCAGTTAAGGGCCTGCCATCGGTTCAGGTCATGATCCCAGGATCCTGGAACTGAGCCAGGTGTCGGGCTCCCTGCTCAACGAGGAGCCTGCTTCTCCTTCTCCCTCTGCATGCTTGTGCTCTCTTTCTCTGTCAAATAAATAAATAAAAGCTTTTTTATTTTATTTTATTTTTTAAAAAGATTTTATTTATTTATTTGACAGACAGAGATCACAAGTAGGCAGAGAGGCAAGCAGAGAGAGAGAGGGAAGCATGCTCCCGGCTGAGCAGAGAGCCTGATGTGGGACTCCATCACAGGACCCTGAGATCATGACCTGAGCTGAAGGCAGAGGCTTAACCCACTGAGCCACCCAGGTGCCCCAAATAAAAGCTTTTTTAAAAAAAATAAGCCAATATTGATTTCCATCTTCTTTGATTTCTTACATCCAAGTTTTATAGTTTTTTATACAAATATTTTACATATTTTCTTAGATTTATACATAAGTACTTCATTTGGCTTTTGTTAATGTAAATGGCATTGTACTTACATTTTAAAACCCCAGTTGTTCATAGCCAGTCTATAAGAAAGCAGTTGACATTTGTATATTAGCCTTGTACCAGGAGATGTTTTGTTGATCCTTTGAGGTTTTCTGTATAATCACAGAATGTGAAAAAAAAATATTTCTTCTTTCCCAACTATGTACATTTCTTTTTCTTGTAATTGCATTCACTAGGAATTCCAGTATAATGTTAAATAAGAGTGGTAAAAGCAGACATCCTTACAGTTCTAATATTTATTATTTTTTTATTCTTCCTATATTGGATTTACTTTGCTCTTCTTTTTCTAGTGTCCTGAAATGGAAGCTTAGATTATTGTTTTTAGATTATTTTTCTTTTCCATCATATGTATTTAATACTATAATTTTTCTTCTAAGCACTAATTTTGCTGCATCCCATAAATTCTGATGACTTGTATTTTTTTTATTTAGTTCAAAATACATTTTACTGTGGTAAGAACACTTGACATGAGATCTAAAGTATTACATGTTTAAGTATACATTATCATTAATGATAAGCACAATCTAGAGATATCAAATCTCTAAAAATTATTCATTTTACATAACTGAACTTGTTATACCTTTTGGGTTTTTTTCCCATTTTTTTAAAGATTTTTATTTATTTATTTGACAGTCAGAGATCACAAGTAGGCAGAGAGGCAGGCAGAGAGAGAGAGGAAGGGAAGCAGGCGCCCTCCTGGGCAGAGAGCCCAACATGGAGCTCAATTCCAGGACCCTGGGATCACGACCCAAGCCGAAGAAAGAGGCTTTTAACCCACTGAGCCACCCAGGCACCCCTTTTCCCATTTTTTAATTTAAAATTCAATTAGCCAGTATATAGCTATATATTACATCATTAGTTTCAGATGTAGAGTTCAATAATTCATCAGTTGCATACAACACCCAGTGCTCATCTCATCACATGCCTTTTTTAAAGCTCAACAGCCAATTACCCCATCCCCCCACCCACTCCCCTCCAGCAACCCTCAGTTTGTTTCCTACAGTTAAGAGTCTCTCATGGTTTGTCTCTCTCTGTGATTTCTTCCCATTCAGTTTTCCCGACATTCCCCTATGATACTCTGCACTGTTCCTTATATTCTACATAGTGAGTGAAACCATACGATAATTGCCTTTCTCTGATTGACTTATTTCACTCACCATAGTACCTTCCAGTTCCATCCACATCGATGTAAATATAAGTATTCATCCTTTCTGATGGCTGAGTAATATTCCATTGTATGTATATACTACTTCTTCTTTATCCATTCATCTATCAATAGACATCTTAGCTCTTTCCATAGTTTGGCTACTGTGGACATTGCTGTTATAAGCATTGGGATGCATGTGCCCCTTCAGATTATTACATTTTTAACTTTGGGGCAAATACCTAGGAGTGCAATTGCTGGGTCATAGGGTAACTCTATTTTTAACTACTTGAAAAACCTCCATACTGTTTTCAAGAGTGGCTGTACGAGCTTGCATTGCCAGCAACAGTGTAAGAAAGTTCCCTTTTCTCCATGTCTTCACACCAGTCAGAATGGCTAAAATTAATGTCAGAGAACAACAAATGAACTTTTATACTCTTTGAATGGCAACTCCTTATGTTCTCTTTCCCTTAGCTTCTACTGTATCTAATTATGACTATTTTAGATACCTCATTTCAATGGAATCATGTGGTATTTAACTTTCTGTGTCTGGCGCATTTTACTTAAAATGTCCTCCAGGTTCATCCATGTCAAATATGGCAGGATCTCTTCCCATTTTGAGGCTGAATAATGTGTTATTGTTATTTATACATCGTGTTTTCTTTATCCATTCATCTGCTGATAGACATTTAGGTTGTTTCCATATCTAGGCATTGTGACTAATGCTATAATAAATGTGGAAGTGCAATATATCTCTTGGCTAGCCTTCTTTACATTTTCTTGGATATATACCCAGAAAAGGAATTTCTTGATCATACAGTAATTTTATTTTTGATTACTTGAGGAAACCCTATGCTGTTTTCCATAGAAACTGTACCATTTTACATTCCCACCAACCTCTCCACGTCATCACAAACGCATATTGTCTTTTGCTTTTTCAAAAGTATTACAATAGTCATCCTCAGAGGTATAAGGTTGTATCTCATTGTGTCTTTGATTTGCATTACTGATGTTGAGTATCTTTTCATCCATCTGTTGGTAATTTACATGTCTTCTTTGGAGAAACCTGTATTCACATCTTTTATCCATTTTTTAATCAGGTAAATTGGGTTTTTTTTATATTGAGTTGAAAATTTCTTACATATTTGAATATTTGAATACTAATCTCCTTTCAGACAAGTCATTTCCAAATATTTTCTCCATTCCATAAGTTGCCTCTCATGTTCTTAAAAGTTTCCTTTCCTGTGCAGAATCTTTTGAGTTTGATATATTTCCACTGGTCTATTTTTGCTTTTGCTTCTTGTACTTTTGGTGTCACAGCCAAGAAATCATTGCCAAGCTCAATATCATGAAATTTTTCTCATATGTTTTCTTCTATGAATTTTAGTTTCAGGCCTTATGTTTAAAATTTTAACCCATTTTGAGTTGATTTGTGTTTGTGAGGTAGTACATAGGCCCAATTTCATATTTTTGATCTGGATATTCAGTTTTCCCAGCACCTTCTGTTGAGGAGACTATCCTTTCCCCATTGTATATTCTTGACACTCTTCTAAAATATGCACCTTGACATATATGCATTTTTCTGGGCCCTCTAGTCTATTCCTTTAATCTGCATGTCTGTTTTTATGCTAGTATACTTTTAAAATTACTATAACTTTGTAATAATTTGAAATCAGAGAGTGTGATGCCTCCAGCTTTAATGTCAGCCTCATAAGAGAAGTGTTGAGGTGTTTCTTTCTCTGCAATTATTTGGAAAAGTTTCAAAAGGATTGGTGTTAATCTTTAAATGTTTGGTATAGTTCTCCAGTAAAGACCATTATTTGTTAGGAGGTTTTTTATTACCCATTCAATCCTGGACTTTTTATTACCCATTCAATCCTGGACTTTCAATGTGGGAGGGGGTAGGGGTGGCTACTATTTCAATCTCCTCCCTAGTTGTAGATCTATTCAGATTTTCTATTTTTCATGATTCAGTCTTGATAGGTTGTATATTTCTAGGAATTTACCCACTTTGTCTAGATTACCAATCTGTTGGTATATAATTGTTCACTCTAGTCACTTTTGACACTCTATATTATTTTGGCATCAGTTGTAATGTTTCCTCTTTCAGAATTTTCAGTTTTTACTTCAAAATTGTAAAATTTCTCTTGAAACTTCTTTGATCAACATGTTACTGAAAAAATAAAATTAAATTAAAAAAAAGAAGCATATAATCTGGTTTCCAACTATTTAGGGTATGCAAGGTGTCTTTCATTTAGTGATATTTAATTCAATTCCATTGTGGTTTCAGAGCATACTTTTTTATTTTTAAATTACTTTTAATTGTTATTATTTAAGGATAATGGATATACAGTATTATGTTAGTTTCAGGTACACAAAATAGTGACTAAACACTTGCATACATTATACAGTGCTCACTATAATAACCATAGTTACCATCTGCCACCATACAAAGTTATTAAAATATTGACTACATTCTCTATGCTATATTTTTCATACCCAAGACATACATATTTTATTTTATTATTTTATTTTTATTCCTCTCCCTCTCATTCTATATTTTTAACTCCAGTACAGTTAACTTAGAGTGTTATATTAGTTTCAGGCATACAATTTAGTGATTCAACAATTCCACACATCACCCAGGGCTCATCACAAGGGCACTCCTTAATCCCCATTTGCTAATTCACCCATCCCAGCCTACTCAACCTCTCCTCTGGTGACCATCTGTTTGTTTTCTATAGTTGAGTTTGATTCTTGGCTTGTCTCTCTTTTCTTTTCTTTTCTTTTTCCCTTTGCTCATTTGCTTTGTTTCTTAAATTTCACGTATTTATGAAATCACGTCGTCTTTGTCTTCCCTAACTGGCTTATTTCATTTAGCATTATACTCTTTAGCTCCATCCATGTCATCACAAATAACAAGATTTCATTCTTTTCTATGGCTGAGTAATATTCAATTGTATGTATATACCACATCTTCTTTATCCATTCATCAGTTGATGGACAGATATTTGGGAAGCTATCATATCTTGGCTACTGTAAATAATGATGCTATAAACATAGGGGTACATCTATCCCTTAGAATTAGCGTTTTGCATTTTTGGGTAAATACCCAGGATTGTGAATACTTGATTGAAAGGTAGTTTCATTTTCAACATTTTGAGGAAACTCCATACTGTTTTCCAGAGTGACTGCACCAGTTTGCATTCCCACCAACAGTGCAAGATGGTTGTCCTTTCTCCACATCTTCATCAACACCTGTTTTTTCTTGTATCCTTGATTTTAGCCATTCAGACTGGTGTGAGAATTGTGGCTTTGCTTTGTATTTCCCTGATCATGGGTGATGTTAAGCACCTTTTCATATGTCTGTTGGCCATCTATAAATGACTTCTTTGGAGAAATCTCTGTTTATGTCTTCCTCCCATTTTTCAATTGGATTATTTGGGTTTTGGGTGTTGAGTTTTATAAGTTCTGTATATATTTTAGATACTAACACTTTACCAGATATGTCATTTGCAAGTATTTTCTCCCATTTCATAGGTTACCTTTTACTTTTGTTGGTTGATTCTTTCACTGTGCAGAAGCTTTTTATTTTGATGAAGCCTAATAGTTTATTTTTGTTTTAATTTCTCCTGCCTCAGGGTACATATCCAGAGAAGTGTTGATACGGCTGATGTCAGAGACATTACTACCTGTGTTCTATAGGATTCTTATGGTTTCAGGTCTCACATTTAGATCTTTCATCCATTTTTAATTTATTTTTGTGAACAGTGTAGAAAAGTGGTCCCGTTTTATTCATTTGCAAATAATTGTCTAGTTTTCCCAACACCATTTGTTAAAGAGACTGTCATTTTCCCATTGAGTATTCTTTCCTCCTTTGTTGAAGATTAATTGACCACAAAATTGTGGGTTCCTTTCTGGATTTTCTTTTCTGTTCTATTGATCTATGTGTCTATTTTTGTGCCAGTACCATACTGTCGTGATCACTACAGCTTTGTAAAACAATACGACTTGAAGTTTAGAATTGTGATACCTCCAGTTTTGCTTTTCTTTCCAAGATCGCTTTGGCTATTTGGGGTCTTTTGTGGTTCCATACAAATTTTAGTATTGCTTGTTCTAGCTCTGTGAATAGTGTTGGTGTTTTGATAGAGATCACATTAAATGTGTAGATTGCTTTGAGTAGTATAGACATTTCAGTAATGTTTGTTCTTACAATCCATGAGAATGGAATGTCTTTCCATTGTTTTGTCATCTTCAATTTCTATCATCAATGTTTTGTAGCTTTCAGAGTACAGTTCTTTCGCCTCTTTGGTTACGTTTTTCCTATGTATCTTATTTTTGGTGCAACTGTAAATGAGATTGTTTTCTTAATTTCTCTTTCTGCTGTTTCATTATTAGTGCATAGATAGTCAACAGATTTCTACATACTTATTTTGTATCCTGCAACTTTACTAAATTCATGCATCAGTTCTAGCAGTTTTTGGTGGTGTCTTTTGGGTTTTCTATATAGTATCATGTCATCTACAAATAGGGAAAATTTTACTTCTTCCTTACCAACTTGGATGCTTTTTACTTCTTTTTGTTGTCTGACTGCTGTGACTAGGACTTCCAGTGCTATGTTGAATAAAAGTGGTGACATGAGACATCCTTGTATTTTTCCTGTACTTAGGGGAAAAGCTATGAGTTTTTCCCCATTGAGTATGATGTTGCTGTGAGTTTTTCATATATGGCTTTTATTGTGTTGAGGTATGTTCCTTCTAAAGCTACTTTGTTGATGGCTTTTATCATGAATGAATGTTGTACTTATCAAATTCTTTTTCTGCATCTATTGAAAATATCATGTGTTTTTTATCCTCTTATTGATGTTATATATCACATTGATTTGTGAATATTGAACCATCCTAGAGTATGCTTTTTATTATATCTATTTTTCTAAATTTGTTATGGTGGATTTTAGTCCCCAAAGTGTGGCATATCTTGCAGAATGTTTTGTGTGAACTTGAGAATATGTATTCAGCTGCTGTTGGGTGGCATATTCTATACATGGTAATTAGATCTAGTTGATTGGTGAGGTTGCTTGGTTCAACTATGTTCTTACTGTTTCTGTTTGCTAGTTTTGTTCATTAATAATTGTAGAGTGCTGGAACACCTGGGTGGCTCAGTTGGTTAAGCCACTGCCTTCAGCTCAGGTCATGATCCCAGGGTCCTGGGATCCAGTCCCACATCGGGTTCCTTGCTCGGCAGGGAGCCTACTTCTCTCGCTGCCTCTGCCTGCCTCTCTGCCTGCTTGTGTGTACTCTCTCTCTCTCTCTCTGGCAAATAAATAAAATCTTTAAAAAAATTTTTTTAAAAATAATTGTAGAGTGCTGAAGTCTCAAACTGTAATAGTGTATTCATCTCTGTCAACTTGCAGTTTCATCAGATTTGCCTTAAATACTTTGGTGTTCTGTTCTTAGATGCATACACATTAAGAATTGTTATGGTTTCTTAGAGAATTGATCCCTTTATCATTGTACAATGTCCCATCTAATCTTTGATAATTATTCTTTGTTCTGAAGACTGTTTTAACTCAAATTAACATAGCTACCCCAGTTACCTTTTCATTAGTGTTAGCATAGCATATCTTCCTCTGTCTTTTTACATTTAACCCATTTTAAGTCAAATTATTTTGTTATTAGGTGGTGAGATGTATCAGTTCTTTATATATTTTGAATATTAACCTTTTACTGGACATGTCATTTGCAAATATCTACTCCCATGCTATAGGTTTCCTTTTAGTTTGTTGATTTCCTTCACTGTGCAGAAGTTTTTTTAATTTTTTGACATCCCAATAGTTTATTTTCCCTTGCCTCAGGGTGTATAGCTAGAAAAATGTTGCTGCAGCTGATGTCAGACAAGATCCTGCCTGTGCTGCCTTCTAGGATTTTTATGGTTTCAGATCTCACATTTAGGTCTTTTGTCCATTTGGAATTCATTTTGGTGTATTGTATGGGAAAGTGGTCCAGTTTCATTACTTTGCATGTTGCTCTCTAGTTTTCCCAACACTGTTATTAAAGCGACCATCTTTTTCCCATGGGATATTCTTTTCTGCTTTGTCAAAGATTAACTGACCATATCATTGTGGGTTCATTTCTGGATTTTCTATTCTGTTCTGTTGATCCATGTGTCTATTTTTGTGCCAGTACCATACCACTTTGATCACTACAACTTTGTAATACAACTTGAAGTCTAGAATTGTGATACCTCCAGTTTGGTTCTTCTTTCTCAAGATTGTTTTGGCTATTTGGGGTCTTTTGTGGTTCCGTACAAACTTTAGGATTGTTTGTTCTAAGGCTATGAAAAGTGCTCTTGGAATTTCGATAAGGATCACATTAAATATGTAGATTGCATTGGGCAGTATAGACATTTTAGTAATATTTGTTCTTCCAATCCATGAGCATAGAATATCTTTCCATTTGTTGGTGTCATCCTCAATTTCTTCCATCTGTGTTTTTTACTTTTCAGAGTAGAGTTCTTTCACCTCTCTAGTTAGGTTTATTTCTAGGTGTCTTATAATTTTTGAAATTGCAAATGGGATTGTTTCTTTAATTTCTCTTTCTGTTTTTTCATTATTAGTGTATAGAAATGCAGATTTCTATATGTTTATTTTCTATCCTTAAACTTTACTGAATTCATTTATCAGTTCTAGTAATTTTGAGGGTAGTCTTTCAGGTGTTCTATATAAACTGTCATGTTTTCTGCAAATAGTAAAAATTTTACTTCTTCCTTACCAATATGCATGGGTTTTATTTATTTTTGTTATATGATTGCTGTGGCTAGTACTTCCAGTACTATGTTGAATAAAAGTGGTGACAGTGGACATCTTGTCTTGTTCCTTGATGTTAGGGAAAAGCTCTCAGTTTTTCCGCATTCAGTATGATGTTCAGTGTGGGGTTTTCATATATGGTCTTTATTATGTTGAGGTAGGTTTCCTCTAAAACTACTTTTTTGATGGTTTTATCAATGAATGGATATTGTACTTTGTCAAATACTTTTTCTGCATCTATTGAAGTGAGCCATTACTTCATTGATTATTTTCTGTTTAGATAATCTTTCCATTGATATAAGTGAGTTGTTAGAGTCTCCTACTATTATTGTATTATTATTGATTAGTTCTTTTATGTTTGTTATTAACTGTTTTATGTATTTGGGTGCCCCCATGTTGGGTGCATAAATATTTATAATTTTTATATCTTTTGTTTGTCCTCTTTATGATTATATAGTGCCCTTCCTTTTCTCTTGCTAGTATTTTTTCTTAAAGTCTGGTTTGGGGAAGGGGGTAAGATGGCCAAGTAGTAGATGACCCTATTTCGATTGGTCCCCTGAATTGAGCTGGATATCTACCAGACCACTCTAAACACCAATGAAATCAGCCTGAGATGTAAGAATATATACCCAGATCTATACCAACAGAGTATCTCTGGCGGTTTGTTTGAAGGTATGAAGTGGGGAACCATGATTCTATGGGCAGATACCAGAAGATAAATGGAAGGGGGAGAGAGCCTCTGGGACCCTGTGCTGCTGGAGTGCAAAAGCCTCCCATGCTGGGGACCAGGCACAGACTCACAGACTGGTAGCGGTGGGGAAAGGACTTTAGGGCAGCCCCAGACTGAAATCTGGAACTGCAGGGGTTTGTGTGTGAACTGAGGGCAGCTGGCAGTTTTAGAAGCACAAAAGGGGAAGATGTGCCTGGACCTGGAAGCGAGGGCTGGGAGTGCTGCTGTGGGGTGGACAACCCAGGATGCTGTGGTTTTTAGCAGTACAGACAAAAAAAAGACAGTGTGGCCTGGAGTACTTATGGGAGAACAGGCTGCACTCTCTCTGTTCTGAGACAGAAGTTTGGATATGGTCACTTCTGCTCTGACTCTCAGAAGAAAAGCAGAAAGCTGCCAGGGAAAGCCACCAGAGAACAAAAGCCCCCCCCAAAACTGGTTTTCACTGAGCCCGCCCCCCCACACAGGGGGCAGAACAACTCTGCCCAAACAGGGTTGACTAAGTAGCGGTGTACCAGGCCCCTCCCCCAGAATACAGGCTGAAAGAACAAGAGGCCGACAACCCTAAGGTCCCTATAAAACAGGTGCATTTTGCTGGGGTTGTGATCAATAATTTGGACTCTGTACATTCCTTCAACCACCCCTCCACGGAATGACAAAAGGAGGAACACCCAACACAGGAAAAATCCAGAGACTGTGACCTCTGACACAGAACTAATGGATATGGGTATAAGCAAGATGTCAGAAATAGACTTCAGGGTAACAGTTATGCAGACAATAGCTAGGTTGGAGAAAACCATTAATGACAACATTGATACTCTAAGGGCAATAGTGAGCGTTGATCTGAAAGGACTTAAAAATGCTGTCAATGAGATCCAATCTAATCTAGATTCTCTACCAGCTAGGGCTAATGAGGCAGAATAATGAATAATGATCTAGAAGACAAACTATTAAAAAAGGAGGATCAGGATGAGGACTGGAACAAACAGCTTAGAGTCTATGAAAACATAATTAGAGAAATAAATGACACCATGAAATGTTCCAATGTCAGAATTATTGGGATCCCTGGGGTGGGGGTGGGGGACTAGAAGAAATATTTAAGCAAATCCTAGTTGAGAACTTCCTTAATCTGGGGAGTGAAACAAGCGTGCGTGTCCCAGAGGCAGACAGAACACCACCCAAGATCAAGGAGAATAAACCAATGCCCCAGCATGTAATAGTGAAACTGGTGAATCTTAAAACCAAGGAAACCATCTTAAGAGCAGATAGGGGGAAGAGATTCTTTACATACAGAGGGAGGAACATCAAAATAATGTCAGACCTGTCCACAGAGACCTCACAAGCCAGAAAGGGCTGGCAAGACATATTCAGTGTACTAAGTGAGAAGAACATGCAGCCAAGAGTACTTTATCTGTCAAGGCTGTCATTTAGAATGGATGGAGAGATAAAGAACTTCCAAGACTAGCAAAAACTAAAAAAAATATGTGATCACTAAGCCAGCCCTGCAAGAAATATTAATGGGGGTTCTATAAAAGGAGAAAAAGCCCAAGAGTGATATAAAACTGAAATTTACAGAGATAGTCTATAGAAACAAGGACCTCACAGGCAACAGGATGACAAAAAAATCATATCTTTCAGTAGTCACTTTCAATGTGAACAGCCTAAATGTTCCCATAAAACAACACAGGGTTGCACATTGGATAGACAGGACCCATCCAAAAGCGTTTGACAAAATACATCATCCTTTCTTGATTAAAACTCTTCAGAGTATAGGGATAGAGGGAACATTCCTCAATTTCATAAAATCCATCTATGAAAAACCCACAGTGAGCATCATTCTCAATGGGGAAAAGCTGAAATCCTTTCTCTTAAGATCAGGAACACGGCAAGGATGTCCACTCACCATTATTGTTCAACATAGTACTGGAAGTCCTAGGAACAACAACAAAAAGAAATAAAAGGGATTCAAATTTCAAAGAAGAAGTCAAACTCTTTTTGCAGATGACATGATACTTTATGTGGAAAACCCAAGAGACTCCAACCCCAAACTACTAGAACTCATACAGCAATTCAGTAATGTGGCAGGATACAAAATCAATGCACATAAATCAGTTGCTTTCTTATACACTAACAATGAAACTGTTGAAAAACAGAAATTACAGAATCTATTCCATTAACAATCCCACCAAAAACCACAACATACCTTGGAAAAAACCTAACCAAAGAGGTAAAGGATCTATACTCGAGGAACTACAGAACACTCATGAAAGAAATTGAAGAAGACACAAAAAGATGGAAAAACATTCTATGTTCATGGATCGGAAGAATAAACATTGTTAAAATGTGTACGCTGCCCAGAGCAATCTATACTTTCAATGCATCCTGATCAAAATATCATTGGCATTTTTCGAAATGCTGAGCAAACAATCCTAAAATTTGTATGGAACCAGAAAAGACCCCGAATTGCCAAGGAAATGTTGAAAAAAGAAAAACAAAGCTGGGGGCATCACATTGCCTGATTTCAAGTTATATTACAAAGCTGTGATCACCAAGACAGCATGGTACTGGCACAAAAATAGACACATAGACCAATGGAACAGAATAGAGAGCTCAGACATGGACCCTCAACTCTATGGTCAAATAATCTTCGACAAAGCAGGAAAAAATATCCAGTGGAAAAAAATAAATAAATGTTCAATAAATGTTGCTGGGAAAATTGGACAGTTATATATAGAAGAATGAAACTCAACCATTCTCTTACACCATACACAAAGACAAACTCTAAATGGAGGAAATACCTCAATGTGAGACAGGAATTCATCAAAATCCTAGAGGAGAACATAGGTAGGAAACTCTTCAAAATCAGCCACAGTGACTTCGTTCAAGACACGTCTCCAAAGGCAAGGGAAACAAGAGAAAGTGAACTTTTTGAACTTCATCAAGATCAAAAGCTTCTGCACAGCAAAGGAAACAGTTAACAAAACAAAGAGGCAACCCACAGAATGGGAGAAGATATTTGCAAATGACACTACAGAAAAAGGACTGATATCCAAGATCTATAAAGAACTTCTCAAACTCAACACCCAAAAACCAAATAATCAATTCAAAAAATGGGCAGAAGACATGAATGGACACTTCCCCAAAGAAGACATACAAATGGCTAACAGACACATGAAAAAATGTTTATCATCATTAGCCATCAGGGAAACTCAAATCAAAACCACAGTGAGATGCCACCTTACACCAGTTAGAATGGGAAAAATTGACAAGGCAAGAAACAACAAATGTTGGAGAGGATGTGAAGAAAGCGGAACCCTCTTAAACTGTTAGTGGGAATGTAAGCTAGTGCAGCCACTTTGGAAAACAATATGGAGATTCCTCAAAAAATTAAAAATAGAGCCATCCTATAACCTAGCAATTGCTCTTCTAGGTATTTACCCCAAAGATACAGATGTAATTAAAAGAAGGGCCATATTCACCCCAGTGTTTATAGCAGCAATGTCCACAATAAACAAACTGGAAAGAGACAAGATGCCCTTCAAGAGACAAATGGATAAAGAAGATGTGGTCCATATATAGAATGGAATATTACTCAGTCATCAGAAAGGATGAATACCCAGTTTTTGCATCAACATGGATGGGACTGGAGAAGATTATGCTGAGTGAAATAAGTCAAGCAGAGAAAGTCAGTTGTCATATGACTTCACTTATTTGTGGGGCATAAGGACATTAGGAGAAGGATGGGGGAAATGGAAGGGGGAAAATTGGAGGGGGAGACAAACCATGAGAGACTATGGACAGTGAGAAACAAACTGAGGGTTTTAGAGGGGAGGTGGGTGGGGAATGGGTTAGCCTGGTGATGGTATTAAGGAGGGCATGAATTGCATGGAGCCCTGGGTGTTAAACCCAAACAATGAATTATGGAACACTACATCAAAAATTAATGATGTAATGTATGGTGACTAACATAACATACTAAAATAAATAAATAAGTCTAGTTTGTCTTAAGTATTGCTACTCTGGCTTTGTTTTGACATCCATTTGTATGATAAACGTTTCTCCATCCCCCTCACTTTTTATCTGTAGGTGTTTTTTGGTCTGAAATGAGTCTCTTGTAGGTAGCATATAGATTAGTCTTGTTTTTTATGCATCCTGTGACAGACTAATTACTAATCACTAATGTAATTAGTCCATTTACATTCTAAGTAATTATTGAAAGATCTATATTTGTTGCCAGTTTGTTACCTTTTTGTGATTGTTTCTGAAGATTTTCTCTGATCATTTCTTGTCTTTCCCTCTTTCCTGATTTGCTGAAAACTTTGAGATATATTTGAATTTATTTTGCTTTATATTTTGCATACTTATTAGTGGTTTTTGATTTGTGGTTATCATTAGGTTTGTATATAACATCATCTGCATACAGCAGTCTGTATTATGTTGGTAATCATTTAAATTTCAACCCATTGGGGCGCCTGGGTGGCTCAGTGGATTAAAGCCTCTGCCTTCAGCTCAGGTCATGATCCCGGGGTCCTGGGATCGAGCCCCGCATCGGGCTGTCTGCTCAGCGGGGAGCCTGCTTCCCCGCCCCCGCCCTTGCCTGCCTCTCTGCCTACTTGTGATCTCTGTCTGTCAAATGAATAAATAAAATCTTTTTAAAAAATTTCAACCCATTATTACTCTTCTCCCTATGTTTAGGCATATGGTGTCATATTTTACATTTTTTATTTTGTGAGTTCCTTCACTGATTTTTTTACATAAATATTCAATTTTTTTTTACTGCTTTTGTGTTTCTTACCTTGATATTGTCTTTGGTCTTTCCTTTCCACTCAATGAGTCCCCATTAGTATTTCTTGAAGGACTGGTTTTGTGGTCATGAACTCCTTTAGTTTTTGTTTGTCTGTGAAACTCTATCCTTCTATACTGAGTAATAGCCCTGCTGCATGCAGTATTCTTGGCTGCAGGTGTTTTCCATTCAGCATTTTGAATATATCATGCCACGTCTTTCTGGCTTGGAATGTTTCTGCTGAAAAATCCACGGGTAACCCTCTATGACTTCCTTTGTACGTAATTGTCTTTGGTCTTGCTGCTTTTAATATTTTTTCTTTGTCACTACATTTTACCATTTTATTTTTTTAATTTATTTTTATTTAAATTCAGCTAATTAACATATAGTGTATTATTAGTTTCAGAAGTAGAGTTCAGTGATTCACCAGTCCATTTTACCATTTTAATTACTTATGTCTTGGTGTGGATCTGCTTTTGTTGATTTTGTTGGGTGTTCTCTGTGTCTCCTGGATCTGGGTATCTGTTTCCTTCCCCAGATTATGGAAGTTTCAGCTATTATTTCTTCAAATAAATTCTCTGTACCCTTTTATCTCTTTTCTTCTGGGACTCCTATAATCAAATGTTATTACACTTGATGGAGTCATTGACTTCCTGAAGTCTATTCAGGTTCTGCATAATACTTTTTTTCTCTTTTGTTCAGCTTGATGATTTTCCATTACTCTGTCTTCTAGGTCATTAATTTGTTGCTCTGCTTCTTCTAGCCTGCTGTTCATTCCATCAAATGAGTTTCTCATTTTGTATATTGAGCTCTTTATTTTTGCTACTGAGCTCTTTATTTTTGCTATTTCTGTGTTAAGGGTCTCACTGATGCCTTCCACTCTTTTCTCAAGTCCAATGACTATCCTTATGATCATTACTTTGAATTCTTCATCAGGTGTGTTACTTATACTGGTTTCACTTAGATCTCTGGCTTTGGTCTTGTGCTGTTCTTTCTTTTAGGACAAATTTCTCCTTCTCATTTGGTGTTATAACATCTGTGCCTATTTCTGTGTGTAAGGAAAGTCAGCTACTTCTCCAGTTCTTCAGGGTAATGGCTTTATGAAGAAGAGGTCCTATAGTGCCCTGCAGTGTAGTGTCCCCTGTTCCTCAGGGTCCGGCATTGCTGGGAGTGTCTCCAATGTATGTGGTGTGTGCTCTGCTATTGTGTCCTGGCGATGTTGCCCTTCAGGCCAGTCTTCTACAGAGTTTCTCTTTGCCTGTTGTGGGTAGTTTTTGGTCCCTGGACTGAACATGGCAAGTTTTATCTAGGTGTATTCTGGTCTGCTTGTGAAATGAGACCTGTCACCACTGCTACTTGAACTGAGGCTCTGCAAAACTGGCCTCAGATGACTTGGCGTTGGCAGTGGTTTGGACTGGTCTTCTAGGGGGAGGATGCCCACCACACTGCAACTGAGGCAAGCATGACTGGGAAGGAGCATGGTGGTGGACAGGGTTTGGTGTAAGCAAGTTAGGTAGCAAGAGTTGGCACTTCACTGGTTCCTACAGGTGGCTCTGTGTTTATGCTAATCAGTGGGAAGAAAAATGGCACCTACCAATTCCTTTGTTTCTGGAGGGGTCGCTTTGAATGTTGCCTCTCTGGGACACACCCTGAGATGAGCAATTAACCTCCCAAATGTGTGTCTCAAGGGCTCTTCAGATAGTCGTTTCCACGGTGTATGTCACAGGCTGTTTGCTCTGCCTTTTCTCTAAGAGCAGCCCCAGTGTCCTCCCAGCCCTCTAAGACAAGCACGCTGACCTTTAAAACTCCAAGTTTTAAGCCCTGCTGGTTGCCAGAACTCATGAAATGTATCCTCACTTTCCAAGCCCATTGTTATGGGGATTCATCTTCCCTTTGCACTTCCCTTGTGTGATAGTCTGTCTCTGGCCCTTCTCTGCATCCATGGCTCCCTCCCCACCACAGTGGCAAAAATCCATTTCTCTCCCAAGCTATAGTCTCCACATTTCCTATCTTCTTCTCTACCTTTAGTTGTGGAGTTTTTTCTGCTAGTCTTCAGATTTATTTCTGGTATATCACAGATTATTTGATGGTTATTTAGTTGTATTCATGGGATGAGACAAGCCTAGGATTTTCCTCCTCCTCCACCAACTTACCCTCTGTATCTTCTTTTCTTGAAGGTAGCTATTTGATGATCCTGACCTTTTCCAACTTTTTTTTTAATGATTTTATTTATTTGACAGAGAGAGAGAGCACAAGCAGGGGGAGTAGCAGATAGAGGGAGAGGGAGAAGCGGGCTCCCAGCTGAGTAAGAAGCCCAATGCGAGGCTTAATCCCAGGACACTGGGATCATGACCCAAGCTGCAGACAGCCACTCAACTGACTGAACCACCCAGGTGCCCCCTTCTCCAATTTTCTATATCTTATGTAGAGCTAGAAATTCTTGATGTTTGTATTTTATTTGTTTGGGTTTTTTTTTCTAGTTATAGTGGGAATAGTGGTCTTTTACTATTTCTAAACTGTGATTTAAAATCAAATGTCAGAATGGTCTTCCTAAAATATAAATTGGATCATAACACTTCTTTGCTTCCTACATTTCAATGGCTTCCCATTGTATAGCAGATTTTTAAAAAATAACAAAACACAAGCTAATTCTCTGTCTCTCTCCGTTTCTCTCTCCCTCTCTCTCTCTCTCTCTCTCTCTCTCTGTTGCTAAAGTCCTGAATGATTTTATTCTGTCCTACTTTTTCAACTTCATCATATGACATTATTCTTACTTTCTATCCCAATGACTGGCAAACATTTTTTTTAAACAACAGATAGTAATTATTTTAAACTTTAGGGTCATATGATTTCTGTTACAACTATTTGACTATGCTATTATAACATCAAGCAGCTATGGATAATAAATAAATTAGCTTGACTGTATTCCAAAAAAAATTTATATATGGAGATTCAGGCCTTGAGCTATAGTTTGTTGACCTCTATGTAGCTAGAATAGTTTACTTACATTGCATAGAAAGTACAACCCATTTCCTTTGTGGCTGACTTCTTTTTCCTTAAGTCTGTCTTTAAACGTGATCTTTTCACAGATTTCTTCTCTAACCACCCTTTCTAAAGTAAATATGTCTCCTTCCCTTCTTTTACATTACATCCAATTTCCCTTTCCCTTTAATATTCTTATCACAATATATAATCATATTTTTATGTTTTCTTGGTATTGTCTGTATCTTCCAATAGATTTTAAGTTACATTTGACCAGGGACATTGTCTGTTGAGATTTTATTCACCGGTGCTTAGCACTTACTATTATTTAATACATATTCAATAAATATCTGCTAAATGCACTAGTCAGGCTCTTTCTGCCCTTTTGGGCTTTGATTGCTTAAAGGGGTTGATCCAACTGTTTTAACTATGGGCTTACTGAAGACACCTGGAAGGCTTACTGTGCTAAGCAGTGCCAAGTCAGTGGCTCAATGAACATAGTCCATCCTCTCCCCCATTCCACACTGTGGACAACTTGATGGTAGGTCTCTGAGCCTTAAAACAGTGAGCATTTTCACGTAGCAGATTTTGGACCTACAAAGCTCGGACTTCTCCTCGCATACATTGGCCTTGGCATGCCTAAAACAGTAAGATAGACTTTTTTACTTCACTCTACAGACATCTAATATATGTTAGTTAGTACAATATAAATAAGGCCATCTATTGAAATCTAGATGTAATTATACTCTACAAAAGGTCTATTTTAAAAATATATACTAGCTTATAATTGGCTGTTAAAAAAGACAATTTCACATATATGTCCACATATATACTAAAATGGTTGGTATTCAAGCCAAATAGTAAAAATGTCCCCATTTTGCACAGTTCTAGAATGCATAGATTCCAGTTACCATGCGTTAGTTAAATAATACCAATCCCCCAACAACACATAGTTCACATTTCATTCACCATGGTACAATGACGGTCAGTAATTGAATAAAGTACAAACTTTACTGTTAGCTCTTCAGTACATAAATTACTATGCAAATAACAGATGTATATTATGGTTAATGACCAATCACATCATTTTTTTCAGTCATTTGGTGATTGGTCACCGAACATATACTTAGTTTATGTGCTAAGTATGTGCTTATGTTCCCTTTTTGTTTCCCCCTGATAAACCCACATGACATTTAACAAAAATATATGATGAAAGAGTGAAATATACAATAAAAATGAAAATTAAAAAAGAAGCTAAAAGTGATTTTTAAAACTAATGTATCTATTTTTAACTCAATAATAATTAACATAATGTTATACTAGCTTCAGGTATACAATATAATGTGAAATAAGTCAGTCAGAGCAAGACAAATACCATATAATTTCACCCATAAGTGGAATTTTAAAACAAACGAATAAGCAAAGAAAAAGAAGGACTGAAAAAGGAAAGGACCAGACTCTTAAATACAGAGAACAAACTGGTGGTTGCCAGAAGGGAGGTGAGGGATGGGTAAAATAGATAAAAGAGATTAAGAGTACACTTAACCTTGATGAGCACTGGGTAAAGTATAGAATTACTGATTCATTAAATTTTACGTCAAAAATTAACAATGCTCTATGTTAATTATACTTCGATATAAAAGAGAGAGAGAGAAAGGGAACAGTGGCTGAGAAGAGACACTGCTGGCAAAGAGGGACCTGCCAAAGAAATGAACTATTGCTGAGTTTATCAAGAGGATGATCTTGAAAATCCCAATGACTGGGGAAGGAGTTAAGATGGCAGAGCAGTAAGAGGACCCTATGCTTGTCTCAACCCTCGAACCCAGCTAGATAAATATCAAGTCATTCTGAACACCCAGGAAATCAATCTAAATGCTGAGAGAACAAACTGCAGAACTAGAGGGAGAAAAGAAGCCACATCATGGAAGGTAAGAGGTGGGGAGACCCAATTCTGGTAGAAAAGAATCATGGATGCTGCAGAGGGGGTGGAGCATTGATCTTGGAGAGAGAGGAGAGAAACAGAGAGAGAGAGAAACAGAGAAAAAGCAGCACACAGGGGATTGCACAAGAGAAACACATCCCCCAAAAAATCAACTGGAAAAACTAGAGCAGCTGATTATCCGTGTTTTTATAAGCAGTGGAGCTCAATGTCTGAGATTTTAGAAGTCCAAGCCACTACCGAGTGGAGATTGGCTGACATAGCAGTGCACCTGTGGGGAAGAAGGGCAGAGGGCCAGGAGTGGACAGCATGGTTTGAGGATCCCCTGGGTCACATACTGGGAGAGAAATTTCCCCTTCTTGGAGTGCATTTGGGAGAGGTAGCACAGCCTCTCAGGGGACAAAAGAGCTGGTAAACAGTCATTAGCATAGAAAGAGACACCTGCTGAGGGGAGCAGACCTTGATGTAGCTTTTTGCTGTACTTTACCATAAACTCAAAGCCCCAGCATGGTAATGCAACTGCTTCTCTGGGACTAACCAATATCAGCCACAACATGAGAAGATCTTCCCCCAGAGAATCAGCCCAGGTCCATACCTCACAGATCTCTAAAATTTGGAGTTTTGAAATTGCTGCCTGCCTGAGATCAAACACAGGAGTACTGTGTTGCCTGGCAGGCAGTCAGGTAGGACACAGCCAGTGTAAAAGCAGGTATCTGACAGAATCCAGGAACACAAGAAAGAGATTGTTAGCTCTTCTTGTGAGGGTTTCCTGAACAGTGGAAGGTGTGAATTCCCCACTTTGGGGACATGAGAGCGGGGTGTCACCATTTTCCCCATCTCCAACAGCACTGACATACTTCAGTGAACAACCCAGCACCCCCAATGGAAGCTGGAGCCACTTACACCCAGCTCCACCCTCTGCACCCTGCAGGTGCATTTTTACTAGGACAAGTTGGCCTAAGAACCAGGACAGCAGTCCCTTCCCAGAAGACCATATGATTAAACTCATATTTGAAAGTTAAGAACCAAAACAGATGAACATAGGGGAAGGGGAAAAAAGAGAGAGGAAAGCAAAACCATAAGAGACTCAACTATAGAGAACAAACTGGGTTGATGGAGGGAGGTGGTTAGGGGCAGGCTAAATGGGTGATGGGTGTTAAGGAGGGCACTTGTGATGAGCACTGGGTGTTATATGTAAGTGATGAATCACTAAATTCCACAGCTGAAACCAATTTTTACCATATATGTTAATTAACTAGAATAAAATAAAAACTTGGAATCAAATAAATAAATAAGAAAATCCCAGTGACTGAAATGACAACAATCTTCAAAGCCTGAGACTTTTTGTCTGAAAATCAACTTCAGACCACAAAATTCCAACAGAGAAAGGAATCTTTTGTTCAAGACTTGGTTCTGCTTTGGGAGGAGAAGCGTGCTGCAAGTCTCAAAGACGCAGCCCTTTTAGACATCAATTATACTTAATTTCATCGGCACCAGAAAGTTTGGGATATTTTTCAGATGAGTGAAGAACCAGGTGAAGACATTGACCTTTTTGATATGGAACAATTCAAAAGATCATTTTAAAAAAAATTCTTCAGAGAGCATTAAAAAATGTGAGTCTGCCTCAGAGATGCTGAGGAAAATGAAGTATGGATTCAAGTTGCCTGGGGTATGGTATAGAAAGCCAAACCGGTACAAACCTACTTATGTGGTGTATTATTCCCAGATTCCCTATGCCTTCATTTCTTCCTGACAGCTGAAGAGCTATATACCCCTTCTGGGTCAGGCACTGATAGTTGGTAACAACCACCATAAGATTGTGAATATGGACCTCAGTGGCCAGTATCTGGGCTCTCTTAAGTCTGTTGTTTTTAAACAGTATAATCAGGGGGCACCTGGGTGGCTCAGTGGGTTAAAGCCGCTGCCTTCGGCTCAGGTCATGATCTTAGCGTCCTGGGATTGAGCCCCACATCAGGCTCTCTGCTCAACAGGGAGCCTGCTTCCTCCCTTCTCTCTCTGCCTGCCTCTCTGCCTACTTGTGATCTGTCTGTCAAATAAATAAATTTTAAAAAATCTTTTAAAAAAAACAGTATAATCAGATCTTTGAAACTCACAGTTCAACTACACTTCTACAAGAAAGAACACTTGAGCTGGATGTACACATGGATTCAGTGATCATTCATAAAAACAATAAAGAGAGAGTCCAGGGAGTAACTCAAGAAACTTTTGGAAACTATCCTCAACCAAGACTAGAATTTTCAAAAAATAAGCTTGAAATAAAATTCAAAATGACTTAAATGGAGACATTGGCTGAGAGAAAAGAACCACTCTGGTGCCTAAAAATATTCTCTAGCTCGCATCTTCTGGATAGGTTGAAATCCTTAGCACCAGCCGGTATTGCAAATGCACCACTTCCTCCATTGCTCACTTGCATATCCAGTAAGGGAATGTACTATTTTAAAATTAGATATCTCTAATAAGAGGTATGTGGTTTTGTAAACACAATACTCCCTTGACTATACTGCATATGCATTTCAGTTAACAGCTAGCTGTATGGCTTCTGTATATAAACTTGTGTTTTAGAAATTCACTCTTGATATTGACAAGTTTAAAATGTTTTTATGATTGTTGGGACTGATTCTTTCCTCCTCCACTGTGAACTCCTCTCCCTCCACACCCTGCAAAGCATAGCAATTGTGGACCTTTAAAAAGTGACAAGATGTCCTTTTTCTCACTCCTATCTCTCCTTGATCCTGGAGAGATCATGTTACAATTGCTTGTTTCAAGCTAGTTTCCATTGCTTAAGCCTTGAATCATGGAAAGCAGCAGCAAGAAACTATACTCAACTCGACACTTTCTAGGAAAAATCATAAAAGTGGTCCATTTAGAAGGTAGAGCTCTGTCCATTAAGTTATGCTGGAGGTAGCATATCAGATGATTCAGTTATATAAAATAGTTTCATTGTGAATATGAGACTGTTCATAATCTGTTTTACCATACATATGACATTCAAATGCAAAAACACTTGCTGATTAGGAATCTGGTTGCAATGACCAACCACTGTTTTGGATTGATGGCTTTAATCTGCATTAGGGACTGTCAGCAATCCAAAATAGTGGGTGTTAAAACTGTTTAAATTATAACACATCCGATTTTGACTTTTAGTTCCCAAGATTATCTGTGATTGTGATTACTGCTTTTAGTATTAAATACTTGCTGATTTGTGAATAAAGATCTTTAGAAATTGATTTTTAAAAAATGAAAGAAAAGGGGAGGAGAGACAAGATGGCGGAGAAGTAGGAGGTGCTGTTTCAACCTGTCCCCTAAAGTGAGCTGATTACCTGCCAAAGAACTCTGATCACCCATGAAATCAGCCTGAGATTAGAATTATACACTTCTGGATCTCTATGGGGGCAGAAGATGCCAGTGGACAGGTAAAGCAGAGTGGGAACATCAGACTAATATTGGAAGATAAACAAAAGGGGGAGGGAGCCACCTGAAGTGACCCATTGGAAAGTAATACCCCAATACGAGAGTGCCCTGTGATTGGGGATCAGCATTAAGTTGGAGTCTGGTTGAAAGCACTCAAAAAGAGCAAAAGATCTTAAGGGGAAATTGGTGGAATTGGTCGGTTAGGGACAGGGACTTAAGCCCATGGACCCAGGACTGCCACCGCAGGTGAGGAATCAGAAAGCGCAGCAAAGAAGCCAGGTCTTTGTCCCTGAGCCACCGATGCACCTGAGAGCATCTGGGTGCTGGTGCCCATGAGGTAGTCTGGGGTAGACACCATCCAGTGCTCTCTAGAACCACAGCCTTTTGTTCTCTGCATGCACGCTGCGCGACACGACCAGGGTCCGAGTTGCACCCCACACCCTCCCCAGAGAGAGGTCCATGCAGGTGCCAGCTGGTGGTCTCCAGGACCGGGAGATTCTGAACACTCTCAGCCCGGGCCAGCTTGAAAATCGCAGTGTGCTGTCTCTGGTTGGGACCTCTCTGGTGGTCTGGACCTGCCCAGACAGCCACAGCTAGTATTTCTCATGGTTTTGGGTACAAGCAGGATTTCCTGTGACCCCAGAGACCGTGACTGGGGACATAGTCTGCCAGTGGCAGAAGGAGAATTTATGTGCTCTGGAGCACCCAGAGGGGAACAGACTGAGGCTTCTCTCTGAGATGGAGGTCTGGGTAGAGTTTGCTTTCCTCTAAACCTCCAAAGAACCACCGAAAGCCGCCAAGGGGAGAGAAAACAAATGAACAAATAAACCAAAAAAACCTCCAGAGAACAAAAGCCTGAAAAACCAGTTTCCTCAGAGCCCAAGCACTTGATGGGGGTAGGAGGACTCAACTCTAGCAAGACTCCCAGAAAAAAACATGCGGCAGGCCCCTACCCCAGAAAGCCAGCCAAAACCCCCCCCCAAAAAAAAAACAAACAAACAAAAAAAAACACACAAGAGGAGAACCACCACTATGTCATAGATACGACTTTTATTTTTAATTCGTTCCCGCTTTTCTGGTTCTTTTCATTTTTTTTCTTTTTTTTTCTTTTAATAAACATATAATGTATTTTTATCCCCAGGGGTACAGGTCTGTGAATCGCCAGGTTTACACATTTCACAGCACTCATCATAGCACTTACCCTCCCCAATGTCCATTTCCCCACCACCCTCTCCTGTCCCCCCTCCCCCCAGCAACCCTCAGTCTGTTTTTTGAGATTGAGTCTTTTATGGTTAGTCTCCCTCCCAATCCCATCTTTTCATTTTTTCTTTTCCTACCTCCCCCCAAACCCCCGCATTGCATCTCCACTTCCTCATATCAAAAAGATCATATAATAGTTGTCTTTCTCCGATTGACTTATTTCGCTAAGCATGATACCCTCTAGTTCCATCCACGTCGTCGCAAATGGCAAGATTTCATGGTTTTTGATGGCTGCATAGTATTCCACTGTGTATATATACCACCTCTTCTTTATCCATTCATCTGTTGATGGACATCTAGGCTCTTTCCACAGTTTGGCTATTGTGGACATTGCTGCTATAAACATTCGGGTGCACGTGCCCCTTTGGAGCACCACGTTTGTATCTGTAGGATATATACCCAGTAGTGCAATTGCTGGGTCATAGGGTAGCTCTATTTTCAGTTTTTTGAGGAACCTCCACACTGTTCTCCAGAGTGGTTGCACCAGCTTGCATTCCCACCAGCAGTGTAGGAGGGTTCCCCTCTCTCCGCATCCTCGCCAGCATCTGTCATTTCTTGACTTGTTACTTTTAGCCATTCTGACTGGTGTGAGGTGGTATCTCATTGTGGTTTTGATTTGTATTTCCCTGATGCCGAGTGATGTGGAGCACTTTTTCATGCGTCTGTTGGCCATCTGGATGTCTTCTTTGCAGAAATGTCTGTTCATGTCTTCTACCCATTTCTTGACTGGATTATTTGTTCTTTGGGTGTTGAGTTTGATAAGCTCTTTATAGATTTTGGATACTAGCCCTTTATCTGATATGTCCTTTGCAAATATCTTCTCCCATTCTGTCAGTTGTATTTTGGTTTTGTTAACTGTTTCCTTTGCTGTGCAAAAGCTTTTGATCTTGATGAAATCCCAATAGTTCATTTTTGCCCTTGCTTCTGTTGCCTTTGGCGATGTTCCTAGGAAGAAGGTGCTGCGGTTGAGGTCAAAGAGGTTGCTGCCTGCGTTCTCCCCAAGGATTTTGATAGATCCCTTTCTCACATCGAGGTCCTTCATCCATTTTGAGTCTATTTTCGTGTGTGGTGTAAGGAAATAGTCCAATTTCATTTTTCTTCATGTGGCTGTCCAATTTTCCCAGCACCATTTGTTGAAGAGGCTGTCTTTTTTCCATTGGATATTCTTTCCTGCTTTGTCGAAGATTAGTTGACCATAGAGTTGAGGGTCTATTTCTGGGCTCTCTATTCTGTTCCATTGATCGATGTGTCTGTTTCTGTGCCAGTACCATACTGTCTTGATGATGACAGCTTTGTAATAGAGCTTGAAGTCTGGAATTGTGATGCCACCGACTTTGGCTTTCTTTTTCAATATTCCTTTAGCTATTCGAGGTCTTTTCTGGTTCCATATGAATTTTAGGATTATTTGTTCTATTTCTTTAAAAAAAATGGATGGGATTTTGATAGGGATTGCATTAAATGTGTAGATTGCTTTAGGTAGAATAGACATTTTCACAATATTTGTTCTTCTAATCCATGAGCATGGAATATTTTTCCATTTCTTTGTGTTTTCCTCAATTTCTTTCATGAGGACTTTATAGTTTTCTGAGTATAGATTCTTTGCCTCTTTGGTTGGATTTATTCCTAGATATCTTGTGTTTGTGGGTGCGTTTGGAAATGGGACTGACTCCTCAATTTCTCTTTCTTCTGTCTTGTTGTTAGTGTAAAGAAATGCGACTGATTTCTGTGCATTGACTTTATATCCTGACACTTTACTGAATTCCTGTATAAGTTCTAGCAGTTTTGGAGTAGAGGCTTTTGGGTTTTCCACATATAGTATCATATCATCTGCGAAGAGTGATAGTTTGACTTCTTCTTTGCCAATTTGGATGCCTGTAATTTCTTTTTCTTGTCTCATTGCTGAGGCTAGGACTTCTAGTACTATGTTGAGCAGCAGTGGTGATAACGGACATACCTGCCATGTTCCTGACCTTAGCGGAAAAGCTTTCAGTTTTTCTCCAGTGAGAATGATATTTGCGGTGGGTTTTTCATAGATGGCTTTGATAATATTGAGGTATGTGCCCTCTATCCCTACACTTTGAAGAGTTTTAATCAGGAAGGGATGCTGCACTTTGTCAAATGCTTTTTCAGCATCTATTGAGAGTATCATATGGTTCTTACTCTTTTTTTTATTAATGTATTGTATCACATTGATGGATTTGCGGATGTTGAACCAACCTTGCAGCCCTGGAAGAAATCCCACTTGGTCGTGGTGAATAATCCTTTTAATGTACTGTTGGATCCTATTGGCCAGTATTTTGGTGAGAATTTTCGCATCTGTGTTCATCAAGGATATTGGTCTGTAATTCTCTTTTTTGGTGGGATCCTTGTCTGGTTTTGGGATCAAGGTGATGCTGGCCTCATAGAATGAGTTTGGAAGTTTTCCTTCCATTTCTATTTTTTTGGAACAGTTTCAGGAGAATAGGAATTAATTCTTCTTTAAATGTTTGGTAGAATTCCCCTGGGAAGCCGTCTGGTCCTGGACTTTTGTTTGTTTGGAGATTTTTGATGACTGTTTCAATCTCCTTACTGGTTATGGGTCTGTTCGGGTTATCTATTTCTTCCTGGTTCAGTTGTGGTAGTTTATTTGTCTCTGAAATGTATCTATTTCTTCCAGATTGTCAAATTTGTTGGCATAGAGTTGCTCGTAGTATGTTCTTATAATTGTTTGTATTTCTTTGGTGTTGGTTGTGATCTCTCCTCTTTCATTCATGATTTTATTTATTTGCATCCTTTCTCTGTTCTTTATGATAAGTCTGGCCAGGGGTTTGTCAATCTTATTAATTCTTTCAAAGAACCACCTCCTAGTTTTGTTGATTTGTTCTATTGTTTTTTTACTTTCTATTTCATTGATTTTTGTTTTGTTGATTTGTTCTATTGTTTTTTTACTTTCTATTTCATTGATTTCTGCTCTGATCTTTATGATTTCCCTTCTCCTGCTGGGTTTAGGCTTTCTTTGTTGTTCTCTCTCCAGCTCCTTTAGGTGTAGGGTTAGGTTGTGTATTTGAGACCTTTCTTGTTTCTTGAGAAAGGCTTATATCACTATACATGTTCCTTTGAAGACCGCTTTTACTGTGTCGCACAGATTTTGAACAGTTGTGTTTTCATTTTCATTTGTTTCCATGCATTTTTTCAATTCTTCTTTAATTTCCTGGTTGACCCATTCATTTTTTAGAAGGATGCTGTTTAGTCTCCATGTATTTGCGTTCTTTCCAAATTTCCTCTTGTGATTGAATTCTAGCTTCAGAGCATTGTGGTCTGAAAATATGCAGGGAATGATCTCAATCTTTTGGTACCGATTGAGACCTGTTTTATGACCCAGGATATGGTCTATTCTGGAGAATGTTCCATGTGCACCAGAGAAGAATGTATATTCTGTTGCTTTGGGATGGAATGTTCTGAATATATCTGTGATGTCCATCTGGTCCAGTGTGTCATTTAAGGCCTTTATTTCCTTGTTGGTCTTTTGCTTAGATGATCTGTCCATTTCAGTGAGGGGAGTGTTAAAGTCCCTTGCTATTATTGTATTACTGTCAATGTGTTTCTTTGATTTTGTTATTAATTGGTTTATATAGTTGGCTGCTCCCATGTTAGGGGCATAGATATTTAAGATTGTTAGGTCTTCTTGTTGGACAGACCCTTTGAGTATGATATAGTGTCCTTCCTCATCTCTTATTATAGTCTTTGGCTTAAAATCTACTTGATCTGATATAAGGATTGCCACCCCAGCTTTCTTCTGATGTCCATTAGCATGGTACATTGTTTTCCACCCCCTCACTTTAAATCTGGAGGTGTCTTCGGGTCTAAAATGAGTTTCTTGTAGGCAGCATATTGATGGGTTTTGTTTTTTTATCCATTCTGATACCCTGTGTCTTTTGGTGGGGCCATTTAGCCCATTAACATTCAGGGTAACTATTGAGAGATATGAATTTACTGCCATTGTATTGCCTATAAGGTGACTGTTACTGTATATTGTCTCTGTTTCTTTCTGATCTACTACTTTTAGGGTCTCTCTTTGCTTAGAGGACCCCTTTCAATATTTCCTATAGAGAAATATTGGTGTTTGCAAATTCTTTCAGTTTTTGTTTGTCCTGGAAGCTCTTTATCTCTCCTTCTATTTTCAGTGATAGCCTAGCCGGATATAGTATTCTTGGCTGCATGTTTTTCTCGTTTAGTGCTCTGAATATATCATGCCAGTTCTTTCTGGCCTGCCAGGTCTCTGTGGATAGGTCTGCTGCCAATCTAATGTTTTTACCCTTGTATGTTACAGACTTATTTTCCTGGGCTGCTTTCAGGATTTTCTCTTTGTCACTAAGATTTGTAAATTTTACTATCAGGTGACGAGGTGTGGACCTATTTTTATTGATTTTGAGGGGCGTTCTTAACATCTCCTGGATTTTGATGTTTGTTCCCTTTGCCATATTAGGGAAATTCTCTCCAATAATTGTCTCCAATATACCTTCTGCTCCCCTCTCTCTTTCTTCTTCTTCTGGAATCCCAATTATTCTAATGTTGTGTCGTCTTATGGTGTCGCTTATCTCTCGAATTCTCTCCTCGTGGTCCAGTATTTGTTTGTCTCTCTTTTGCTCAGCTTCTTTATTCTCTGTCATTTGGTCTTCTATATCACTAATTCTTTCTTCTGCCTCATTTATGCTAGCAGTGAGAGCTTCCATTTTTGATTGCACCTCATTAATAGCTTTTTTGATTTCAACTTGGTTAGATTTTAGTTCTTTTATTTCTCCAGAAAGGGCTTTTATCTCTCTGGAGAGGGTTTCTCTAATATCTTCTATGCCTTTTTCAAGCCCGGCTAGAACCTTGAGAATTGTCATTCTGAACGCTAGATCTGTCATGTTACCAATGTCCGTATTGATTAGGTCTCCAGCCTTCCGTACGGCCTCTTGTTCTTTTTTTTGAGGTGAGTTTTTCCGCCTTGTCATTTTGTCCAGATAAGATTTGCTTTCTCCTGCTGTGGAATTCCGCTGTTCTTGGTGACTGAAGTTGGTTTTGGCTGGGTTTCTTGTTGATCTTCTGGGGGAGGGGCCTGTTGTAGTGATTCTCAAGTGTCTTTGCCGCAGGCAGAATTACACCGCCCTTGCCAGGGGCCGGGCTAAGTAATCTGCTCAGGTTTGCTTTTGGGAGCTTTTGTTCCCTGAGCGCTTTCCATAGAGTTCCGGAGGACGGGAATGAAGATGGCAGCCTCCCAATCTCTCGGCCCGGAGGAGCCGAGAGCTTGGGGTCCCGCTCCTCAGCGCGCCCTCAGAGCAAAGCGCCCAACCGCCCCGCCTCCCTGGCCTGCGGTCACGCTGGTAGGAAAGCAGTCAATTGCTGGAACCTGGAAAAAAGCGCCCAGTTGCTTCCATCTCCGTGGCCTCCGGCCGCGCTCGGAGCCAACCCAGCCTGCGACCGGCACAAGGTAACCCCGGGCTGAGAGCTCATTCCTCGGCTTTGTCGCTGTAGCCGGCTTCCCTGCTCTAATACCTGTGAGCTCTGCGGCACTCAGACACCCCCGGTCCTTCTGTGACCCCGCGGGACCTGGGGTTATGCTGACCCTGCCTGGGTTTCCCCCCGGTTTAGACTCTGGAGCGATGTCTCCCAGTGGAGCCGAATTTTAAAAGTACCGATTTTGTGCTCCGTTGCTCCGCCGCTTGCCGGGAGCCGGCCCCTCCCCCCGGGGTCTATCTTCCCGTCGCTTTGGATTCACTTCTCCGAAGGTCCTACCTTTGAGAAAGTGATCGATTTTCTGTTTCTATAATTGTTGCTCTTCTTCTCCTTGATTTCCCGTTGGATTTGTAGGTGTTCACAATGGTTAGATAAGCTATCTAGCTGATCTCCTGCTACCCGATGTCGACTCAGCCTGCTACTTCTCCGCCATCTTGACTCCTCCCCCCTTCATTTCTTTAAAGAACTTTTTAACCTATTTACCATCACAATGAGATGTTCAGTACATCAAATTCCATAATAACCTTTTAACCTGAACTTTTCTGATACATATACATGTGTTTTTTGTTTGTTTTTCTATTTTTCTATTTTTTTATTTTATTTTATTCTTTTTTAATATTCATATAGAGATAAGCTTCAAGGTAATCCCTTTCCCCCAATCAATGTTACCCCTATATGTAAATCAGTTTTAATCCCCCTTTATCTCAGTTGAGTCCTTTAACAAAGATATCAAGACACATCCAGGAAGAATCAAAATAAACTTCCTTGCCCACACTGAGAATTTATACCCACCCTCCCATGTTTTTCTTCTGTCAGTGTTTCTGTGTACTTGTTTTTGTTCTGGTAGTATATAAATCTTATGCTTGGGGCTCATTTTGATGGGGTTCTTTTTATTTTTTTTTCCTTTTGTCATCTACTTTTGTCAGTCCTTTTCTTTCTCTGTTTTTCTTTGTATACCTTATAAATCTTACCTTTGGGGCCCATTCGGGCTGGGCCTTCTCTTTTATATATATATTTTTTTTTCCTGTCTCTCTCTCTCTCCCTCTCTCTCTCTCTCTCTCTCCTTCTTTTTTTTTTTTTTTTCGTTCTTTTTGGTGGGGACTCTTGATTGCTCAGAAGCATTCCAGAGTGCAGCTTGCCTGCACCACGGTTGATACATCCAGCTACATATCCCCTCAGCCATATCTCACCAAAATGACTAGGAGGAGGAATGCCCAATAGAGGAAAAATCCAGAGACTGAACCCTCTCCATCAGAGCTTTTGGATATCGACATAAACAGTATGTTGGAAAGGGAATTCAGGCTAACAATTATCCATCAATAGCTAGGTTGGAGAAAGCCTTTGATGAAAAAATGGAATTGATTAGGGCAGAAGTGAAAGCCATCAGGGATGATGATAACAATGCTCTCAATGAGTTCCAATAGAATCTAATTCTCTAAAACCTAGGGTAACTGAGACAGAAGATAGAATTAGTGGGGCGCCTGGGTGGCTCAGTGGGTTAAAGCCGCTGCCTTTGGCTCAGGTCATGATCCCAGCATCCTGGGATCGAGCCCCGCATCAGGCTCTCTGCTCAGCAGGGAGCCTGCTTCCTCCCTTCTCTCTCTGCCTGCCTCTATGCCTACTTGTGATCTGTCTGTCAAATAAATAAATAAAATCTTTAAAAAAAAAAGAAGATAGAATTAGTGATCTGGAGGACAAACTGATAGAGAAAAAGGATCAGGAGGAAGCCTGGGATAAACAGATTAGAAGCCATGAAAACAGAATCAGGGAAATAAATGATGCTATGAAACATTCCAACATCAGAATAATTGGAATCCCTGAGGGGGAGGAGAAAGAAAGAAGACTAGAAGATATAGTTGAAGAAATTCTCCATGAAAATTTTCCCAATCTGGCGAATGGAACCAGTGTTAGTGTACTAGAGGAAGAAAGGTCTCCCCCCAAGATCACAGAATCTAGAAAGGCCTCGAGACACATGATTGTGAAAATGATGAATCATAATTTTAGACAGGAGCTCTTGAAAGCAGCTAGGAGGAAGAGCATCCTTACATACAGCGGAAAGCCCATCAGAATAACGTCAGACCTGTCCACAGATACCTGGCAAGCCAGAAAGGTCTTGCAAGATGTATTCAAGGCACTAAATGAGAAGAACATGCAGCCAAGAATACTTTATCCAGCAAGACTGACATTCAAAATGGATGGAGAGATAAGGAGCTTCCAAGACAGGCAAAGTTTAAAAGAGTATGTGACCACCAAGCTGGCACTGCAAGAAAAATTAAGGGGTTCTATAAAAGAGGAAAAAACCAAGAATATCATTGAACAGAAATATATGGAGACAATCTATAGAAATACAGACTTCACAGGTAACACTATGTCAATAAAAATGTATCTCTCAATGATCACTCTCAACGTGAATGGCCTAAATGCATCCATAAAATGGCACAGGGATGCAGATTGGATAAAATGACAGTACCCATCCATATGTTGTCTATAAGAGACCCATTTTGAACCTAAAGATACACCCAGACTGAAAGTGAAGGGATGGAGAAGCATCTTTCATGCCAATGGGCCTCAAAAGAAGGCCGGGGTAGCGATTCTCATATCAGATAAATTAGATTTTAAACTAAAGCCTATAGTCAGAGATACAGAAAGACACTACATAATTCTTAAAGGGACTATCCACAAGAAGATCTAACAATTGTAAATATTTATGCTGCCAGTAGGGAAGCAGCCAACTACATAAGACAACTGTTATTCAAGATAAAGAGTTATACTGATATGAATACACAAATCATCCAAGCAGAAAATCAATAAAGAAACAAGAGCATTGAATGACACATTGGACCAGATGGACCTCATAGATATATACAGAACATTCCACCCTAAAACAACAGAATACTCATTCTTCCCAAGTGCACATGGAACCTTCTCCATAATAGACCACATACTGGGTCACAAATCAGGGCTCAACTGATACCAAAAGATTGAGATTTCTCCCTGCATGTTCTCAGATCATAATGCTTTGAAACTGGAGCTCAACCACAAGGAAAAGTTTGGAAGGAATTCAAACACCTGGAAGCTAAAGACCAACTTCCTAAAGAATGCTTGGATCAGCCAGGAAATCAAAGAACTTAAACAACTCATGGAAACCAATGAGAATGAAGACACTTTGGTTCAAAACCTATGGGATACAGCAAAAGCGGTCCTAAGGGGGAAATACATAGCCATCCAAGCCTCCCTCAGAAAAATTGAAAAATCCAGAACATACCAGCTGTCTTTACACCTTAAAGAACTCAAGAATCAAAAACAAATTAAGTCAATTGCACACACAATAGGGGAAATAATCAAGATTAGAGCAGAGATTAATGAGATAGAAACTAGAGATCCAATAGAAGGGATCAATGAAACTAAAGCTGGTTTTTTGAGAGAATCAATAAGATCAATAAACCATTGGCCAAACTAATCCAAAAGAAAAGAGAGAAGGCCCAAATTAATAAAATTATGAATGAAAAGGGAGAGATCACAACTAACACCAAGGAAATAGAAACAATCATCAGAAATTATTATCAACAGTTACATGCCAATAAGTTAAGCAACCTAGATGAAATGGATGCATTCCTGGAAAACTATAAAATTCCAAAACTAAACCAGGAAGAAACTGACAACCTGAATAGACTGATATCTAGTAACGAGATTGAAGCAGTGATCAAAAACCTCCCCAAAAAACAAGAGCCCAGGACCTGAGAGATTCCCTGGGGAATTCTACCAAACATTCAAAGAGGAAATAATACCTATTCTCCTGAAGCTATTTCAAAAAATTGAAGCAGAAGGAAAACTTCCAGACTCTTTTTATGAAGCCAGCATTACCCTGATCCCCAAACCAGGCAAAGACCCCACCAAAAAGGAGAATTTCAAACCAATATCCCTGAGGAATATGGATGCTAAGATTCTCAATAAGATCCTAGCTCATAGGATCCAGCAGTACATCAAAAAGATTATCCACCATGACCAGCTGGGATTCATCCCTGGGTTGCAAGTGAGGTTCAACATTCACATATCAATCAATGTGATAGAACAAATCAATAAGGGAAGAGAGAAGAACCACATGGTCCTCTCAATTGATGCAGAAAAAGCATTTGACAAAATCCAGCATCAGTTCCTGATTAAAACACTTCAAAGTATAGGGATAGAAGGAACATTCCTGAACTTCATAAAATCTATCTATGAAAAACCCACAGCGAATATCATCCTCAATGGGAAAAAGCTAACAGCCTTCCCTTTGAGATCACGAACTCGAAAAGGATGCCCACTCTCACCATACTTGTTCAACATAGTATTAGAAATCCTAGCAACAGCAACGGCAACAACAAAGAGAAATAAAAAGTATTCGAATTGGCAATGAAGAGGTCAAACTTTCTCTTTTCGCAGATGACATGATACTTTATATGGAAACCCCAAAAGACTCCACCCCCAAGATACTAGAACTCACACAGCAATTCAGTAATGTGGCAGGATACAAAGTCAATGTACAGAAATCAGTTGTTTTCTTATACACTAACAATGAAAACACAGAAAGGGAAATGAGAGAATCAATTCCATTTACTATAGCACCAAGAACCATAAGATACCTGGGAATAAACCTAACCAAAGAGGTAAAGGATCTGTACTCGAGGAACTACAGAACACTCATGAAAGAAATCGAAGAAGACACAAAAAGATGGATGACCATTCCATGCTCATGGATCGGGAAAATAAACATTGTTAAAATGTCTATACTGCTTAGAGAAATCTATACTTTCCATGCCATTCCGATCAAAATTCCACTAGCATTTTTCAAAGAGCTGGAGCAAACAATCCTAAAATTTATATGGAATCAGAAGAGACGAGACCCCGATTTGCTAAGGAAATGTTGAAAAAGAAAAAACTGGAGGCATCGCGTTGCCTGATTTCAAGCTTTACTACAAAGCTGTGATCACCAAGACAGCATGGTACTGGCATAAAAACAGACACATATATCAGTGGAACAGAGTAGAGAGCCCAGATATGGACCCTCAACTCTATGGTAAAATAATCTTCGACAAAGCAGAAAAAAATATATGGCGGAAAAAGGACAGTCTCTTCAATAAATGGTGTGGGAAAATTGGACAGCTATACTAGAAGAATGAAACTCGACCATTCCCTTACACCATACACAAAGACAAACTCAAAATGGATAAAAGACCTCAACGTGAGGCAGGAATCCATCAAAATCCTAGAGGAGAACATAGCTCGTAACCTCTTCGATATCGGCCACAGCAACTTCTTTCAAGATATGTCTCCAAAGGCAAAGGAAACAAAAGCAGAAATGAATTTTGGGGACTTCATCAAGATCAAAAGCTTCTGCACAGCAAAGGAAACAGTCAACAAAACAAAGAGGCAACCCATGAAATGGGAGTAGGTATTTACAAGTGACAGTACAGACAAAAGGTTGATATCCAGGATCTATAAAGAACTCCTCAAACTCAACACTCAAAAAACAGATAATCATGTCAAAAAAATGGGCAGAAGACATGAACAGACACTTCTCCAATGAAGACATACAAATGGCTAATAGACACATGAAAAAAGGTTCATCATCACTGCCCATCAGGGAGATTCAAATCAAAACCACATTGAGATAACACCTTACCCCAGTTAGAATGGCCAAAATTAACAAGACAGTGAACAGCAAGTGTTGGAGAGGATGTGGAGAAAGGGGAACCCTCTTGCACTGTTGGTGGGAGTGCAAGTTGGTACAGCCACTTTGGAAAACAGTGTGGAGATTCCTTAAGAAATTAAAAATAGAGCTTCCCTATGACCCTGCAATTGCACTACTGGGTATTTACCCCAAAGATACAGATGTAGTGAAAAAAAGTCCATCTGTACCCCAATGTTCATAGCAGCAATGGCCAGAGTCGCCAAACTCTGGAAAGAACCAAGATGCTCTTCAACGGACGAATGGATAAAGAAGATATGGTCCATATACACTATGGAGTATTGTGCCTCCATCAGAAAGGATGAATACCCAACTTTTGTAGCAACATGGATGGGACTGGAAGAGATTATGCTGAGTGAAATAAGTCAAGCAGAGAGAGTCAGTTATCATATGGTTTCACTTATTTGTGGAGCATAACAAATAACATGGAGGACATGGGGAGATGGAGAGCAGAATGGAGTTGGGGGAAATTGGAGGGTAAGATGAACCATGAGAGACTATGGACTCTGGTAAACAATCTTAGGGTTTTGAAGGGGTGGGGGGGGGGGGAGGCTGGGTGAGTCTGGTGGTGGGTATTATGGAGGGGACATATTGCATGGAGCACTCAGTGTGGTACATAAACAATGAATTCTGGTACACCAAAAAGAAATTTAAAAAATAAATAAATTTAAAAAATAATAATAATAAAGAAAAAAAAGGAAAAGGTAAAAGGAGTCATAGAAGAAAAAGCCAATTTTGGATATGGTGACACCACCACTATTTGGGGAGGTTTAATATATGAAGACATAACATAAATTAGGAATCTGGTTGTGATGACCAACCACTGTTTTAGATTGATGGCTTGCATCTACATTAGGTACCGTCAGCAATCCAAAATAGTGGGTGTTAAAACTGTTCAAATTATAACACATCTGATTTTGACTTTTAGTTCCCAAGATTATCTGTGACTGTGATTACTGCTTTTAGTATTAAATATCACTGTCAGCAGTGAAAAGATCTGTGGACATAAAGTATAAAATTTACATTCATCTTTATCCACATTTCCCAGTGGAGCCCCTGGCCCTGAGATTGTTTAATACTTCCTACAATACAAGGTACACCGTGATGTGGCTTCAACTGTTCTCTAGATAAACTCTACCACAGAACAAAGTGATTCTCACATTATTGTCACCCTGGATAATATTCTTTCTGGAATGCTGTGAAAACCAAACAAAGGGACTAAACAAAATAAACAGTATACTCCACTCATTTTAAGCCTATTATCTTGTTTCCATGAGGTTTCCCCACAGGTTAGGTAGGTCCAGTACTGGAGTGCATGAACTAATGTCAGTTATTATTTTCCAATGTTGTTCAAAAATTAATAAGGCAAAATACTAGAACTCACTTGGCTTTCTTGCAAGACATATCTATTCCTTCTTTTCCCTCTGGCCACTTGTCTGCAACTGAAGGTCTTATTTCTCTGAGCATATCATTCCAACTTACACTATGAACCAGAGAAGGCCTAAGAGAAGGTTTTAAAGGTAAGGTTAGTATTGTCCCAGGTTTTTTTTAAATTAACATATAACATATTATTTGCTTTAGGGGTACAGGTCTGTGAATCATCAGTCTTATACAATTCGTAGCACTCACCATAGCACATACCCTCTCCAATGTCCATAACACAGCTACCCTATCCCTCCCCCCACCTCCCATGTCCCAGTTTTTCTTAATCCCTTTTCCTGTCCTCTCAGAGACTTACGAGCCTTCTGTTCTCTAGCTTCTTCACCAACTTCTTTCAAAATATGATCTGTTCTTAAATTTTATCTTTTAGTGCTAGAATGGTAAATAAATTTTATCTTGTGTAACAAATTTTATTTGTGTAACAAATTTTTAGTAGTAGCTACCTGAAATGCTATGTAAAGGATTATGGGACTGTATCCAGTTGTTTCGAGTTATGGAAAGAAGAGTGGGCTACTATAAGAATGAAAATCAACAATTCCATGGCTTAAACAAATACTCTCTTTCCTACATGACACCCCCAATGCAGAAAATTCAAGTCAGAGGGGCAACTCTATTTCTTAGTCATTCAAGGACTTGTTTTCTTACCAAGTAATTGTACTTTCTTCTCATAGGGAATGATTGTCATTGTATGGTTGAAGTTAGCGTAGGTTGAAGGTAGCTATTACGTCTATGTTGCAGGTGGTGGGAAGAGGTGAGAGAGTGGAAAGGTAATAATACACTAAGTCTTAAGAGCCAGGTCCATAAATAGCACACATCACTTCCACTCACATTTCCGTGGTTATAACAATCATATGTACACATGTAAGTGCAAAGGAGGCTGGAAATTGTAGTCCAGCTGAGCAGCCACATGTCAAGCAAGAAGGGAAGACTGTATTTTTTCAGGCAATTAGCAGTCTCTAGGGACTAAGCCTACCAGAATTAAGTGCCAAAACTTTAATACTATCTGCCATAGGTAGGAAGAAAGAACCTGATGTGTGGTGTTTTTGTACCTGCACCCAATATAACAGCAGTGCCTTGCCCATAGGTGATGCTCAACAAATATCTGGTAGGTAAATCAGAGGGGGAGATGAACATGAGAGACTATAGACTCTGAGAAACAAACTGAGGATTTGGCAGGGGGGATGGGTTAGCCTGGTGATGGATATTAAGGAGGGCATGTATTGCATGGATCACTGGGTGTTATACACAAACAGTAAGTCATGGAATACTACATCAAAAACTAAGATGTACTGTATGGTGACTAACATGACACAATAAAAAAATAGTCCCTGTTTTGTCACATATTAAAGAATCAAAGACTCATCTCTAAATAATGGAATTTCAGACATCAGTTACCAAGAAGGGGAAATACAGGCTTGAGAAATAAGGCCTTCTTGTACCTTGGAAGTCACACCACATAGGCACTATATCGCTCTGCCTATATGAAAGGCTAGCTCTGTGAAAGTGAGATTATGGTGTTCCAGAGATATTAGGAAATGTACAGGCAGAACTTGGCAAGGTAAAGCTGTAAACAATAAGGTGAGAAAGGATCAGAATACAGACAAGGGTTATAAAGGCAACTAAATAGCACTGGTATCTGGTTAATCGGCCTATTAGATAAATGTGTACTCTCCTCCTTACCAAATTAACATGTTTTGGGCCTCTAGGATATAGGAGCCCTTGCTTGATAACAGGGCTTTTCTGTGGCCTGTTATTCTAAAGACTGCACTTTAGAATATAACTTCCCTTACAGGTTTATTTCCTCTAACACTGGTCATTCCTCCAGCATGCCTTATTCCAAAGATGGGCAGGTAAAGAAACAAAACAAACAAACAAACAAACAAAACAATCAATCAAAAAATAACCTAATAGAGCAAAAAGTTCCCAAGGATTGGCATTCCAAAGAGGGAATTGAGCACTGTTTCTGGCTCAATTAAGAATGGCATAAAATGGGACAATTGGCTGACTTAGCATAATCATGATATTGACTGGAAGCATAATCATGATATTGACTATTCTATTTCTTATTTTCCACATGGTGTATTTATTCACTGCTTATTTATTCACTGCTTAATCTAGGTGCTGTTTGTAGATCATCCAAACTGTCTTCTGGCCATTGCACTCTCCTTAGCAATGTAGGGAAAGGATAAGAAATAAAAGGGAAGAAGTGAAGGGACTTCTGATTCCAGATTAGATATGGAAGGAAAGTCATGGTTAGGGCTTTGCTTTGACTTTTTCTTAGTCTTTCCAGAATAGCTAATGTTATGACTATTGTACCTTTGGGTACTGATAACCAATTTAGTGCCTAGTGGGGCTTGTTACTAGAGCTATCTTCTGTGATCATTATAGAGTTCCAGCACTCTCTTTTGCTGAAAATGGCAGGATTTACTATTTATCCTAAGTTTCCTCCAAAGCCAACTCACCATCTATCATATCAGTGGTAATTTCTATTTGGCAATAGTTCATTTAAGTCCCTTATCTCATGTCCTATTTCTCAACCTTTAGGTGCCCATGGCCAGAGCCCTTGTCCTAATGGGGCTTTTGGGTTCTAACCCTAAAATAATGCCAGTTGCTGTATCAAGAAATACATAGTAGCTTTTAAATAAGGTCTCCTCCATCAGAATGTGGTTGAGCCAATATTAGTGGCAGCTATATTCTTGATTCTCTTCCCTTTGAAGGCAATAGCTTAGTAATCAAGACAGTTAAAACCACTTCTGTATCTTTCACCACATCTTGGAGTTCAAGAATAACTTAATTCCCAGCTAAGCCCTATTCTTCCCAATGATTATTCAAGCAAGAAAGGGGTAACAGTGAGAAGATGGATTTGGGATAATAAAATGGTTTCATCCAAGGTGCTCTGACAACTACCTCTCTCACCATTTTCTCTCATGGTCTTCTTACCTCCCTGCAGACTCAGGTTTCAACTACCATCCTATGTCCACACATCGAATACCACTGGTTGGTTATTAAGCCAGAGAAGCCCTTCAGTTCTTCAGGCAGTAGCTCCAGAAGAGTACTCTAGCCAAATGACTGGATTCTCACCATGAGCAAGTCCAAGTAAGGGTTTTTTCAGACTGTTCTCAGTTCAATTCTTGCCTACCCCCAGGCACTTCTTGTCCTATTTTATAGTGATACAGTAACAGTCAAAAAAATGGATATAGAAAGGAAGGTAACAATGAGGAAGTGGAGGGGAGAAGGAATTTGATAGTTTCAGCTGCCTAGGAGTAATAGAAGAAAAATAGATTTTGCTTGCTTCAGATCCTACCTTTTTCTGAGCTAGAGGAGGTATGGGCTGGGATCAGAGGAAAGGGGATGGATAGAACATTTTGTCTTTCTCCAAGCTGTTCAAACTGCTTTGTTTTAGACACCAAATTTGAACCACAACCACCCCCACTCAGCAGAGCAGGAGGCATCATTTGAAGGATCCTCTAGTGTCTGGAAGACCCAAGTTTATAATCATTTCCTAGGTGATCTTTAATAATCCATTTTTGCCCATGTCTTCAGGGCTAGAAATTTGTATCAATGCCAAAGAGTTCCTTCATGACCCCTTGACTTTCAATTCCAGGTTCAATCCTATTCCAAGACTGGAAGATTCACCTGAACTAGAGGTGCCTCATTCTCATGGTAATTTGAAGGTCACTGCATTTCTTTTCCATGTGGTCTATAACAGGATTTGCTCAGCAGACTCCTGCATCTGCTTCCTGTTGAGGTAAAATGTCAATCACACATGAAGAGATATAAAAAAGATTCCAAGTTTCAAATCCTGTCCCTTGTAGACACATATTTTTCACAATCCTCTTACTTGAATAGTATCTCTCCCCCTTGCAACAATGTTTTTACATATAGTAAAAATGGCAAGTTCTCCCTTACAGGTCCAAGAGGACCGTATGCATAAAAATAACTGTAAGATCATGGGCAAACTGCGGTTTCTCAAAGGCTTTTCGGCCCATTCTTTGGTTGTATCTACATGGATCTTTGAATTTAAAACTGACTACATTCCATGATATAGGTACTCTCATCATCTCAATCTTATTAATGAGGAAACAAAAGCAGAGATTTAATGACATCACAGTAAGTGGCAAAAGCAAAACATAAACTCAGGTAATGATTCCCAAGAATGCTGAACAATTACTATAATCATGCTTTTGGGTATTCTGTAAGACTTTCTCCATGAACATGACATGAAGCACTCTGCTAAAGTTTTGTTATAATTAGGGAGAGCTATTCTCAACTATGAGCTATTCAACATCCAAACTCTTCTTATAAAAATGTTCCCCTTCTCATAAAAGAGGCTATATGGAATATATAGTGAGAAAAGGACTAATTTAGATGTCAAGCGATCTTAGATCTGGGTTCACCTCAGCTATATTTATATTGTGACATTGAGCAAGTCATGTTTTCCGGACTTCAGGTACCTGGTCTTTCTTAAGTGTTTTTATATACACAAATTCTAATTACTCTGAGAATTACATCGCTAACACCCTCCTGCACAAAATACAATGGAATTTAACTGGAGTGAGGGAATAAAACCACCACACTATGAAGATGAGTCCAGCTGCAGTCACAAAAGAGCAGTTTCTTAACCTCCAGCATTATTGCCAAATGTCCCATGGGAATGGAAGGGCATAGTAGCTCACTATCATAAATGGATTCCGCATCTCTTCCTCTATTCTAAAAACATAGATGGCATTCCAGGGATGTTTTCAGAATCACTGACTGTTAAAAAAAATTCTGAAAGAAAAGGGGGATGGAATTTACTCTAGGTCTGGGGAGATAGAGTTAATTGATTCTTGTCTATTAAAGAGTGAGGCCTCAAAAACCATCCTACCTCTAACATTCCTCATCATACAAAGGGCCAACAGACACATGAAAAAATGCTCAACATCACTCATCATCAGGGAAAAACAAATCAAAACCACAGTAAGATACCACCTCACACTGGTCAGCATAGCTAAAATGAAAAGCTCAAGAAAAAAACAGATGTTGGCGAGGGTACAGAGAAAGGGGAACCCTCTTACACTATTGGTGGGAAAGCAAACTGGTGCTGCCACACCTGGTAACAATATGGAGGTTCCTCAAAATGTTAAAAATAGAACTCCCCTATGACCGAGGAATTGTACTACTAGGTATTTATCCAAAGGACACAGTGAGTCAAAGGGGCCCATTCACCCCAATGTTTATAGCAGCATTGTCCACAATAGCCAAAATATGGAAAAAGCCCAGACATCCATTGACAGATGGATTATAAACACATATATGTATATATGTACACACACACACACACAAATGGACTATTACTCAGCCACCAAAAAGAATTAAATCTTGCCATTTACAATGATGTGGATGGAACTGGAAAATAGTATGCTCAGTGAAATAAGTCAATCAGAGAAAGACAATTCTGTAGTTTCACTCATATGTGTCATTTAAGAAAACAGATGAACACAGGGGGAAGGATGAAAAAATTAGATGAAAACAGATGGAGAGCGCCTGGGTGGCTCAGTTGTTTGGGCAACTGCCTTCGGCTCAGGTCACAATCCCAGAGTCCTGGGATCAAGTCCCATATAGGGCTCCTTGCTCAGGGGGAAGTCTGTGTCTCCCTCTGACCCTCTCCCCTCTCATGTTCTCTCTCTCACTCACTTCCTCTGAAATAAAATATTTTTAAAAAATAAAAGAAAGCACGCCTAGTGGCTCAGTGGGTTAAGTCTCTGCCTTGGGCTCAGGTCATGATCTCAGGGTCCTAGAATCGAGCCCATCTGCTCGGCAGGGAGCCTGCTTCCCCCTCTCTCTCTCTGCCTACTTGTCATCTGTCAAATAAATATTTTTTTAAAAAGAAAAAGGGAAGAAAACGGAGAGGGAGGTATATCATAAGAGCCTATAGGAAACAGAGGGTTGCTGGAGGGGAGGTGGCAGGTGGGGGGATGGGGTAATTGGGTGATGGGCATTAAGGAGGGCATGTGATGTAATGAGCACTGGGTGTTGTATGCAACTGATGAATCACTAAATTCTACCTCTGAAACTAGTAATACATTGTATGTTAATTAAATTGAATTTAAATTATTTTTTAAATTACCTTTATCCAAGATAAAGGTAATGCATACCTAAGTACGCATCAATAGAAAATTGGGAAGGAAGATGTGGCACATGTATACAATGGAATATTGTGCAGCAATAAAAATGATGAGATCTTGCTATTTATGGACCGAGAGGGTATTATACAAGTGAAATAAACTGAGAAAAACAAATACCATATGAATTCAGTCATGTAGAATTTTAAAAAAATGAATAAACAAAAAGTGGAACCAGACCTATAGAGAACAAACTGATGGTGGCCATAGGGTAGGAGGGTACAAGGATGGGCAAAATAGGTTAAAGGAATTGGGAGATACAGGCTTCATTATGGAATAAGTAAATCAGAGAAGTAGGGAATTAAATAGCATTGTTATAGCATTGTATGGTGATAGATGTAGCTACACTTGCGGTGAATGTGTGTAGAGAAGTTGATCACTATGTTATAAACCTGAAACTAATGTAACATTGTGGGTCAACTATACTCATATTTTTTTTTTTTTAGAGATCACCTTTATCAAGTCAAGGGAAGCAATACAGTTAAGAGTTTAAAGGTATGAGACCTGTCCACAGATTTCCCCATTTACCATATAATTATCATGATGCTCCATCATTTGGCATAATTCCTAAGCATGGTCAAGATCCTTCAATTTGTATTCCTGGCCCCCTTCATTTTTTTGTTAAGTTGCACCTATAACTAGCAATTTTTATGTGTAATCACTGTGAACAGAATGGCTGGCTCAATTTTAGACCCAACTTAAATTACAAAATTTTCAATTTAAAATGGTAGAAGGTTGCCAATGTCTACTAGTCCCAGTAACATTACCTGAGGAAATAATCCCAGAAATACATGTGGAAAACTTCTCATAACAAGGGTAAAAGAGTAAACCAACAGGAGGCACAAATTAATCTGTGGGTGTGGCTTTGGCCTGGAACAAAACATGACTAGGAACACACAGTGATCGCCCCATCCTTATCCCACAGAAAATACAAAAGCTGGAAAATACTATTATCTGCTTTGACACTTTCTAAATATTCCTGCTGCCCCTTTGAAACTGTCACATCCGACCTTTCCACATTAAGCAGAAGACTTGGTGCTTCTCACATCCTCTCCATCATAGGACTGAAACTGAGATTTTTGAGCACCAATGGTATCACAAACCCAGGAGTAAGCAGAGCAAAATCACAAGGAGACTGGTTAAGTCAGCCCATGAGGGAATCAGGGCTGCCAATGGTGTCAGACCCTCATTAGATAGCCAAAAATTACCTCAGCAAGAACTCTTTCTAACCTCCCCATTTTTCTCCCACCAATGTATCCCTGTCCCACACACCTAGCCTTGCAGGGAAATGAAAATAAACAGCAAGGGTTAACTAGGTCCATTCCCTTTCAGAAGCAACACATCATGTAAGAGTCAATTTTACCACCTGACACCCTATTCATTTATAACATGGTTATAATGAGTTCTCCAGGTATCAGTGTCATAAATACATGTACCGAAGTCACTTAGGCCATGACGACTTAAAACGACTTTGTCTTCAAAGACAGTATTTTGTCAGTTTGTCAAAAAGGAGTATAAACTCTTACCTGTAAGCGTTACAAGGAGTCATATACCTATGAAGTCACCAATCTATATTTGGGTATTTAGCCATTCAGAATTCTAGGATTACCAAAGATCCATTCACCAAGTCAGGATTCTTTAATTATATAATGTGACTTCCTGCCTGAATACATCCTACCTCCCACATCCTTACAAAAAAGTTTTGTTATGCCCTACTCCTACCTCCATACCTCAATAGTTTTTTGCTTTTTTTAAAAAAAGATTTTATTTATTCGCTTGACAGAGAGCGACAGGGCGAGAGAGGAGACACAAGTAGGGGGAGTGGGAGAGGGAGAAGCAAGCTTCCCACCAAGAAGGAAGCCCAGTGCGGAGCTCAGTCCCAGGACCCCGGGATCATGACCTGAGCCAAAGGCAGACGCTTAATGACTGAGCTACCCAGGCGCACTGCTTCTCACTTTTTTTCTGTTGGGCTTGTACTTCTCAGTATCCCTGGCCAAAATCACTGAAGGAATAAAGAAATGAGACCTCAAACCATTTATCCATGGTGGATGATTAAGGTAGTTAAAAAAAAAATAGAGAGAGAGAGAGAGAAAGAAATTACTAGTGTACCTAGGAATACTGAGGTAGAACTTGTCACATCAAAATACAAAACTTTCAAAACAGTACATTTTATTTGACATTAGACAACATTCCCCAATTTCTCTCAGCTGTGACATGTAGATGGCTTTACATTGTTTTTGCGGTCACCCACGCTGAGCAAGGTTTTTCAATCTTCAAAACACTCAAAACTCAAAGATACTGCATTCCACATTAATTCACAAGTCCAAGTGTATCTTCCCATTTATCAGAGTATTTGGCATAGATTCCCTTTTAGGTAGAAAGGTAGAGACGAGGCTATTTCTTTAAAGACGGCTTTGTTCACCATTTCATTTATGCCATAAAAATCAGATGACAGCATGTTCTTATTCTTATCAGTAGTAGTCTTAGGATGCCAGAAACTGTGAAAGGAAGGCTTTTAGTTACTTTCTCCTTTCCAATTTCCGATAATGTAATCCCCGACCCCAACCTGAAAATAGGAGCATTACAGAATCCAGCTGGCACCACATATTAAAAGCCAAATGTTAGAATTTAGTTGATAAATATATAGTCCAAAATTGTTTCTCAAAAACTTATAGAAGTGAGTGGTAACAAACTACTGTGTCCTCATTTCAACAATGACCAGTTATTGGAATTGAATTAAACTAAAAAAAAGCAATCCCCTAGTTAGACTTGGAGGTAATGCTCTTAAAACCAATCCAAAACACAAGCAGGCTGCCCTTCAAAATGCTTTGACCTTCTCTTTCACTCTTCCTCCTAATCCCACCCTCTTGTGAGTGATTTAAAGATAGAAAAGGTCAAAGCCCAGTTGGGCACTAGATTGCGGGTTTTGTTTTGGTTTTTTTTTATCATTTACCTCCAGTTTTTGCCAATTACTTCCAATTTCTATTATTTTTAAAATTAAAACATGTTAAAATTAAGCTACTTTTATTCACTGACTTAATTCCACTATAAGAGATCCTTTCTTCGACATGTTTTGATGGTGAGATTTCTAAAGGTTAAGTTGCAAAGCTGTTGCAAAAGAAAATTCATGTCTCTCCCATTATGTTATGTACCATCTGAAGATTGTTCTTCAAAGAGATCTATTTAAGCAGAGTATATCTATCAGAAAGCAGATAAAATTGATAAATGCATTTCAAAACCTATTGTGGCCTGAGTATGAGTGTTTCCCCAAGGCTGGTACCAATGAGACTGGGGTTTGGGAATTGGTTGTTTTTCATCCCTCCTTCTGCCTAGCAGTGGTCACAGCCATTTCTCCTGAGAGATGGGCCAGGGAAAATAAAGTGTCTACTATAAGGGAACTTCCTCACACTTAATGAGCTAGCTCAATAGAAAACCCTGCTTATTGTAGTGGCCAGAATGGTAGAAGAAATACAGAACAGGAATTAAAACCCACAACATTATTAAGGGACTAAGCCATGCCCCGAATCAGAAAACAGTCCAAAAGGAAAGTTTTAAAAGTCCTCTAAGAAAACATTCATTTTTTTCATGATGAGAACTGGAAACATAACAAAAAACCTTATATATAACAGACACTCAAACATACTTGTAAAATGAATAAATGAATGAACAGTAACTTCTTATATTCTAGTCTCCAAGGTAATAAAAAAATCAAGTTTCTTTCAGTCATGATCTTTTTTGTTTTCTCTCTAGCAATTAACAGAATACCTTGAAAAAGACACTTCCATTTAAGGAAGAATTTCATTCCAATTTTTTGTTTTGTTTTGTTTTACTGCATCTCCAAGATAAACTAAATGCATTTTATACCAGATCTGCTCCAATTTAACATCACTTTCAGTGTTAGTATGAATGAATACAAAGTCCCCTCTTATTCCCACTCTACAAAACATGCCAAAGAGAAGGTGGCCATTTGTTCTCAGTGTCTTAATATCACAGCTGCTCAATAGTATTTTTCAAGTAATTAAAGAACTGCAGTCTCATTGAATTTGCTCTTGTGTTTCCACCATAGACCAATGAGATTAAATTACATTTTGGCCTAGGACTTTTTAATTTCTTAATTCTCAGCATTTGAGAACATACTTTATTCAGGTAAATAAATTTTTGCACAAAACATGGAAAATGTAGGGGAAAATCTATTGCATCCTGACTCTAAGCCAGGTCAGTGAGCAAATATTTTTAAAACCAATAATTTCATCTTAATTTGCATCTTAAATCATTCATCTATAATAAAAACAGATATGAAAGTAATGAATTAAAAGACAAGCCCTAAGCACCCTTGTATCAGCCTTCTGGATTTAAACTAGTTCAATGAGCAAGTGACACTGGGACTTTCTAGAACTAGGAATAATTCTTCATTTAATATTAAAAGAACCATGTCTTATTTTTCTATTTTTTTCATATCTAAGGCATGTCAATGTGCATTCTCTGGATGAGACCCACTCAACTAATTTGTCTAGCATAATATGTTCCAGAAAACAGGCACTCAAATATTTGCTCAAAACTCAGTATTTTCTTATCTTCATCTATAATAGGTATTCTAATGCCCTTCAGACTTGGCCCATTTCACTTAAGACCTACAATGATATATTATTCCACATGAAAGATGCTCTATTTATCAAATGAATCTAAAAGCAAAGCCATTTGATTTTACTCCTGAGCCATTTATTTTTTACTCCTTTAATGACTCAAGCCAGGCCAGGGTAGATCGAATTCATCTCCGCATTCAGCATTCAGCATTTTAAAGATTGATAGAGAACTGTTAACACCTTGCTTCTTAAAAATATTTTCCATCTCTTGAGCCAGGCCAGGGAGCAAGTACACCTCTCATTCAGATTTTATCTTTCCACAGAGGTCAGCATTTAGCATACTTCCTGGCACAATTCTATTTTCCCCATGTTTTTATTAAATAAGCTTTTTGCAGTGCTTAAGTAACTTCTAGTCTGGATCTCCCACCTACTTCCTTATTTCCTCCAGTGGGGGGAAATGTTTTATCCCCATAAGGATAAAATCATTTTCATATACTAGGGCATGCACAGTTCAGAGCCTCACAGAAAGTAACCAGTAATCATTCATTAAGCCAAGTTATTTCCTTTTATCTATACAGAACAGTAGGCTGTGTAAATTTGAACAGATCTCTGATAATGAACTTTTACATCCCCACTTGTTATCTCTGGGGATAAAAGAAAATAATCAATGTTCACGCAGCAGATATTGTTTTTATATGTACGGCAATGCAAAACTTATAAATTGATTTATACATTATCTGCTGCTACCCAGGACACAATAAAGATGATTTATCTTCACATCTCCAATGACAAGCAAGGTGAGTGGCACGTAATAGACAATTATTACCCAGTTTTTCATTTATCAAATATTTAATCCTTTGTATATTATAATCAGTGTTCAATAGTTAACAATTTTTCCTCAAAATTTTTTCAACGTTCGGGGCGCCTGGGTGGCTCAGTGGGTGAAAGCCTCTGCCTTCAGCTCAGGTCATGATCCCGGGGTTCTGGGATCGAGCCCCGCATCGGGCTCTCTGCTCGGTGGAGAGTCTGCTTCCCCCTCTCTCTCTGCCTGCCTCTCTGCCTACTTGTGATCTCTGTCTGTCAAATGAATAAATAAAAATCTTTAAAAAAAATAAAAAAAATAAAAAAATAAAAAAATAAAAAAAAATAAAAAAAAAATTTTTTTTCAACGTTCTTCATAGTATAATGATGACTGTGATATAATTGTATAATCCTAGTACTCAGCACCAAATTAGAAAATAAGTAGTTACACTTACATGGTGCTTTAGAGTTCCTAAAATACTACACATGTATTGCCATATCCTCAGCTGTAAGCACAATGCAATGATAAGTCTGTGTATCTCTTTACTGCCTGTAATATTTTTACCTAGTAAGCATCTGATGATATTCATTCATTCAACAAGTATTTAAACCCTCAGTTTGTATAGCTATTTATACAACCTTCGTCACAGTCAAGCACACAATGAGAATTTTATAGAGAAAATGCCTATCTCACAGAAAGTTTTATTCACACAGAAACAGCTAATGTCTTGGATTTATATAGCACTTTAAAATGTGCAAAGGCAATCTCAATCATTATATTTTCCTGTCACCTGGGAAAATATACTGGTGATTATTTAATTTGACATGACCAGTAAAGTCTTGACTAAAACAAGCAATATCTAATTCCTTACATCTAAATAGTCTTAAGACATAAACCTCTTTCTTATTACATGAAAGCATTATCTTAGATTTCACAGTACCCAAACAGTACTGGCCCATAAAAGGCAATTAATATTCATCCACTCATAAACATGTAACCCACTGGTATTTATATAATGCTTTAGTTTATAAGGCACTTTAATATGCACCTCACAGTCTGAAACTTTTAATTCCATAATGAGAACACTTCTTTTCCCTTTGAAAATGGTATGGTAAAGTGCTCACAACAGCTTAATACCCTGTGTTTGCAGTATATTTTATGGTTTCAAAGCAGTTTCCATGCATTTGCTTCTCTGCTACCTGGAATACTGTATTTTTACTTAAAATTACCAGAGTAGCAGAAATGCAATAGCCACAAATATAGGAGTTATTCATTTATCAAACAATTCCTAATATCTGCATAGTATTACATACTTCTAACAAAGTACTTTATTCAGGCTTCTTTTAATCTTTGTATCTATAGTGTCTAGTACAGTAGAATGTAGATACTTTGTAATCAATATTCATCCATCAACTCTGAAACTCTTAAATCTTTAAATGTTTTATAGTTTATAAATCACATTCATGTATTTTTCTTCATGTCACCCGGATGTAATCATGAATAAATATTGCATCCTGAGTGCACAGGGACAGACACACAGAAATGATATTATCATTCAGCACATAGTCCCCGGTACTTACATCAGGGGTGATAAAAATTATGGCCCCCCAGACCAAATATACTTGGTTCACAAGCTAAGAATAGTTTTTCCTTTTTAAAGAGTTATAAAAGAAAAACATGTGTCAGAGACCATATGGCCCACAAAACCTTAAGTATTTACCATCTGACCCTTTATATGCAGTGTGATAACTCCTGATTTACATAATGCTTAACAACTGACAGAGCACTTTAAATGTTAGCTGTGCATGACTGCCAATATACTATTAATGAGAATGCCTTCTTTTTTTCTGTGCTTTACAGTGCTTTCACATATATTCTCAGTTATTTAAATTATGGTAAGGGGGGTGGAAATCAAGGTAGGACTAAACCTGCTAAATATTTCCAAGTTCTCTCACCTTTAAGCCTAGAGGTGGGTATTAAATCCAGGAGCAGTGTTGGCACAATCTACCAAAATATTAGGCCACTACTATAAGCAGGGGTTTCAAAGTGTCTCCTTGGGGCCTCACTCCATACCAGCCCCAACCATTCATTTTGTAACCATTACTAGGAATCCCAAACCCCAAGAATCCTGCTCACCCAAGCTCAAAGAAGAAAGGTGTTGCAGGTTGGTGCTTCTCAACAGTATGGCACATCTGGGTATTTCTTGTCTAATTCTTCTCATTGGCCTGGAACATCTCTTCACATTTCCTCTAGATAGTCTGGGACTTTTTCCCCCAACAGCCTGATGCTTGCCTTTGCTCATCAGGCTAGAGCTTCTAAGGAAAAGGGAGGACCGAAATACAATGTTACCTATAATGCGTCTCTCAAGGAGTGGAGGTGAAGAGAAATGGAAATTTAAAAAATAAAAACTTAATAGCTCAAAACTGTGATAAAAACTGGCTTAACACTGGCCCGAGCATAATATTGCCAATCTAAAGGTAATCTTAAGGTAACAGCAACATCAAAAAGGGCTCCTCAAAAGAAGTGGACTTAAATAAAAGCATAAGAACTGGAAAGGGAGAACTAAAAATGTCCAAGGGTAGAGAGGATAGCAATAGAAAAAAAGATGGGGTTTAGTGTTCTCATCTCGGGATTTCCTTTGGTCTTGGGGCTTCTATCCTTCCTGAATTCTGTGTCATAGGCTTCTAGCTTCCCACCTAATTTAGTCTTGAGACATCGTTCTCTCTTTGGCCTTCTGTCCATCTAGATAAGCAGGAATCCCAGGTCTTTATGTGTGTCTAGGGCTTTCCATCCTTGGATCTTGGGTTTTTATCTGAAGTCTTAGACCTTGTGTCTTGGGTTTCAAGTCTTCCATGGGTCCCCACACTTAGGCCTACAGTCTCGCACTCTGGGTCTTTGGACTTCTATCTAACTCAAGACTTGAACTTTCCATCCAACTCAGTCAGGTGTTCTATCCAACAAAAGCCACCTTTTTACATCATAGCTGTCAGGGCTTTGATGGCCTCAAGCCTGAGGATTCCATCTATCTTGAAACACAGGTTTTTCCATGTTTGTCTTCAGGTTTCAAGTCTCAAACCATCTGTTTTTTACTTTGGGCCTTCTATCCATTATGGGCCTTCCACATTTTGTCCATCATAGGTCTTGGATCATCCATCTCACAGGGTGTCCTGGCATAATGAACAGCTCTGCAATGCTTATTTTGATAGCTTCACTCTGTACCTATTGGGAAGGGGTTAGGAAACCCCTTTGTCACAAACACACACACATGACCACACAGATGCACAAAATATGCAAGGAGAGAGGATGGCATAAAGTCAAAGAGGGGGGAACACAGACATATAAACAGGCTGATGCACTCAAAGGTAAGCAGAAGGGGGAAATCAGAGAAGAAACAAGAGAACAGAGATGAATGCTGAAATGGAAAATCACAAAGAACAAAGATGAATGCTGAAATGGAAAATCACAAAGAGCAAAGAGACATTTAGACAGCAGGAAAGAAAGAGAAAATGGCCCAACAGAGGCAGAAAAAATATACAGAAAAGAGAAATGTGAGATAATAGTAGAAAAAGCAGGAGGAAAGCCAGAATGAGAAAAAGGTGAAATGTCAAACCAACAACAAGGGGAAGGGAAGACCAACAGAGTTCACAACAGTAAAAGAAGAGAGGTATAGGCAGGACAAGTAATGAACAAAAAGCACACAAACATGCAACACAGACGAAAAGGGAAGAACATAGAAAGAAGAACCAGATCTAGGAGAGCAAAGAGAATCAGTAACAAATTGAAAAAACAAAATGAAACAAAACTAGAGAGAGACATCTAAGACAAGACACATACTACTCTTAGGAACAAAAACCAGAATGAGACAAAGATACACAGAGAAGAAACTAGCAAGAGAATCATGGGATGGCTAAGACACATTTTAGATAAAGACAACCAAAGAGATTCAAGAAAGAAATAGACAAGCAAAGAAATACACACTTAGGAGTGAAAAAGATAAGCAAAGGCAGACATTCAGAGGAAAAGGGTAAGAAGTAAAGACAAGATACAGTAAGGGGCACAGACGGCATATGTGAAGCATCACAAAAAGGAAACAAGAAAAGAAAACCAAAAAGTACATTAATAATTAAAATAAACTATTATTAGTACTAATACTACTTATATTACTAACAGTAATAATTATTATAAGAACCACCACCAACTTAAATATTTTCTATTTATAAACTTATACCTTACAAATTTCTTACACAGAACCAAAACATGCCAACTCTGCCAGCCATTAGATGGCATTTGCGGTCACCTGTATTGTGTCATATCAAATTATGAAACTTCTTAGTTTACTTTTAACTTATCATGGACCAAACTGCACTAAACACTTTACATACATGATTTCATTTACTGTCACCTACAAGTCTAACCAAAAACTCTAAATTGACAAAGACCATACACCTAATGAGTGGCAGAAGATTTAAACACAGAATGTGAACCTTTCAATATTCTGCTTCAACTGTTTACAATGACTTCCAAAAGAGCCAAACAGGATGCCACAGGTGTATGACTATTATAATAAAGGGCCCTTAGAGAGCACCTAATCAATCCCCTCACTTTATATCTTTACTTTTCCCCATTCCTTACAAAAAGGAACTTCATTTTCACATGCTTCACAACTATAATGGCAACTTCATGGACTGGGCTTCCTTTAACACTAAATCTGCAGATATTCTTTCACAAGAGGTGAGAAAGATCCACCCTTTCAATAAAAAGAAAAAAAAAACATCTTTATGTTTTAGGCTTCTACAGTTTAGGCCTCTAAGAGTGGCAAAACATTCACACAGTGAAGATAAAGAGACAAGGTGAGACTCAATTACTTGGACACAACTGATAGGCAAACTGCAATATCTTAGAATTGCTTCATTGAACCCAGTTGGTAATACAGGTTACCGATTATCCTCAGATCTCACATTGCACACCCCTCCGTGTTAGACCATCATGCTTCATCCCATACCAACCTACAACAAATAAGCTCATAGCTAAAATGATCCTCACAGGATTACAACACCAACAACTTACTTCATTCTGCTGTTCTAAAATGCTAGCGTGCCAGGCATGTTGGTCTTCCTTCGGTATGTTCCACTTTCTTGCGCTTTGCACTGTTTTGGGGAGACAGTGATTTGGCAGAAAAGGAACAATCAGGACCTATAAAAAAATGAGAGGGGAAACCATGTAAATGCCATAAAGAAGCATTAACTGAGTACTGTGCAAGAGTTATGGGAAGATACAAATTTACAAGCTATGGAAGCTATCTCTATGAAGCTTAGAAATAAATACATAAAGCTGAAGCCTTTAAGTCCCTAGAGATAAAACTAACACAAGGTTTTTGTTCAAAGAATAGGAAACTATGGCAAACATAGAAACACCATCAATCACAGTCTTAGTCTTCTGGTTGAATAATCTGTACAAAATCTGTATAATCAGGGTTTACTACTTACTGAGAATGGTTACCTCCATCTCCTAATCTGCATCCCCCTAATCAGCTTCTCTTACCACCAACTTAGAGTACACAAGGTCCTAGTTCTTTAGAGCTTACCTGACAACAGAAACTTTGTGCCATTTCTGGTCAGGTTCCACTAATCGACAAGCATACAACTCCTATTTATCTTCTCAAACAGCTTGTTTTGTGTTTTAGACCAAAGATATCCTAAGCCATCTTGACATATGTAAATGATTGTCAAAATTCCCCAGCAAGGCTTCAAGAAATACTCTGGGGACCAGAGGGTCCAAAATGATGATCTCCCCATGATCAATGTCACAGATGTGGCAGTTGTTGCCCATGTTCTCCTAAAGAAAGAACAATTAAGCTGTAAGTCTCTACCACACAACAGTCCCACCCTAAACATCCTAACTCATGCAGCCTCCTACTCTCGTCACATCATTTCACCCATTTCACACCCAGTTACTTCCCAGGTTACTTAGGGAGCTATTTTTACCAAACCAGACACAGTCAGTAATGATGGAAACAACCTCAATGGAAAGCTATGTGCAATATAAAGCAAGGTCAAAATTAATAGCTACTAATTATGCTTTTAGAGACACAACTTACGCACCTCTGAAGGGTAGTGGTCGTTTTGAGAGTTCATCTTCCTCCCTGGGACCAGGGAAGAATCTTGATACAACCTCCTGGCCTAGGGTTGTTGCCCAGTGGTAGTGAGCTTTTCCCCTGGAGGATCCTCATGCCCCATCTCCACCTAGGGATCGTCAAAGGGAACAGGTCACTAACACTGTAGAGCAACAAGCCTATTCTTCTGAGGAAGATCTGGAGAAGAGATCAAAGAAAAGTGTTACTGAAATGCAGAACACTGGGAAAGTCTGTCCCAATTAGCAACTAATAGTTAAATTAAACCATGTCTACCCTTTTCTTCATATGGATTGATGGGTGAAGATTGAGAGGTGAAGATTTAGTGCTCTATATCCTAGCTATAAGCCTAGTAACATGTAAATTCTTCTATTCATTCCAACTCCATTCCTTGCACCTCCCCTCATCTCCAAGAGCAATTCGGAGCTGAATAATTACCAAAATTCCCATACTGTGCTTTATTTTCCAGTTACCACTGATGAGCATTTCTCTAGAGTATATAATTAATATCCTATTCTCATCATAAAATATAGTGGGGTTCAAGAAATCAAGGAGTTGAAAACAGTAGAAATAAAGTTTTCTCAACCAAGTGAGCCATCAAGTCACTAAGAAAAGCTTCCATGTGATCTGACCCTATAGGTTAAGAATTGTTCTTCACATTGCCTCAGGCTTCTTTAATAAAGCATTATTTTAAGAACTGAGTGATCTACCTCAATCAGAGTACCTCTCATTCTAGTTTTATAGCATTTCCCTCTTTTAAAACTCGTATGTCAAGCAGTAAGTTGCTAGAGTGCTGCCAAGGTAAACAAAACTGTATTCTACTCAATCTACATGGTACATTTCTTGAACAGCTTATATAAACGGGTCCCAGGATATTCAGAGAAATCAAGAATGGTTACAGGCATATAAAACACAAGTTACTACAACAGCTAAGAAAATCTATGCAAAAGGATAAACAAGATACAGAAAGCCAGGAAACCAATAAATAGCTTTCACAGGACCTTGGGTCTCTGTTTTTCTACCTTTCAATAATTCTATGATTCCTCAAATTAAAAAACCCTCAAGTATTTTTTTTAAGATTTTATTTATTGGTTTGACAGACAGAGAAGCAGGCAGAGAGAAAGGAGGAAGCAGGCTCTCTGCTGAGCAGAGAGCCCGATGTGGGGCTCGATCCCAGGACCCTGAGATCATGATCTGAGCTGAAGACAGAGGCTTAACCATCTGAGCCACCCAGGAACCCCAAGGTGTTTTGTTTTGTTTTTTTTTAGAGAGAGAAAGAGCACAAATGGGGGGGGGCGTGGGAAAGAGCACAGGGAGAGGAGTGACAATCTTAAGCAAACACTATGCCCAGTGTGGAGCCCAACACAGGGCTTGATCATTCTCACCACCCTGAAATCATGACCTGATTTCATGACCTGAAACCAAGAGTTGGAGAACTTAACCGACTGAGCCACCCAGGTGCCCCAACCCTCAACTTTTTAAAATAAGGAAATGACAGTAACAATAGAATTGGGCCTGCCAAATCAGGGCTATGACACATATTTAGTTGGTACTATGCATCAATGAATCCTCAACACCTAACTACCAGTATGCCAAAGGATGGTAGAAATAATTTCAAGAGCTGCTATCAGAAGGTGTAGGTTTGTTCGATCTTTCCCACTAAGTTGCTTTGAGATGTGAATGGAAGTAATTTATTGTTTTGCATCTCTCATTTTTTGTTTATGAAATGGGGATCAAATATGCTTGCCCTTACAAACCTCACTGGAGCCTAACTCTGAGGGATAAATGAAATAATAAGCCAAACTCATCTGTAATGTTAAAATATATACGTATGTGCAAAAAACATAAAAACACTGTAGGAACTGATAAAAACTGGCTCATGTTCTGTTTTAAAAAGTAGAGCTGCAGGAAGTTAAAATCCATAAAGCCAAAGACAGAATTCCCACAATGATGAGCTCTCCAAATTATCTTTTTCTCTCAGGTGGCATGATAGCCATCATTTTAAAGATTATTTGGAGCTTATCCAGATTCTCAAAAAGAAAGATCTGCTGTATGTGAAGCTGCTTACAGCTACTTGTAGTCCTCATGTTTCACATGCTCTGAATGTCCTTGAGAAGAAAGATGGGTCTCAGGAGGGTACCGGACTGCTGAGAAATCCTCAACAACAAAAAACTAGGAAACATTAGATCTGAGGACTGGGATAAGAAACATATAAATGAGCCCAGAGCATCTTGGTAGTTCCAGAAAGTAAGAAAGTGCTCAAACGAAAAGCAGAAACCTACAAGGATGGGGTTATGTCCAACGAGCCAACTGAAAGAACTTCCAAAGTCCAAAACTAGAACAACCTAAATAAAAATAAGTAGTAATAACTTATTATCCAGAATATAAAACAAATATTCATGAGTCCATATTGATATAAACGAATTATCAAATAAATACATAAATTAGGGATTAACAGACACATTTCCTGTGCAGAAGAATTCCAAATAACTTATATAGACACTCAACCATCAGAGAAGTGAAGCATAACTCCCCATTCATTAAGCACATAGTGGCTTTCCTTTCAAATACAGTATGGGAAGGGAAAAAATAATTTTAATATAATAATAATTTTAAATGTTAAGTAGAGAAACTTGGCAAACAGTACATTAGTCAACTGGTAACAGTCAACATCAATATCAATAGTGATATGTCACGTTGATAGTATGTACTCAAGAAGACTGCTATGGTCTTCTTCCCAAAAACTCGAGCCCAGTCTAGCCACAAGAAGAACACCAGACAAATCCCAACAGAAGGACATTCTACAGAATACTTGACCATTAGTCCTCAAAATTTTCAAAGCCATTAAAAACAAGGAAAGTCTGAGAAACTGCCATAACTAAGAGCCTAAGGAACACACAGCTACTAGATACAAGGTGGCATCTTGGATGGGATCCTGGAACATAAAAAGAGCGTAAGAGAAAAACTGAGGAAATGTAAATAAAGTATAGACTTTAGTTAATAATATATCAATATTGGTTCAGTAATTGTGACAAATGTATAATAATACTATAAAATGTTAATAGGGGCACCTGGGTGGCTCAGAGGGTTAAAGCCTCTGCCTTCGGCTCAGGTCATAATCCCGGGGCTCTGGGATTGAACCCCGCATCAGGTTCTCTGCTCAGCGGGGAGCCTGCTTCCCCCTCTCTCTCTGATTGCTTCTCTGCCTACTTGTGATCTCTATAAGTCAAATAAATAAATAAAATCTTTTTTTAAAAATGTTAATAATAAAGTAAAATGGGTATGGGGTATACAGGAACTCTCTCTGTACTATCTTCCAAAACTATTCTGAATACTCTAAAATAGATGTTGAAGGTTTACAGATTGTAGTTTTTTTAAAAAGCATGCAAAATGGAACCTGAGAACTGGTAATTGTTTTCCATATTTTGCTACAGTTATGTACCCTCATTGTTGGCAAAGTGTTTGTTTATAGAGATTTAATTGTAGTCAGTTTTTAAGTTGAAACATATGAAGCCCAAATATTAAGATCCATAATATCAAAAAGTTATTAAAATTAGCAACTTAAACTCTTGTTCCTGTTCATCAATGGGCCATACAGAAGGACCTACTCAATCCATTATATAAAATGAAGGCAGCAGTTATAGCAGTTTCAGTCAAGGGAGACATGTAAGGCTGGAAAACTAATGATCATAAGAGAAACTGCATACCAATTACGTTATACAATGGCAAGCATACTAACAAACATAAAATATAAATATGCCAAAAATTTTCAAAAGTATGGATTAAAATAATCTAGATATTTTATAATGAGATCCAGTAACATAAAAATACATCATACTAAAAGTTTTCAGAGCTATGGATAAGGTAACCTAGACATTTTATAATGAAACCCAGTAATGTACACTGATCTTCCAGCCATATCCCTATTTTGAAACTGCTATAAACATTCAATTACGTATTTTATGCAGTAAGAAGGTATTGGGTCTGCTGCATAGCTTCTAATATTTCTGGGGAAACTAGAAGAATAGCATTCTAGTTGGTCAAACAAAATAATTATTTAAGTCTATCCATCATCTAAGAAATCTAACACAAGTAAAATTTAAATTTTGCTTCAATCTCTCACTCTAACATGAAGAAATCAAAAGCTCATTTCCAACAGTCATCAAAATAGTAAAGTGTTCTTTATCAAACTCATTTGTACAGGGTGCACAAGGAACCTAACATTCCATGTCTCAGTGCTCTAATTTGGAGAGGTAAGGAGGATCAAGTAAAGCTTAAATCACCAATAAAAACAGCCAACTCAATGCCATCACTATAATGATATATAATTCTTCATGGCCAATGAAGTTTAGCTTGTTAAATTCAGTGGATTAGCTATCTCAAACAAATACTCGAGATCCAACTTGAGTTGGATTTTGAGAGACACAGTGTTAAGTGCTATTTGTCTGTAGCCAAAACTATGGTAGTGAGAAAATCAAGTTTTCATCTGATCCAATCTGTACGACTTGAGGCAGAAGAAGGCATTAGCTCTGTTTAATCCTACACATCAGTAGTCTTCAACATCCAAACTTAAAAGGTTTGAGGAAACAGCTCAGGTCAGGTATCAGTTTTCTTCTTTCTTTAAGCTGGTAAAAAAATTCTCCCAGGATGCTTTCACAAATAAGAATATTTTAGCTGCCACCACAGATCAACTTTTTAAATTCTTTACTTAAGTCAAAAATTCCCATGCAGGTATACATTTGCCAACCAGGGCCCAGATATCCTGAAAAATTATGAATGATTAATCAAAGCAACCCTAGGTCTTACGATTTCCTACAATTTAGGGAGGTGGTAAGAGAAATGTGTAGATAAAGTAGGAGAAAGATAGGTAGAAAAATTAAAGGGGGATATGGGAAAAGATGCACAAAATCAGGGTCAGAAAACTTCCTCCAATTCTGTATATTAAGGTTCTATAAGGAAGAAAGTCAGAAATAAAAACACGATAACCACTTAGAGAAATGCCAGAAAGAAAGGAAGAAAGAAAGAAGAAAGAGAGAAAGAAAAGCTCTATTTTCCAAAGGACAAAATGTCATTTTCAGGGATTGAGATACTCAATTCAAGTCTGTCTTAATTCATCAGCTATCCCTAGACACTGAAGTTGAGACAGATGATGATTTTATCCAAGGTTAGAGTCAGAACCAAAGGCTAGGCATTCTTAGTCCCAGCTCAGAACTTTTTCATAATTCTGCCAGCATTTCATTCCTTCTGTCCCCAAACCCATGAAAAAACCAATGACTCACTCTACAGGGACCTGGGTGACACAGTCAGTTAAGTGTTTGAGTCTTAGTTTCACCTTAGGTGATGACCTCATGGTGGTGTGATCAAGCCCCACATCAGGCTCTATGCTCAGAGTGCAGTCTGCTTGAGTTTCTCTCCTCCCTCTGCCCCTCCCCCCTCACATTCTCATTCTCATTCTCTCTTTCTCTCTCTCTGGAATAAAAAAATCTTTTAAAAAAGTGATTCACTCTAAGAAATTATATGCTTCATTAAAATGCATTTGCAAAAAAAAAAACAAGAAATACTGGTGTAGTGTCTGTAAACCCTCAGCTTACATAACCCCTAAGTAAACAGACCAAGGTGCTCCCTAGTCACACTTTACATTTTCCCCTTGCCACTTTGCTTCCTCCTCTCTTCTTCCTCTGTGCCCCACAGAACTTTCCAACATTTTTATGGTACACATCAAACTGCCCAACACCATGATGATTTGTTCATTTTGGCATCCTCATCAAGAATCATGTCTTTGGTTTTGTAACTTATTCCAGTGTGTGACCCAATAAAGTTTGTTAACACAAGGATTATCTCAATTTTGAAGATGCCCACATTTCCAGAGCATTCCCACTTTATAAATGCTAGAGACTTTATTTCAAGCAATGAACTGAAATACAACTCCAAGATTCACCTTTGGATGCTGTCTAGTGCAGGCTTCAATCCACTTAAAGTTGATCCATCCTTCCTCTTGAGTGGGGTACAGAACCAGCTCAGAATTCATCCCTTTAAAACAAATTCCAATAAAGTTATACTTGTATACTCATACAGAATAATTTGTTTAGTAACAATAAAAGATGTCACAAGTGGAGACCAGTGTTTCTCAAATTGGGGTGATAAGAACCCTGGGGGTTTGTGGATCTTCATGGATCCCTAAATCCTACATAAATTATATAAAACATTGTGTATATTTAATAAAGATCTTAAAACTGGAAAACATGTTTACATTTCAAATCACTTTAAGTCAACGTTCCTCAAACCATATTCTTTACGATCTCAAAAATTTTTGTTCCTTTAAAAGGCATTTTATCCTGACAACTTACTTAAGTTTGAGAAACAATGACCTAGGCAACATTTCCAAGAAGGCTCAGGACCACTTGTATATTAACCCCAGTCAGTCAGACTGGGGGATGTCTTTGGCATTGGTGGGAAACAAGCCATGAGGAAATATGGTTATGAATTAAAATGGGCAGTAAGGGATACCCATGCAGTATGTTTCTTCTTGCTCCTGCCAGGATGCATAGATGTGCACCAAGAATGTCTCAAATTTGATGTTAACATTTTTTTTCAGTTGGACCTCTGTGTTTGTTTTACATCAGGGAGACTAAGCTTTTTAGATTACCAAGGTTATCTGTTGAAAAACTGAAGGGGAAAGGGTATAATTAACTTCATAAAGTGGGCAATGTCATAGTTTTCTTATAAAACTTACACTTCTACATTCCCTTCTTGCCAAACAGGTTCCACAAATATCTCAAACTAAAAAGGCATCACTACTCATGTTTTGTGGCAGAGATAGAATTAAAAGGCACAAAAAGCCAACATATCACATTTATACCCCCAATCTGAACCTTGAAAAGCTCAAGCTTATAATGAAATTTAACAATTAACAATTTCCCAGCCTTGGCATATAACCAAACACAACACCTAGGCCTTATCTCTGTAATCACTTTTCATACTTCCAAAAGGGGTAAAAACCAAATTACATTAAAATAAACCAAGTGGACTACACATATGGCTGTACTATTAATCATATCCTGGACCAAAGAGAAAAAGTAAACCCACTTCCCTCTTTGTTTATCCAACTAACTTCAGACCCTAGTGGGCTCCCTTTTTAAAACTCTGTAACTTATAATTCACACAAGGCAGCACTTGATTATAATTTCCTAAAGGTATTTTAAGTGTGCTTTTATTAGTTCCTCGGCAATATATCACAGGAATGAGGTTATACAGGACCATATCATTTCTACCCCTCATTGCAGTGTTAACTAGCATACAGCTGAGTATATAATATTTCTGTTGGTTAACTCATATGGTGAGATAGATAGATAGATATAATTGCAGATGAGGTAGGAACAGGGAAGGAGACTTAAAGACCTTCCTTTCTACAGGTAGCATTTAAGAGAAGGAAAAAAGAACAGGGAAAAGATTACTTAATAACTACAAAGTAGTACTTACAGTATTCTAAAGAGCCAGAGACTCTTCTTACAGCTGTCCAAGGAGCTAGTGGTGCATACTGCACCCTGAGCTGGGCGGATCTTTTGACATCCTTGTCAGAGGAATAGTATCCTTTTTCAGTGATTACAAAGAACTGCTATTGTGATAACTAGTTATTTGCTTCAGCAGTTCCACATTAGAGACTTCTCTGCCACACCCTGCACACTAGAGTCTAGGATATTATTCATTTTACAGGAAGCTAGCTCACTGTTGAAATTTATGTCCAGAAGAATGATTAGAACTTAGCTTATTTCTCCTTTAATACAAAACAGGGAAATTGATACTATCATTCCTAAGTCCTCACTTCAGTGTAGTGCTTCAGGCTACTTTAAATTAGCAGAATTCAACAGGGTGCATTTTATGTATGTAATAGGTTAATCAAGTAAGGTGAACTATGGTTTTCAAAAGTACCTCAGCACATGTTCTCTCAGTTCATTCTTTGAAAGCAATCTTCTTGAAATAAGTAGGGGGTGGTTGATGATCCAGATGAAGAAATTTAAGGGCTAGAAAGTTTAGGTAGTTTCTCTAAAAGTGAATGGTGGTAACGCCCAAATAAAGAATGGTTTTAAAATGGTGGTAGAGCCCAAAGGTATCTGTCTCAAGAGTTCCACTCTAGAACTCTTGGGAATACTTAAAATAGGAAGATTCATAGTGGTCTATCCACAGACCCACCACCCATAGTAAAATGAGAGACACTGGTCATCAAGTACATGGTATAAATGGGTTTTTGGACTTCAAAAATTAAATGACCAGGTTTACAATTCCATCTTGCAAACAGCATTTTTTTTATTGTATCCTGGCAACCAGCACTGTACAACAGCAATATACAAGAGGGAAGAGAGACTCTTGGCCAGGCAATCTGCTCTGGAAGGAAGAATGCACAGATGGTGCTAATCTTTCTTCCTGGGGAGACAATTTTCAACTGATACTTATACTGAAAATCAGTAATAAGGGGTGGCAATCCAGCTTTCTAGGCCTGACTTGCCTTGAGCATTTTGCTCAGTAAAGCAGTAACAGAGGTGGGCAGGGACGGTTCCTGTCCCAGAATGTGACAACTGGGATTGCATAAAAAGGAGTGAAGGCCCATCCACCTAATTCAGGTCCGCTTTTGGTAGTCAATACTGCACATAACATCAAAGTAATAGGAAAATCTTGGGCTGATGAGCTGAAAAATGGGACAATCAGTACTGCGTTAACACAGAAGGGACTTTGGGTAGTCAGCAATGCAATGCAAAGAAGTGGAGGGGTCCGTGTCTGATGGGTGGGACTAAGGAAAGTGCAACTGAGGCATTATAGTAATATAAAGTGGGTAAGGCAATGACATCAGGGATTATTAATGTATTACGTCCAAGAGAAAGGGCCTTGCCCAGTCAACATTCCCCAGCAATAAAGCAAAAGGGGCAAGGGATGGGGGCGGGGCGGAGGGACAATCTTATTCAATGGCTGAATACATGAACACCTGAAACTGTGACAAAGGTCCATAGGAAGGGTCCAAGGGTGAGCACGGGATGGGAAGAGGGATGATAAGGGGAAGACCATGAGTACTTGGAATTTTATACATAGGAGCAATACAAAAGGAGAGGGAGTATGGGTTGCTATTTGATAGACAAATTCACAGCATATTGCAATGTTTATACTTAATTATGTCATGCAAAACTGGGGCTGGGAGTGTTTGTCTAACAAGGCCAGGGAGGAAAAATTCATTGCTAATTGCCGTTGTGCCCATTAACAGTCCCAGGAGTTTTGTGTGGTCAGCAACCCCTATAGTAATGCAAAGGGGTTTTAAGGGAATGTTATCCTAAACCTAATAGAAGGGAACATAGATAACTGCCCATTGGCAATCCAAGAAAGAGACCTTAGTCAGTACCCCTAATGAATACAAAGGGAGTACAATAGGTCCCATAATTGATAGTGGTGCATATTAATTGTCCAAGAGCTGAGGTCATGATATTAGTTCTCAGCAGCAATCCAAAGGCAGTGGTAGGGGCATAGAGCATCCTTTCACACTGCACAGATCAACAAATACAAGTATGTATATTAATAATCTCGAGAAGAGCTCATTTATGGTTTACATGCCCCTGATGCAAAGGGGGTTTGATGGGATGCAATTTATGGTTAACATGCCCCTGAAGCAAAGGAGGTTTGAGGGGATGAAAAGATGGACAATTGCAATTATACACATTAAAGTCCAAAAGAAAGGGCATTAGAGGTAAACTGCATCTCCTTACTCCAAAGCAAAGATGGTACAGGGGTTCTAGTATAAGGCATGCTTAGCAAACTGTACTATACACGTGAACTTTCCAAGTGAAAGAATTTAAATAGTGGACACTACCTGCTAAACATGCTAAGAAAGTAGGTAGGTAGGGTCCTTACAGAGTACATAAAACAGGGAAAAAATTCAATTGTACATATTCACAGTCCAAAAGAGGACCTTAGTTCATCAGCACATTCTGCTATATTGCAAAGGGAAGGTGAGAGTGTAGGGCCTTAGTCTACTGAAGACAGCAGACAATTTCAATTGATGAATGAATGTTAGCAGTTTGCTAGAAAGAACTTTGGGAGTAAACGGTATCTCCTGCAGCACTGCAAAGGAGGTATGATAGTTCTGGAAGTAATAGGGTTGTGGAAAACTACAATTCTGCATATTAACTATTCAGATGTAAAAGTCTTAGCAGTGGGCACCACCTACTGGAAGGCTTAGAAGTAGGGGTGAGGGTGTCTCCTCATCTAGTGCATAAGAACCTGGACAAATTTAATTATGCACATTAATAGGACAAGTTAGGGGTCAGCAACCCTGGTATACTCAATGACATACAACAGGGTAGGATGAACTAAGCTACAGTCATATACACTAATGCCCAAGGGATATGGTATGGTTAATTAAAACCATGTACTTTGTACAAATGTAAGGATTAAGTAATGGGAACTCCCTGCTAAAAGGTAAAGAGAGTGGGAAGAGAGGTGCCCTTATTTAGTGTACAAGAACATGCACAAATGAAATTATGCATAATCACAAGCCATGAAAAAAGGCCTTAGTGATCAGTACTCCCACTGTAAAAGGCGTTTGAGAGGGTAGTACCTTATTCAAATGGGATGAAGCATGTGTAGTTATGTACATTAATATCCATGGTACATAGCTGTGGTCAATGACAATTGTGCTCCTTGACTGCTCAAATGTAACAGCCTTGTGGAGGGGGCACTCCCTGCATAACAGATAACAGACAGAAGGAGTGGGGAGAGGTGTTCTTCTCTAGTACACAGGAACCCAGACAAATACAATCATGCATCTTAACAGGCCAAGAAATGGGGCCTTATGGGTCAGAATTCCCTGTAGTACTTCAAAGGCAGTGTAAAGGCGAAGAATCCTAATTTAATTGTCATTACACACATTAACAGTTTGAGGAAGGGGCCTTAAATTGACAGCATCCCATGCAGTAAACCTCAAAGGTTCTGAGAAGAGTCAGGGACAAGTTAACTCAAAGGAGAGTGGACAACTGAAACTACACACAGCCACAGTTCCAAGAGAAAGGCTTTAATGTGGTCAGTCACCTCTGCTTTGGTAAGTGCGAAGTCCTGAACTTAAAGGTACAGTTGTGGACAACTGAGTGGGTACAAAACAATGAAGGTTGTGCAGATTAACTGCGTTAGTGTGTAAAATCTTGAGTAGTAGGCACCTCCCACTGGAATATAAACAGTATGGGGAGGATCCTTACCTGGTGTGCAGGTATAAGAGCAAATGTTAAGTATGCACACACAGTCCAAGAGAGTGAATCTTGGCTAGTCAGAAGCCCCTGCAATAACGTAAATGGGGCAAGGAAATGAGATCTTATTCTAACATAAGGGAGCAAAGATTGCTGTAATTATGCACATTTAAACAGCACAGGAGAAGCAGTCATAGTTGGTCAGCACCCCTGACACAGAGGTGTGATAGGGATGGGATCCCAGTGCAATACAGCACATTAACTGTCCAATAGAAAGACTGTAGGTGGTCAGTACCCCCCAGTATAATACTAAGAAGTAAGGGTATTAGCTTATCAAGAGGGCACATGTACATTAAGAGTCCCGAGGAAAGAATTTTGGGATACTAGCATCCCCTGATGTAAAAAAAAAAATTGATGTAAAAAAAACATTGGAATTTTGCACACCAATAGTTCCAGAAAAAAGTAACTGAGGTTATTAATTCAAAGAGCGTACAGAGGACTTAAATGAAAGACACAGTATGTCAACTACCATGGTTCACTTTATCCTAGTACAAAGGTCTTAAATAAAGTGCATCCACTGCTGAATACAAGTGAAGTTAGAGAAATCTTATCTAGTGCAGAGGAAAAGGAACAAATACAATTATGCACATTAACAATACAAAAGGGGGGGCTTGGTTTTCAGCAAACCCGTACTGTAATGTTAAAAGGGTAGGAGTGAATGGGATACATCTTAATTGTCCCAAGCACTTCTGAGGTGATGTAAAAGGAGAGGGCATGGGATCCTACACTAACAAGAGGGACCACAACTGCATTTAAGCACAGCCAGTCCCAAGTACCCTCTGCTATAATGCAGAGACTGTAAGATGACGTGGAAAAATATACTAACAAAGGGAACCACTGCTAAAATTAAGCACTTTATCCTTCCCAAATATACTCCCAGATAATGTAAAGAGAGTTCGTGCGCATTGGATCCTACAAAACAGAAGGTACCACAGCTGTGAGAATCTGACCAGCCCAAGTACTCTCTGCTATAACGCAAGAGTTGGAGGTGTAGGATCCTAAACTAAGAGAAGAGAACGCAGCTGCAATTAAGCACCTTTCAGTACCAAATCTGCTCCCAGGTAATATAAAGGGAGGAGGTGATCATGACTAGCAAAATGGACCACACCTGTATTTAAGCACATTAACAGTCCCAAGTACCATCTGCTGTAATGCAGCAAAGGGAGTTAGAGGGCATCGGATCCTAGACTAACAGAGGGCACCACAGGTGCAAATGAGCACTTTAACGGTCTCAAAAATCCTCCCACATAATGTAAAGGGAGTAGAAGGGGATGGGATCCTAAACCAACAAAAGTGACTAGCCAGCAATTAAGTATTTTAACAGCCCCAAGTACCCACTGCTATAATGCAAAAGAGGAGGAGGGCATGGGGAAACTAGACACACAAAAGGGACCGCAGCTCCAACTGAGCATTTAAACAGTCCCCAGTAGATCCTCAGGTAATGCAAAGTGAGTTGGAAGACATAGAATCCTAGGTTAACAAAAGGGATCAGGAGAGCAATTAAGCCCATTAAAAGTCCCAAATATCCTCTGCTGTAATGGACAGAAAGTTAGAGGGCATGGGATGCTTGACTCACAGAAGGGACCACAGCTGCAAATGAGCACATTACAGTCCCAAATCTGTTCCTAGGTAATGCAAAGGGAGTTGGAAGGGACTGGAAACTAGACTAATAGAAGGGACGACAATTGTTAATTATGCAAGGTAACATTCCCAAATCTGCTTTCAGTAATAGGGGAGAAGGAAACAAGATCCTAGACTAACGGACAGGACCACACCTGCAATTAAGTACTTTAACAGTCCCAAGTACCATCTGTTGGAATGCAAAGAGAATAGGAGGGCATAGGAAACTATACTAAGAAAAAAATTCTCGATTTAGTAGTGTGGCACCTTCTAACAGTCCCCAAAATCCTCCCAGGTAATGTAAACAGAGTAGGAGGACACGGGATCCCAGCAATTACAGAAGGTACAACAGCAGCATTTAATTAACAATTAACAATTGTTAATTAGCATTTAATTAACAATTAACAATCAAATGAATGTAAACAGAGTAGGAGGAGATGGGACCCCAGGAATTACAGAAGGTACAACAGCAGCATTTAATTAACAATTAATTAGCATTTAATTAACAATTAACAATCCCAAGGACCCTCTGCTGTAATGTAAATTGAACAGGAGGACTTGAGAAACTATACTAATAAAGAGACAACCGCTGCAATTAAGCAATTGAACAGTCCCAAATACACTGCCAGGTAACACAAAGGCAGTTGTAGGGCTTGGGATACTAGACTAACAGGAGGGACCACAGCTACGGTTAAGCCTATTAACAGTCCAATGCCCTCTGCTGTAATACATTTGGAGAACACTGGGATCCTATAACAACAGAAGGGACCACAGATGCAATTAAGTACTTTTTAGTTCCAAATACTACCAGGTAATGTGTAGGAGATGGGATCCTAGACCACTAGAAGGAACCACAGGTAAAATTAAACATATTAATAGTCCCAAATAGTCCCTGCTGTGTGCAGGAGGAGTTGGAACACATAGGACCCAGACTAACAAAAGGGATCACAGTTGCAAATGAGCATATTAATAGTCCCAAATCCACTCCCAGATAATACAAAGTGAGTAGGAAGGGATGGGACCCTAGACAAAGAAAAGGGACCACAGCTGCAACTAAGCACTTTAACAGTCCCAAAGACAATCCCAGGGAATACAAAGGGAGTTCAAGGATGTGAAATCCTAGACTAACAGAAGGGCCCACAGCTGCAATTAAACACCTTAAAGGTCTCAAGTACCCTCTGCTGTAATGCAAAGGAAGTAGGAGGGCATGGGAAACTAGACTAACAGAAGGCACTGCAACTGCAGTTAAGCACAGGAACAGTCCCAAATGCCCTGCCATGTATTGGAATAGAAGGGGAATGGGATCCTAGACTGACTGACTGAAGGCACAGCTATATTCAAGCACCTTTGGTGCCAGGTATCCTCTGCTATAATGCATCGGGAGCTGGAGAGGATGGAATCCTACATTAACATAAGGGGCAAGGCTTCATTTAAGCATATAAGAGACTCATAAACATTATGTATAATGCAAAAGGAGTTAGGTGGGTATAGGATTCTACCTTAATATAAGGGACCATAGCTTCATTTAAGCACTTTAATAGTCTCATGTAATAGTCTCATGTAAACTCTGTAATGCAAACTGGTGGCAATTAACTCTGGTGGCAATTAAGCACATTAACACATTAACAGTCCCCCAAGTATCCTCTGCAGAAATGCAAAAGAAGTAGAAGGGGATGGGATCCTAGATGAACAGAAGGCATCATAGCTGCCTCTGAGGACCTTAAAGATCCCAACTACCTCTACTGTAATGCATAGGGAGTTGAAGAGGATGGAATCCTACCCTTAAGGGACCATGGCTTCATTTAAGCATATTAACAATCCCATGGGTGCTCCATGATAATGCAAAGGGAGTAGGTAGGGATGGGATCCTAGTCTAAAAGAAGGGACCATAGCTGCATTAGAGCCCATTAACAGTCCCTCACACCCTCAGTGGTAATGCAAACCCTGTAGGAGGGGACGGGATCCCAAACAAACAGAAGGGACTATAGCGCCAATTATGCACATTAATAGTCCCAAGTATCCTCTGCAGTAATGCAAAACAGGAGAGGACGGAAACATTAACAGAAGGAGACACAGCTACATTTAAGCACCTTAAAGGTCTCAAGTACCCTCTATGTAATGCTAAGGAAGTTAGGTGGGGATGGGATCCTACACTAACAGAAAGTACCACAGCTGCCTTTGAGGACCTTGAAGATCCCAACTACACAACTCTGCTGTAATGCATAGGAAGTTAGAGAGGATGAAATCCCTACACTAACATATGGGCTGTAGCTACATTTAAGCACATTAATGGTCCCATATACCCTCCATGAGAATGCAAAGGGAATAGGAGGGGATAGAATTCTAATCTAACAGAAGGGACCATAAGTACATTTAAGCATATTAACTGTTCCTCGCACCATTGGAGGTAATGCAAACCCTGTAGGAGGGCATGGGATCCTAGACAAACAGAAAAGACTATAGTGGCAAGTAGGCACCTTAACAGTCCCATGTATCCTCTGCAGTAATGCAACGTAGGAGAGTACGGAAACAAACAAGGGGACGCAGCTTTAAGCGCCTTAGAGGTCCCAAATACCCTCTATGGCAATGCACAGGAAGTTAAGAGAGAATGGAATCCTACATTAACATAAGGGATCATAGCTGCATTTAAGCATATTAACAGTCCCAAGTACCCTCTGCAATTATGCAAATGGATTAGGCGGGGATGGAATCTTAGGTTAACTGAAGAGACCTTAGCTGCCTTGAAGCACATTAACAGTCCCTTGAACTTTTTATGGTATTGCAAACCCTGTAGGAGGGAACAGGATCCTAGACAAACAGAAGGGACTGTAGTGGCAGTTAGGCACATTAACAGTCCCTTGTGCCTACTGTAGTAAATGGAAACCCAAAAAAAGGATAGGATCCTAGAACAGACGAGAAAGTAGCTGCATTTAAACAGTTAATTGTCCCTTGAACCTTCTGTAGCAATGCCAGTTTAGGAGAGGATGCGATTACAAACAGAAGGGACTGTGGTGGCAATTAGGCACATTAACAGTCCCAAGTATCCTCTGCAGAAATGCAAAGTAGTAAGAGGGGATAGGATCCTAGACTAACAGAAAGCACCAGAGCTGCCTCTGAGGACCTTGAAGATCCCAACTACTCTCTGCTGTAATGCATAGGGAGTTGAAGAGGATGGAATCCTAAACTTAAGGGACCACAGCTTCATTTAAGCACATTAACAGTCCCCTGGATGCTCCATGATAATGCAAAAGGAGTAGATAGGGATGGGATCCTAGTCTAACAGAAGGGACCATAGCTGCATTAGAGCACATTAACAGTTCCAAGTACCTTCTGCAATAATGCAAACAGACTTAGGTGGGGACCAGGTCCTAGGTTAACAGAAGAGATCTTAGCTGCGTTTAAGCACATTAACAATCCCTTGTACCCTCTGTGGTAATGCAAACGGTGTGGAATGGGATGCCATGCGATGCTAGACTAACAGAGGGGATTGTAGCAGCAATCAGGCATGCTAACAGTCCCAAGAATCCTCTACAGTAATGCAAAGTAGGAGAGGATAGGAACATAAACTAACAAAGGCAGCTTAAAGCTGCCTTTAAGCACTCTGAAGGTCAAAACTACCCTCTGCTGTAATGCACAGGGAGTTGGCCAGGATGAAATCCTACACTAACATAAGGGTCTGCAGATTAACAGTCCCATGTACCCTCCATGATAATGTAAAGGGAGTATGTGGGAATGGGTTCCTAGTCTAACAGAAGGGACAACTGGTTCATTAACAGTCTCAAGTATCCTCTGCAATAACGCAAAGAGAATTAGGTGGGGATGGAAACCTAAGTTAACAGAAAAGACAGCAGCTGCATTTAAGCACCTTAACAGTCCCTTGTACTCTCTTTATGAGTAATGTACTCTCTTTATGAGTAATGCAAACCATGCAGGAAAGGATAAGAATCTAGACAAACAGGACTATAGCGGCAATTACGCACATTAACCATTCCAAGGAGCCTCCGCAGTAATGCAAAGAAGTAGAAGGAGATGGGAACAGAAACAGAAGGGGCCATGCCTGAATTTAAGCACCTTAAAGGTCTCAAGCACCCTCTGCTAAAATGAAAGGAAGTAGGAGTGCATGGGAAACTAGATTAACAGAAGGGACTATAGCTGCAATTTAGCTCATTAACAGTCCCAACCACCATCCTCTAATGCAAAGAAAGTGGGAGGGCATAGGATCCCAGACTAAGAGATCGGACTGTAACTGCAGTTAAGCACATGAACAGTCCCAAATGCCCTGCCATGTAATGTAAAGGGAGTAGAATGGGAATGGGATCCTAGACTGACAGAAGGCACCACAGCTATGTTCAAGCACCTTAAAGGTGCCAAGTACCCTCTTCTATAATGGAGAGAGTTGGAGAGGATGGAATCCTACATTAACATAAGAGACAAAGCTGCATTTAAGCACAATAACAGTCCTGTGTACACTGTGTGCTAATGCAAAGCGAATAGAAGGTGGACGGCATCCTAGACCACTGGAAGGGACCACAAGTAAAATTAAACATATTAATAGTCCCAAATAGTCCCTGCTGTGTGCAGGAGGAGTTGGAACACATAGGACCCAGACTAACAAAAGGGACCACAGTTGCAAATGAGCATATTAATAGTCCCAAATCCACTCCCAGATAATACAAAGTGAGTAGGAAGGGATGGGACCCTAGACAAAGAAAAGGGACCACAGCTGCAACTAAGCACTTTAACAGTCCCAAAGACAATCCCAGGGAATACAAAGGGAGTTCAAGGATGTGAAATCCTAGACTAACAGAAGGGCTCACAGCTGCAATTAAACACCTTAAAGGTCTCCCTCTGCTGTAATGCAAAGGAAGTAGGAGGGCATGGGAAACTAGATTAACAGAAAGGACTGCCACCGCAGTTAAGCACAGGAAGAGTCCCAAATGCCCCACCATGTAATGTAAAGGGAATAGAAGGGGAATGGGATCCTAGACTGACTGAAGGCACCACAGCTATATTCAAGCACCTTTGGGTGCCAGGTACCCTCTGCTATAATGCATCGGGAGCTGGAGAGGATGGAATCCTACATTAACATAAGGGGCCAGGCTTCACTTAAGCACATTAACAGTCCCATATACACTGTTGTGCTAATGCAAAGCTAACAGAAGGGATTGTAACTGCAATTAAGCCCATTTACAGTCCCAGGTAGCCTCCGCAGTAATGCAAAGGAAATAGAAGGGGACAGGAACATAAACTATCAGAAAGGGCCATAGCTGCATTTAAGCACCTTAAAGCGCCCAAGTACCCTGCGCAGTAATGCACAGGGCGTTAGAGAGAATGGAATCTTACAGTGATGTAAGGAACCATAGCTGCCTTAAAGGACATTAACAGTCTCAAGTACCGTTTGCAATAATAATGCAAAGGAAGTTAGAGGGCTGGATCCCAGGTTAAGAGAAGAAACCACAGCTGCCTTTATGCACATTAATAGTCCCTTGTACCTTCTGTGGTAATGCAAATGCTGTAGGAGGGGATGGGATCCCAGACAAACAGAAGGGACTATAGTGGCAAGCAGGCACATTCAGAGTCCCAAGTATCCTCTGCAGTAATGCAAAATAAGAGAGGATGGGAACATAAACAGAAGGGGCCATAGACCGTCTTTAAGCACCTCAAAGGTCTCAACTACCCTCCGCTGTATTGCAAAAGAAGTAGGAGCGCATGAGAAACTAGATTAACAGAAGGAACTACAGCTTCAATAAGCTCATTAATCGTACCATTGCACCTTTCCTAATTCAAAGGGAACAGATGGGGATAGGATCCAACCCAAGGGACCGTAACTGCAATTATGCGTATCAACAGTCCCAAGTACCCTCTGCAATAATGCAAAGGAATTTAGACAAGAAAGGATCCTAGGTTGAGACCATAGCTGCCATTTAAGCACATTAGCAGTCCCTTGTACCCTCTGTAATGCAAACTCAGTGAGAGGGAGGAGGCTGGGATCCTAGACAATCTGAAAGGACTCTGGCAGCAATTATCCACATTACAGCCCCCAGTATCCTCTGCAGAAATGCAAAGGAAGCAGGAGGGGATGGGATCCTAGATGTACAGAAGGCACCACAGCTGCCTTTGAGGACCTTAAAGATCCCAGCTGTACAACTCTGCTGTAACGCACAGGGAGTTAAAGAGGATGGAATCCTACACTAACATAAGGGACAGAGCTGCATTTAAGCACATTAACAGTCCCACGGACACTTTATGCTAATATAAAATGAGTAGGAAGAGATAGGAACCTGGACTAACAAAAGGGATTAATAGCTGCGATTAAGAACATTAACATTTCCAAGTATTCAGTGCAGTAATGCAAAGGAAGTAGGAGGGAATGAGAGCACAGACTAACAGAAGGGACCATAACTGCCTTAAGCCCTTAAAGGGCCCAAGTAGCCTCTGCAGTCATGCAAAGGGAGTTAGGTGGAAATGGGGTTCTAAGTTAACCACAGGAGACACTGGGGATCACAATTTTGCATATGAACAATTTTAAGAAAACAGCCTTTGATAATTAGCACCTTTTAGATGTAAAGATGGTGCAGAGTCCCTAATACAAAGGCTCAGTCTAATCAATTAATATTGTACACATAGTGTCCTACGTGTATAGTTCTTGAGTAGTAAAGGTCCCCTGCTAGAATACAAAGGGATTGGGTGTGGCTAGTTCACAGAACACGTGCCAATGCAATTATGAAAATTATCAATGCCAGAGGATCCTTGAGTTATCAGCCCACATTACAGCGTGCAAATGGGATACAATGACCCTTTCAAATGGACAGGACTCTGTACAACTGTAACAGTGCAAATTAACTGTCCAAGAACTGAGTTCTTGCATAATCTGCACTCCCTAGCAATATCCCAAAGAGATTAGGATGGGGTGGGATTTCATTTTTTATTGCACAGCACCATGGATATATGCAATTATGCACATCAACTGTTTAAAAGAAGTGACCTCGGATAATCAGAACTCCTCATAAGCAATGGCATAAAGATAAGGTTGTATCCTAGACTAACTGTTGGGGCAATGGGCAGTGAGGATTTTACATATTAATGCTAGGTAGTAAGCAGTTTGTGCTACCTAGGAGTAATGAAAAGAGCAAGGGTGGATCGCATCTTTTAGGCAGGACCAAGAACAATGATGACTGTATGCATTAATATCCCAAAGCAAAGGACTTAGAGAGGATGGGCACCTCTGCTACAATGCAAAGAAGTTGCAAAGGATTTGTGTAATGAACAGGGGTGTGGACAATTGGGATTATGCTCATTAATCATTCAAGGAACATGGTCCCAGGTAGTCAGCACTTCCTAGTAGCAGTGCAAAGGGGATGAAGGGACATTGATTACTGGGCAAGACAACATATAATTACAATTTGGTACCTTAATCCCAGAAGCGGGACAAAAATGGTAGAGCGCTTCTGTTTAATGAACAAGGCTGATACGATTGGGACTGAGCATGTTAACTCTTTGAAGACTCATGTTTTCCGCACCCACTCCTGAATTCAGCAAAAGGGTTTTGGACTGGGATCCAATCCAATGGGCAGGATTATGGACAATTAAAATTACACTCAGCGTAGAGTTCAGGTGATTAGCACAATTTGTGAACACTGCCCAGAAAACTGGGACTGTGACTACTGCACCAATGACAGAGGAATGGTTTCTCCTTCCTCAAGGGCAGGGAGAGATAACGAATAACCAAAATTAGGAATAGGTGTCTGATATGAAGCTTTCAACCAACATTTTCTAACAATAACACAAAGGTTTGGATTGTTCTAACATGGGACAGTGGACAAATGGGACTGTGTACCTTAATTGGAAATGACTCAGGTAGTCAACTCAGGAAATAAGCAATGCTAGAAGAAGAGTATTCCAGTCTTATGGGCAAATAATGGACAATTTATTTTTAGCACCAAATCAATGCAAGTTGGGAATGACTTTAGGGGTGATGGCTGGGGCTGGGGCTGGGGCTGGAGCTGGGGCTGGGGCTGGGGCTGGGGCTGGGGCTGGGGCTGGGGCTAGGCCTGGGCCTGGGGCTGGGGCTGGGGCTGGGGCTCGGGGCTCGGGGCTGGGGCCTGGGGCCTGGGGCCTGGGGTCTTGGGCCTGGGGCTGGGGCTGGGGGCTGCGGGGTGGGGCTGGGGGCGGGGGCTGGGGGCTTGGACTGGGCCGCTGAGGCTGAGACTGAGGCTGAGGCTGGGGCAGTGCTTGACACAGGGCAGGGGAAGGGCTGGTGTCAGATGGTGGGAGTGGGGCAGTTGCTGGGAGCAGGGCTGGGAAGGATCTGGGGGCTGTGGAGACAAGGCACCACAGAAAATTGAAACTGTGGGCATTAACACTCAATAGTGTTTTACTAGAGGAACAAGTCCACAGCAAGTAAAGTTTTCTGACAAATAACTTATTAATTAGTGCAGCATTCCGGATGGGAACAAAGCAAGGCCTGGACTGGAGTGGACCTTCAAATATTCCTTATTACATTTAACCATAAGTTAAAATTTTAATTATTTCTGAGTTATGACTCTTCAAAAATCCAAAAGGAAGTAGTTTATTAAGTCAATTTCAAAATAAAAAGTAGCAAAAAGTTTTTAAATGCCGGTTTGACTTTGACTATCTAAAGCCAAAAAAATAGTTTAAGCAATCTGTAAAAAAGAAATTGAAAACTTTAAGGAATTTTAAGGAACCCAAAAATGAAAACTCATTTAACATAACTGAATTCTACAAATAAGCTCCTAAAAACATTCCCACAATAGTCACTTAAAGGTTAAAACTAAAACTAGCAAACCACATTATCAAACTATATAAGACTGACATCCAAGAAATAAATATAAATCAAAATCCGACCCCAGCATTAGCCACGGGGTAGGTGTTCCTCTTGAGGAAGGCAGGGATTCCTCTTCTGCCACCTGTTGGCCAACGATCATCTGTGATCCATTCTGGTTCTTGCCAGGACTCACCACCATGTTCACACCTGGCAAGCATGGAGCACTGCCCCTGGCCACATTGCAGAAGAGCAAAGGCCGGGGGGGGGGGGGGGGGTACACTAGCCATAGGCCATGGGACCAGTGCAGAGAAATGGGGGTTAGGTTCAATCCAGAGCCAAATAGCCAGCACTGCAAGAGGCAGTGCTGGAGGGGAGGGAGCAAATTAGAGGGGAGGGAGCAAGTGAGAGGGGAGGGAAGTGGTAAAGGCAAGTGTCCTTGGAAAGACCTTGGGTACCACCCACTGGGAGAAGACGTACAAACATGGCTCCTCTGCTTCCTTCTGACTGGCTGAATAAAGACGGCAGTGAGGTGCTATGCTAACTCACACAGACTAATTCCATCCTCCAGTAATTGGCTATGCCCAATTCTACCACCCTTTCTGATTGGGTGGGTCATGCGGCAATCCAACATTGTCCATCCCACCTTTCTCCCATTTTTCGCGGCAAACACGACAACGCCCGCCATCTTTAACAATGCGGCAGGCCCACCTGGTGCAAAGCCCGCCAAGAATGTACCGGGCAAAAATCCCCGCCATGACGTCCACGTGACAAACTGCCATGATAACCAAATGACAAGGTCTGCCATATTGCCCCTGTGGCAAAACCTGTCAGAAAATGCATGCGGCAAAGACAAGAGCCCGCCATGTTTTACACTGCGGCAAGTACTCCAGCCGCCATCTTTTACTATGTAACAGAATATTTGCACCGCCATGCTGTGCACTAGAACAAAGACACCACCATGATGTGGCCTTCCCGCCACATGAACACTGCGGCAAAATTGGGTCCGCCATTTTGGACACTCTAACAAAGCAGAGAGCCATGCTGAGCAATGCCGAAAACCCAAAATCGCCATTTTGAGCCGTGTGCCTAAGTGTTCTCCCTATCATTTTCAACCAGCCTCTTGTAACATGACACAAGACCATCCTATTTTTCTACTTCATGATACCACAGTTCATGCAAAGCTCCTAACAAGCCCCAAATCAGCTCACTCAAAACATTTAGCTAATGCAACGCATATAGCTGCCTCTGCCTGTCCCGCTATCCATCTTAGCTCCCTAATTTATAGTTGGCACAAACAACCAGCCCCTAGCCGACCCACTAAAGTGGCCGCCATCTTTCCTCCCCAGCCTAACTAACCCCTTAGCCTAACTGCAAAGTCATCTCCCAGCCAAAGCCGCAGGTCCACTCACACAACACCAAACGTTTAGCAGCATAAATTTGTAGACATTCCAGATAGCACAACCAACACTTCCATCCGTAAAAGGCCCCGATGGGCAATGAGAAAAAAAAAAAATCTAAACAGGTATCCACAGCCCCGATGGGCAAGGAAAAAAAAAATTAAGGCAGGTATCCGAGGCCCCGATGGGCAAGGGGAAAAAAAAAATAAAAGCAGGTATCCGAGGCCCCGATAGGCCAAAAAGTAAAATTTTTTTTAAAGCAGGTATCCATTGCCCCGATGGGCCAGGGGGTTGGGAAGAGAGAGGGGGACACAGCAGGTATCCGAGGCCCCGATGGGCTGAGGGGAAAAAAAAAAAAATAAAAGCAGGTATCCGCGGCCCCGATGGGCAAATTAAAAAAAAAAAAAAAAAGAATTAAAAGGCAGGTATCCACAGCCCCGTTGGGCAAAAATAATAATAATGACAATAATAATAATAATGAAACCCGGTATCCGCAGCCCCGATGGGCAAAATATAGAATAGAGAAGAAAAAAGAAAACTAAAATAATTCCAGTGAAAAATTCCTTTAAAATTGAAAATCGCCTCAAAATATCCCAAATATCTGAAAAATAGGGAGGAGGTGTCAAGAAAACACTCGAAGGAAGTTTAGAATTATTAAAATATTTTATGGAATTTTGGTGAATTTTCTTAAATAAATACGCCATAAGAGGTGGTTGAGACTAGAAAATGTTCCAGAAAGAACCACACGGGCAAAGATATCCACCGTTAGCGAGCTTCCAAACCGGGAAAGGAAGAAATATGGCGGCAGCAGCAAATTTCAGTGCTTTAAGAAGTGAAGGGGAGGGGACCTGAGGGCGGAGGGAGTAGAAGAGGAGTGGCTTAGAAGATTGAAAGCCAGACATCTTTGTGGTTTAACTGGTTCAAAATTTAACCAGTAACAAGAAAAAGGGAGCTTTCAAGAAAACAGCAACATGTTAGGAAGAACACTAGACTGGAAGTAGGCTTCATTTCTTGACCACAAATTCAATGGGTTTTCAATGGGTTCTTATCTATAAAATAGGGACGTTGAGTAAATCAAATTAGGTAACTGTTGCTAAAATTCTCCACAAACAGCATAGCAAATGAAAGGGTTTTAGTTTAGTTTGGTTTTGAAATGGGAAGAAGGGGGAGGTAAAGCTTTGATATGTTGATAAAGAATCCCAATACCTCTTTCAGCCAGAGTTTATAACTCCCCCACCAAACGTTTTAACCAAGGAAGCTAGAAAGGGCACTACATTAAGGTTAGATCCCTCTCCAAAGGACTTTCTCTTCCATTATCTAATGAGATAGTGCCCGTTTATTCCTATGTTTTTTACAGATAATGAAGCTGTTACGTGATATGCATGAAGTCACACACCATGATTTTGAGACAGCGTATTTTCTACTCCAACATTCTACCTTTGTATGACCCCGATCATAGAAATTAGAAGTGCTTTTAAGTCAAACGGTGAGCAAGAGAAAGGTAGGAACAGAAGGTAATTCACAGAATGTCATCTTGGCCTCTAAATAATCGAGAAGCTATACTGTTTGTGAGCTATTTGCAATTGTAAACCATGAGTCCTTAATCTTTAGTATTTTCCTGTTTCCTCCATGAATCTGATGACCCCTGACATTGAGCCAATCATAAAGGCACAACAGCGAAGATCACTCACGGGCAGTAAGTGATAGGCAAAAGCTCATATAAAAGCCAAAGTTGCCCCAGAAACCTAACTATTTCAGTGAGAAGCATTTAATCTCATAAACTGTTCTATGTTGTTTATCAAAGAAACAATGGAGAACCAGAGGGAGACAATGAAAACTAAGTACCACACAATGACTCCTAGAAAGTCAGAGGATACGTTGCCCTCCCACTGGCTGAACTAGAAAGTGTAACTATTACCCCAAATACTATCAGGTAAGCATGCCCTCCAGTCTCCAGAAAACAAAGTATATAAAATTTTCTTCCTTAAAGGATACACTCCATCTTCTAAGTGCTCTTGGTTCAGATACCAAAAAAAAAAGTATCTGATTTGTCATTCCAAATGAGGGAAATTATGTTGTACAAGTGGTACCTTTGAGAAGACAATGCTAAACACAAAGAGAATCTATTAACAGAATTTCAGTCTGAAAGATAATTTTCCACAAGAGCCTTCCTGAAAAATTAAACTATAGAGCAAAAGCCTACAAACAAGACTGTTATGCTTCCCAGATTTGGGGCAGGAAATGGGATTATAATTCTGAATGTCTTTAAGATCTCACCTAATTTAAAAGTTTTCACAAATTTCTAATGAAAGAAATAGGGGGAAGGGAGTCTTATTGTATAGGTTGGTAAATTGAGATTGAGGGATATTGATTTTTTTTTTTTTTACTTTTGGTTTAAAAGCTAGTGACAGCATTAGGATCCCAGAGTAGAGGTCCTTGGATTCATACCTTTTGTTGCACTTTAGTGAAATAATTATGTTGATAAGATTGCCTTGTGTATTAGATCTCTCTAGTGAGAACTGTGGAATTTGTGTGGAGTTCTAAATCACCATAATGATCATGGTATATTTCAAAAATAATAATCACACCTGTAAAAGTCAGTCTCTACAACCACTTTGATACCACTCAGTTATCAGAGAAAAACAATGATTATATGAGTACTATTCCCTTAACACCTGGGCTTTCTGCCTGGACTCACCAGTAGGACTTAAAAATCAAGCCAACTACCATCAGCAGCAACAACATCAGGTCACCTGAACTAATAATCTTAACTCCTTCTCTACAGACCATGAACTAATAGTATCACCAAGAATCTGACCCCCCCCAACAGAATTTAATGTGTTTCAGTTTATAGTGTTTTTAGCATAGGTTACCAATCATCAAGGTAACTAGGCCTGCCTAATACAGCTCTGTCCAATAGAATTTTCTACAATTGTGGTAATGTTCTATACTTTCTAGACCTTGGGTTAAAGAAATTTTTCTTTTTTTTTAATATTTTATTTATTTGTCAGAGAGAGAGAGAGGGAGAGAGAGCGAGCAAGCACAGGCAGACAGAGTGGCAGGCAGAGGCAGAGGGAGAAGCAGGCTCGCCGCCGAGCAAGGAGCCTGACATGGGACTCGATCCCAGGATGCTGGGATCATGACCTGAGCCGAAGGCAGCCGCTTAACCAACTGAGCCACCCAGGCGTCCCTAAAGAAATTTTTCTTAAATAAGACTCAGATCATCAATTACAAAAGATTGATAAATTGGGCTTTTTAAAATTAAAATGTTTTGTTTCACAAAAACACCTTAAAAGGTAAAAGACAAGCTATCAACTGGTTGTCCCAGAGTTCTGCAGCCAGGCTCTGATTCCTGAAGAGCAGCCAAGCTAGCAGATTACTCCTGTCGGCTCTCACAGTAATTTCTTTCATGGCATTGGGTGAGATTAAGCCACCAAAATGGTGATGACATGATGATTCTAGGTGACTGTCATTCACATCAGACACAGGACATTTTCAGTCTCTAAGCTACTAAGATCCACAGCCGACACAAGCTAAAAGAACTGCAGAAGCAAGAAATCTATATTCTTCTGATACAAAAGTTTCTGGAGTCATTGCATTGGAAGTTATAACAGTGTTGCTACCTTTTCTTATAATGGAAAGTATAAAATTAGCCAGGTATGGTGCATCGACAATAAAGAACTTGAAGAAATGGTTTCTGGGCCTGAAAAGGAAGAGATGGTACATGGCTGTTATGAAGAATTTCCACATAAACTGTTGAATAAAAAAAAAAATCTGTAACTACCTCTTTCTACCCATTATTCTAAATCTTCATTGTTAAATTACTGTACTTCACATGGGCCCATGAATTTTAGAATATATTTTATTTTTTTTAAAGATTTTATTTATTTATTTGACAGACAGATCACAAGTAGGCAGACAGAGAGAGAAGGGAGGAAGCAGGCTCCCCGCTGAGCAGAGAGCCCGATGCGGGGCTCGATCCCAGGACACTGGGATCATGACCTGAGCCGAAGGCAGAGGCTTTAACCCACTGAGCCACCCAGGCGCCCCTAATTTTAGAATATATTTTAATTGAATTACTTACATAGAAAGCTCTCCTACAAATTTTTGCCTAAAATCGTGCATGCCTTGGAGAAGCCCTGTTTTCTCCTGTCATTTATCACCTTTGGGCTTGAATTATTCCTCCCCCTCCCCTATCCTCAGATCTCAGTCCTTTACTTCACATTCTTCCCTTTGCCTTTACTACTACTACTTAGCTTTTTCCTGAGGCTATACCCTAGCTTTGTCCACATCTTCTACTTTGGGCTCCCAAATGCATGGAATACAACAGGAATTATATGAGAGGAAGGAATCAAGACCTCTTTCTAAAAGATTCCAATTATTCTACTTCTAGGCTTGTCATTTTGTTAACTTGTACTTCCTCTACCCTGCTCAACTAGTTCAAAAAAAGGCAAGAACTACCTGACTTAGCCGGCAGATGGCAGCATGAAATTATCAAAGAAATGCTGAGCCAGACTGTAGAAAAGGAGCCAAGGTCTTATACTAACCCCAACTAAGGTATGAGTTGAAAGGGGAAATACTCTATTCATACCAATTCAGTAGCAGAAGAAAGAGCAAAAGAAAAATACTCACATCCCCCTAATTCCAACAGTCCCTCTGAGTGGGAGTTTGTCCTTGGTTTCAATGCAGTGCCACTTAAAGAGGACTTTCATAAAGTGTTCAGAGTCCAATTAGCAGATTGGTGGGGGCCTTAAAGGCATTATTAATAAAAAAAAAAAACAGTTAAAGAAACTAGGACATATTACAGACACGAGTATACTTGGGGAAGGGCTCATTACAATTCATAAGGACTGTCTACAGTGGGAGAAAAAAGATAAGCTTTGTTGTGTGTAGCTTTATATAAATAAGGATGTCTGAATACTCTGAGCTGTCCAAAGATGGAACAAACTACCTCCAAAACTGGTAAGATGCCAGTCTCTGAAGGTAGGAAAGCCAAAGATGGATGAGAAGAATCCTCAGAGAGAAAATTTGGGCCCCATGCCCTGTAAGGATCTTCTAACTAGCTCAAGATCTTGTATATGGGATCTTACCTCTTCTATTTTTGTAAGGTTGCAATTAGTGATTACTACCATCACATAATAAGTGATCACTATGATTACATAGTAATAAGTGATTCTTATGATCAATTGAAGGCCAAAAATTTAGATAACCTAGATGAAATGGACAGATTTCAAGGAACGCACAAACTACCAAATTTGCCTCAAGAAGAAATAATAAATTTAAACAAACCTATAATCAAGTAAGGAGATTGAGTCAGTAATGAAAAACCTCCCAACAAAGAAAAATCCAGGACCAGAGGGCTTCGCTGGCAAATCTGCCAAAAGTCTGAGGAAAAGTTAACACCAATCATTCTCAAACTTTGCCAAAAAACAGAGTGGAAACACCTCCCAATGGATTCTATGATACCAAAGCCAGAAGAAGACACCACAAAAAAGGAAATCTACAGGTCAATAGTTTTTTATGTACACAGATGTAGAAATTTTCAGCAAAATATTAACATCAAATCCAGCACCATATAAAACATTTACACACCAAGACCAATTGGTACTTATCCCAGGAATGCAAGAGTACTTCAACATCTGAATATCATAATCATCTTTTTTTATTATTTTTTTTAGATTTTACTTATTTGTTTGTCAGAGAGAGAGAGAGCGTGTGCAAGCAGGGGGAGCGGCAGACAGAGGGACAAGCAGGCTCCTTGCTGAGCAAGAAGCCCAATGTGGGACTCTCTCCCAGGACCATGAGATCATGAGCTGAGCTGAGGGCAGATGCTTAACTGACTGAGCCACCTAGGTGTCCCTGAATATCATGATCCTCTTAATTGATATAGAAAAAGCATTTGATAAAATCCAACAATTTATCATCATAAGAACAGTCACAGGCTATAAATAGAAGGGAACTTCCTAAATATGGTATGGGGCATTTGTTTTTGTTTTGTTTTGTTTTGTTTTAATTAAAAACCCCACAGCTAATCACTCAATAGTAGAATTCTAGAAGTTTTCCCCCTAAAACCAAGAACAAGAATGCCTGCTTTCACCACTGCTTTCAGCATTGTCCTAGAAGATCTAACCCAATCAATTAGGCAAGAAAAAGATATAAAAGACATCCAAATTGGAAAAGTAGAAGTAAAATTATTTCTATTCATAGATGACATGATGATATATATATGTATATAATCTTAAAGCAATCAATAATATTATTAGTGCTAATAAATGAGTTCAGCAATGATACAGGCTACCAAATCAGCTGTATTTCTATACATTAGCAATGAACAATTTGAAAAGGAAATTAAAAATATTGTGCATGGTAGCCAAAAGATGGAAACAACCTAAATGTCCATCAACTGATAAATGGGTAAACAAAATGTGGTATAGCCATACAATGGAATATTATAGAACAATAAAAAGAACAAAGTACTGAGATATGCTACAAGGTAGATGAACCTCAAAAACATTATACTAATTCAAAGAAGGCACACACAAAAAGGCCACATATCACAAGATTCTATTTATATGAAATATCCAGACAATGCAAATCCAGAGTCAGAAAGGAGATTCATGATTGCTCGGGGCTGATGGGAGTGAGGGAAATGGACAGCTGCTTAATGGAAGAGGTTTCCTTTTAAGGTCATGAAAATGTTCTGGAACTAGATATTGGACATGGTTGTACAACATTCAAATGTACTAAATGTCACTGAATGGTAGACTTTAAAATGGTTCAGATGGTAAATTTTATGGTATGTGTATTTTATAACAATTTAAAGAAGAAAATGTTGGCAAAATGGGGGAGGTCGTGGACATATTGGGGCCCTGACCTACCATTTTAATAGTTTGATTACCCTGATAGAGAGAAGTCCAGCAGCTTCCAACCGTTCCAGCTACCCCAGCTATGGTACCAAACCAGTGACCAAAAACTATCATGGGTTTTCCAACCACAGCCAAGTTCCTGGTTGAAAGAAGCTGCATAAGTGACTCCAGACAATGCCACATTAATCAGAACTGCCCAGTTGAGCCTAGCCAATCCACAGAATCATGAGAAATAATGAATTGTTGATGTTTTAAGCCAAAAAAAGTAGAAAAATAATGTAGCCCCGGGTGATTTGACAGCACATAAAAGTTTACTTCTCCAAAAAGGTGAAATAGGAACAGACTATAGCTCACCTCTTTAAAAGGAATTCAACAAAGAAGCATAACTTTGAATAAAATAATCCACCAGAAATTGACCTGGTCCCAATTCCGAGCAGCATAGGCAATCAGTGGTAAAAGAGGAATGGCCATACTTGCCACTCAGAGCCATGTACTGTTTCTTTCTTATCACCTCTCAGATTAATTCTATCCAACTTGGGATATTTGGCTGTTCACATGGTTAATTTTGTTGTTGATATATACCAATCTAATAGGCTAATACGCTAGGTCAGTTGTTCTCAAGAGAGTGATAGATCCAGCAAACCAGCAGCATCAGAATTATTTCAAGTTGTTTGTGTTGGGTTCCTTTCTCTGCAATGATAATAACTACCACCATATATTGAACACATATTCCATGCAAAAGCTTTAAATATATTATTCCACTTAATGCTTACAAAATGTATTATAAGTAGTCTTCATCATACAGGTGCATAAATCAATCTCAGAGATCTAAGATGATCTGCCCAGGATCACACAAACTAGAAATGGAGAATACTGACATTTGAAACTGATCTGTCACTGAATGCTAGAAATATGTTTATTTAAAAACAGGATTTTAAATGGATAGGGAACTCCAAAATCTAGAGTCCTAGAAAGTAGGAGAGAGGAGCCCCAATCCACTATAGTGACATAATCACCATGCTGTACTTAGATCCTTAGAACTTTTATAACTGAAAGTTTGTACCCTTAGACCACCATCTCCCCATTTCCCCCACCCCACCCCTGGCAACTGCCATTCTACTCTCTGCTTCAAAGAGTTGACCTTTTTTTGATTCTACATGTAAGTGATATCATACAGTATTTGTCTTTCTCTGACTTACTCCACATAGCATAATGCCCTACAGATTTATTCATGTTGTTGCAAATAAAAGGATTTCCTTCTTTTTTATGGCTGAATAATATATGTGTACATGTATGTGCTGTATGTGTTCACAGATATATACAGTCACATTTTCTTTATCCATTCATCTGTTGATGGACACTTAGGTTGTTTCCATATCTTGGCTATTGTGTAATAATGTTCAGTGAACATGAGAGTGTAGATATCTCTTTGAGAAACAGATTTTATTTCCTTTGTATATATACCCAGAAGTGTGATTGCAGGATTGTAATTCTATCTTTAATTTTTAAAAATATTGCATTTATTTATTTGAGAGAGACAGAGAGCATGAGCGAGGGCGGGGGGGTGCAGAGGGAGAGGGAGAAGCAGGCTCTCCACTGAGCAGAGAGCCAGGCACAGGGCTCGATCCCAGGACCCTGAGATCATTACCTGAGCTGAAGGCAGATGCTTAACCAACTGAGCCACCCAAGCACCCCTCTATTTTTGATTTTTAACCTTCCATATTGTTTTCCACATTGCTGTACCAATTTACATTCCCACCAACAGTGTGCAAGATTTCTCTTTTTTTCTGGGTGTTGAGTTGTGTCAGTTTTTTATATATTTTGGATACTAACCCCTTATCAGATACGTTATTTGCAAATATTTTCTCCCACTCAATAGGTTTCCCTATAGTTTTGTTGATTGATTCCTTCACTGTGCAGAAACTTTTTATTTTGATGTAATCCCAAATTTTATTTTTGCTTCTATTTCCTTTGCCCCAGGAGACATATATAGAAAAACGTTGATATGGCCAATGTCAAAAAGGTTACTGCTTGCACAATCCTCTAGGATTTTTATTTAAAGATTATTTATTTTTTATTTTTTTAATTACAAAAATTATTTTTATTTTTTATCTATTTTTTTAAAGAAAGCACGAGCACATGCATGATTCAGGGTGGGGAGGGGTAGAAGGAGAAGGAGAGAGAGAGAGAATCTTAAGCAGGCTCCATGTCCAGCACAAAGTCTGATGCAGGGCTCGATTTCACACTACCCTGAGACCACGGCCTGAGTCGAAATCAAGAGTCAAACACTTAACTGACTGAGGCACCCAGGCACCCTTGGTCTTGGATTTTTATGGTTTCAGGTCTCACATTTAGGTCTTAATCCATTGTGAGTTTATTTTTGTGTATGGTGTAAGAAAGTGGTCCAGTTTCATTCTGCATGTAACTGCCCAGTTTTCCCAATACCATTTGTTAAAGACTACTTGGAGTATTCTGTGACTGGCATAGTCCCTGAATGCTAGCTTAGGTCTAGACCTACTAGGCAAACCCAAAGAACAGTTCCAATGCAGTTTCACTTAAATCTTCTTGTACTCCAAAAAGGACTTTTTCTAATTAGTCAAGTAGCTTTAAGCATAAATTCCCTGGAAACATGACAAGCTTCTAATCTCTCATGCAGAAATCCTTTTCCATTTTCTCTTTTTTAAGATTTATTTGTTTATTTGAGAGAGGAGGTGAGGGGCAGAGGAAGAGAATCTTCAAGCAGACTCTCGCTGAACACAGAGCCTGACACGGGACTCCATCCCATGACTCATGAGATCATGACTTGAGCCGAAACCAAGAGTCAGAGGCTTAACCAATTGAGCCACCCAGGCGCCCCTCCATTTTCAAAATAAGCAAAACCAAAACCATTTGCAAGCCTTAAAGGCACCTTTCCCTGACAACTTACTTATGTTGCACCTTTTTTGTTGCTCTTTAGCATCATTCTTTAAACATATCATTAGTTGCAAGAGCAGCCCTTCTGCTTAGAATTAAGTGGAAATAAGAGTTAAATGAGTTCGGGACACCTGGGTGGCTCAGTCAGTTGAACCTCTGGCTCTTGGTTTTGGCTCAGGTTGGGATCTCAGTGTTGTGAGATCAAGCCCCAGTTCAGGCTCTGCACTCAGGTTGAAGTCTGCTTGGGATTCTCTATTCCTCTCCCTGACGCCTCCCCCTGCTCCCGTTTTCTCTCTCTCTCTCTCCCTCCCTCTTTCTCTCATAAATAAATAAATAAATAAATAAATAAAATCTTTTTAAAAAGATTTAAGTGAGTTTCTCATGATGATTTTTTTTATTTTGAGATTATTATAGATTGATTGGCATGCAGTTGTGAGACATAATACAGAGAGACCATGTGTCATTTACTCAGTTTCACCCAATGGTAATATCTTGCAAAACTTAATAATATATTTCAACCAGAAAATGATGCCGACATAGTCAAAATACAAAACATTTCTATCCCTTGAAGAATGGGTCCTGTTGTCGTTTCTTATCCATAGCCACCTTCTTGTCCTAACCCCTCCACACACATCATGAACCCTGACAACCACTAATCTGTTTTCCATTTCTATAATTTTGTCATTTCAATAATGTTATATAAATGGAATCATACAATATGTAACTTTCAGGGGATGGGTCTTTTGCTCAGCATAATTCAGTAGAAATTCATCCTACTTGTCATATGTATCAACAGTTCATTCTTGTTATTGCTTAATAGCATTCCATGTATGGATGTATCTGTTTGTTTAGCTATTCATCTGTAGAAATACATCTGAATTGTTTACATTTTTTGGCTATTAAGAATAAGGCCATTATGAACATTCATTTACAGGGTTTTATGTAACCACGAGTTTTTATTTCTTTGGGATAAATGCCCAAGAATGAATTTGCTAGGTCATATGGTAGTGCATGTTTAATTTATAAGCTGCCAAAGTTTTTCCAGAGTGACTTATTATTTTACATTCCAACTGCAATCTATACGTGATCCAATTTCCCTGGCCCTTCACAAGCATCTGCTATAGACATTAGTTTTCATTTTAAGCATGTTGGTAGGTGTATAGTGATATTTCATTGTAACTGTATTTCGCAATTGGCTAATAATGTTGAATATTTTATTTTATTTTATTTTATTTTATTCATTTGACAGAGAGAGAAAGATCACAAGTAGGCAGAGGCAGGTAGAGAGAGAGGGGGAAGAAGGCTCCCGTCGAGCAGAGAGCCTGATGTGGGGTTCGATCCCAGGACCCTGAGATCATGACCTGAGCCGAAGGCAGAGGCTTAACCCACTGAGCTACCCACGTGCCCCAATGTTGAACATCTTTTACGTAGACTTTTATTTGCCATCTGTATAGGTACCACGGTGAAATGTCTTTTTACATTTTTGCCCACTATCTAATTAAATATTTGTTAGGTTTTTTTATTTCTACTATTGAGTTGTGAGAGTTCTTTATATATTCTAGATACTAGTACTTTGTGAGATATGTCGTTTGCAAATATTGTCTCCTGATTTGTAGCTTGTCTTCTTTATAGGGCCTTTTGCTGAGCAAAAGTTTTAAAATTTGATGCAGTGTAACTTATCAGTATTTCTTTTATGGATCTTACTTTTGGTGTCAAATACATGAACTCTTTGCCTCATCCTAAAGTCCAGAGATTTTCTCCCATGTTTTTCTAGAAGTCATATAGTTTTGCATTTTACAATTAATTTTGTGATCCATTTTGAGTTAATTTTTATAAAAGATATGATACTCAGGCAAGGGTTCATTTTGCTTATTTATGTCCAATTGTTCCACCATCATGTGTTTAAAAGGTTATCCTTGGGGTGCCTGGGTGTCACAGTTGGATGACTCTTGGTTTTAGCTCAGGTCATGACCTCAGGGTCATGAGATCAAGCCCCACACTGGGCTCCACACTCAGTGTGGAGTATGCTTAAGATTATCTCTCCCTCGGGGCGCCTGGGTGGCCTCTGCCTTCAGCTCAGGTCATGATCTCAGGGTCCTGGGATCGAGCCCCACATCGGGTTCTCTGCTCAGCGGGGAGCCTGCTTCCCCCTCACTCTCTGCCTGCTGCTCTGCCTACTTGTGATCTCTGTCTGTCAAATAAAGAAATAAAATCTTAAAAAAAAAAAAGATTATCTCTCCCTCTCCCTCTGCCCCTTCCACTTGTGCTCTCTCTCTTTCTCAAATAAACAAATAAATCTTTAAAAAAATTTTTTAAAGGTTATCTTCACTTCATTGAATTGCTTTTGCAACTTCAATAAGAACCAGTTGTACATATTTGTGTGTGTCTTGTCTAATTCTGTGTTTCTATTCTCTTCCACTCATCTATGCGGCTCTCTCTCTGCCAATACCATGTTGTTCTGATTACTCTAGATAGATAGTAGGCATATATTAGGTAGAATATTTATTTGTAGTCTATTTTTTCTCAAGATTGTTTTAGATATTCTAGTCCTCTGTGAAACATGTGGTTTGCTTCTGTCCTCCCATATAAATTTTAGAATAATCTTTCTATGTCTACAAGACGTGCTGCAATGTTGATAAGAATGTTATTAAACCCATAGATCAATTAGAGAAAATTGACATGTTTACTATGTTGAATTTTCCAATTCGTGGGCTGCCAAATCCCTATCAAAATCATGGACTTCTTATCCATAGCCACCTTCTTGTCCTACCCCCTCCACACACATCATGAACCCTGGCAACCACTAATCTGTTTTCCATTTCTATAATTTTGTCATTTCAATAATGTTATATAAATGGAATCATACAGTATGTAAATTTTGGGGGTTGGGTCTTTTGCTCAGCATAATAATGTGTGCTCAGTGGTAACTCTTTCCAATTATTTAGGTATAACTTTGTAATATTCAGCATATAGAGCCTTTTTTTGGGGATGAATATAAATGCTATATTTGTTTTAAACTTAGTTTTTACATATTTATTGTCAGTGTATGGAAATTCAGTTGATATTTGTATGTTGATTCTGTAGTTTGATGCATTGGTGATCTCATTAATTCTATGAAATTTTTTTTGTAGACTACCTCAGGATTTTCACATAGATAATCATAGTCCTCTGGAAAAAGAGACAGTTTTATTTCTTTCTTTCCAATTAGAAAGCCTTTTATTTCTTTTTGCCCTACTACAGTGGCTTGAACATCCAATAATATATCAAATATAAGAGAGTCATAAGAGCAAACATCATTTTCTCTCTCCCATTCTTAGGGGAAAATATTCAATCTTTCACCATTAAGTACAATGTCATCCATCGGTGTTTTTGTCAAAGCTTTTTATCAAGTTGAGAAATTTCCCCTCTAGTCCTCATTTTCTGAAAGCTTTTATTGGAAATTGGTGATGGACTTTATTCTGAAGCCATTGAAAAAGTATAGAAGAGTTTTTTTGTTTTTGTTTTGTTTTTAACCAACAGATTTCACTAATTGGGGTGAATAATTTGGCATTTCTGGCAAGATGGACTGATCATATCCAATAATGGCTCAATATCCAAAATGTATAAGGAATGTATACAACTCAAAACCAAAAAAATAATAATAATAAAACAAAAAAAACACCCAAATAATCCAATTAAAAATGGGAAGAAGACATGAACAGCCATTTCTGCAAAGACATACAGATGGTCAACAGACACATGAAAAGATGTTCAATGTCACTCACCATCAGGGACATGCAAATCAAAACCACAATGCAATATGACCTCACACCTCATAACAGCTAAAATAAAAAATACAAGAAACAACTTTTGGAAGAATGTAGAGAAAAAGGAACCCTCATGCACTGTTGGTGGGAATGCAAACTGGTGCAGTCACTGTGGAAAACAGTATGGAGGTTTCTCAAAAAATTAAAAATACAATTACCATATGATCCAGTAATTCCAATACTGGGTATTTTATCCCCCCCCCCAAAAAACAGTAATTTGAAAGGATATATGTACCCTTATGTTTATTGCAGCATTACTTATAATAGCCAATTTATGGAAGCAACTCAAGTGTCCACTAATAGACGAATGGGAAAAGAAGTGGTAAACACAGGAGGGGAATATTACTTGGCCATGAAAAAGAATGGAATCTTGTCATTTGCAACAACATGGATGGATCTAGAGGGTATAATGCTGAATGAAATAAGTCAGTCAGAGAAATACAAATGCCACATGATTTCAGTCATATGTGGAATTTAAGAAACAAAACAAAGGGACAAAGAAAAAAGAGACAAACAAAAAACAGACTCTTAAATATAGAGAACAAACTAGTCACTGCCAGAGGAGAAGTGGGGTGGTGGTGGATGAAATAGGTAAAGGGGATTAATAGTATAGTTATTGTGATGAGCACTGAATAATGTATGGAAGTGTTAAATCACTGTATTTTACACTTGAAACTAATATAACACTATATATTAATTACCTGGAAATTCTTATTTAAAATCAATTATCTGGGGGCGCCTGGGTGGCTCAGGGTTAAGCCGCTGCCTTCGGCTCAGGTCATGGTCTCAGGGTCCTGGGATCGAGCCCCGCGTCGGGCTTTCTGCTCAGTGGGGAGCCTGCTTCCCTCTCTCTCTCTCTGCTGCCTCTCTGCCTACCTGTGATCTCTCTCTGTCGGATAAATAAATAAAATCTTTAAAAAAATAAAAAATAAAAAATAAAAAATAAATTCAATTATCTGGGTGCCTGGGTGGCTCAGTGTGTTGAGCCGCTGCCTTCGGCTCAGGTCATGATCTCAGGGTCCTGGGATGGAATCCCGCATCCGGCTCTCTGCTCAGCAGGGAGCCTGCTTCCCTCTCTCTTTCTCTCTGCCTGCCTCTCTGCCTACTTGTGATCTCTCTCTGTCAAATAAATAAATAAAATCTTTTTAAAAAATAAATTCAATTATCCAACATATGGTGCATCATTAGTTTCAGGTGTCGTCTTCAATAATTCAACAGTTATATATAACACTCCATAGTGGAATTTTAAAAATAAGTAAATAAATATATACATATATATTTAAAAGATGGACTGGTTGGAAGTAGACAAGGTAGGAAGCTGCTAAATTTTCTTGTGGTCATCCTCTCCTTTCTAGTCCTACTGTTTTTTAAATAATTTTTAATTTTTTTATTAACATATAATGTACTATTAGCCCCAGAGGTACAGGAATCGCCAGGTTTACACACTTCACAGCACTCACCATAGTACATACCTTCCCCAATGTCCATAACCCCACCACCCTCTCCCTACACCCCTCCCTCCAGCAACCCTCAGTTTGTTTTGTGAGATTAAGAGTCTCTTATGGTTTGTCTCCCTCCCAATCCCACCGTGTTTCATTTATTCTTTTCCTACCCCTCAAACCCCCCACGTTGCCTCTCAACTTCCTCATATCAGGGAGATCATACAATAATTGTCTTTCTCTGATTGTCTAGTCCTACTCTTCATATCTTCATTCAGATCATAGATTAATGAGAAGGGCTCAGGAATTTAAAACCTGACAGAGGGGAGAAGGTAATAAACACCACTAGAAAGGGAAGTAGCCATTTCTGAGCCTGCCTACAAGATAGAGTACAAGCTCCTTTGTCCACGGAAAGGCATTCATGACTGGATCTTAGAAGCTTATCTCCTAATTCAGTAGCAGCAATTTGAGATAACAGATTAGACACTTGGTGGAGATAGCCATGAGCATACTAGAACCTCAAGTTACAGCTCAGCTGGGAAGACGGTCTACAAAAATTAACTATAATGTTATGCAAAAAAGAAATAAATGCTTCCCTTTTTTGGTGGGGGAAACCTCCCCTCCCTCATGCCATTTTGCACTCTGGCATACTACCCAACCCAGCCACTGTCCCACATTCCAGAACCTTTCAGACATTTCTTCAGCCCCCAACTCATCTATTAAATTATAACCACTCTTTCTGCACCAGTTCCTCCAGCCAAATCAGAGAATTTGAATAGAGCTAAGATTTTCATGACTAATCCTGAATTAATAAGTTTGTCTACGACTCTCAGATAAAATAGTTTCATTTTGTAACTTTTTTTAAAATTAAGCTCTAACCCAACATGGGGCTTGAACTCATGACCCTGAGATCAAGAGTTGCACACTCTACAGAGGGAGCCAGGCATGCTCACCCAAAATATTTGCATTTTAGCAAAACCTGATTGAGGTGGAATTTCAAATATAGGTGCTATATATGTGGCTGCCTATTCTTCCCATATATAGAGCTGACCTTGTGATATGGTATGTTATGCCCCAACTACCTGGCTCTGGAAATCATGATGAAGTCAGATAACTCTCCATTGACTTGCTATAATCGGTAGAAGGACTGATTGGCTCACAGAAAGGACAAAAGCTAGACTGTTACTTGATGTTTGACTTAAGAGCACAGACACTTTCATTTGTGGGCCTCTTTGTGGTGCTGCCTGTCCATTGAGGCACACAGGCAACAACGTTCTGGACTTATCCTTCTCTTCAGAGTTTCAGGAAAGATTTTTCTGACATTATCTTTATACGATAATGGAATGGAAGTCTTTTTCCTCTACAAAATGGATTTCAGGCAGGCACCAGGGCTTTCTGGGCTGCTCTGTCCCACTCCCATACTCCCATCGTAGACATGCTCAGCCTTTACCACGACTCTGGTCTTCACCTATCCAACATACAATGTCAAAACTAGAAGGGATTTTAATGATTACTGAATAAACTTTTTCTTTTCACAGATAGGGAAACTGAAGCCAGGACAGGAGTAATGGCCTTCCCACGGTCAGGCAGCAAATTCTAGCAAAGCCAGAATGGTGGTTTTCCTATTTCCCATTACATTATCTTCTTTGCTGCTTGCATTTCTGTGTGGTACTGAGAAAGTTCATGTTTCTTTTGCCTCTAACCCCTGCCTTCATTCTAGTTTTCAGGACCCTAAGCTCCAAAGCATTTATTAACTAGCCCCGGATCAGATGCCCTCTTCCATGCAAATTCTCTTCTTCCTTACCCTCTACTTACCCTTATATATACCACTCACTCAGCTGATGCCAAAGACCACAGTTTCTGTCACCTATCTGAGCTGGACAAAGTTTTATGGTAATGACCCTAGGAGTTTTAGAGCCTGCCCAATCAAGGACCAACACCATGAATAAGGGGTTCTGAGTTTCCAGCTTATGCTCTTTCTGCCTTTTTCACTTATCACCCACTTTTCACATATATGTGCTTTCTACTTCAGCCAAACCCTGCATATTCCTATTTCTATGCTTTTATATGAAATGTGCTCATTTCAATATGAAGTCCAATTCAAGTCTTACTTCTCTTTGTAGCATTCTCTGATGATCACGTCACGAGAAATTGTTTCCTTCTCTTCTAACATTTTTAAAATTATTTCTAATTGGGACACCTGGGTGGCTCAGTCAGTTGAGCAGCCAACTCTTGATTGCAGTTCAGGTCATGATCTCAGGGTTCTGGTATCAAGACTTGCTTAGGCTCTGCACTCAGCAGGGAGGCTGCTTCAGGATTCTTTCTCCCTCTGCCCCTCCCCTTCTCAAATAAATAAATCTTTAAAAAAATTAAACAGCATTATTTTTAGGATGCTTACAGTGCTGTATCTTTGAAAGCAGGAACCATGGTTTATTCATATTTTAATGTATCCTTGGCTCCAGTCCCAGTGGCTGACACAAAGCAGGAACCCTTTAATAAAGAAATGGTTCCCAATCTTGGGCTCCTGTGACCACTGTCTGCAGTCATTCTGTGTGGTCATGTCCATACTGACACCACTGCTGCTGAGGGGCCTGGCAGGCCTAGCCTGGAGGCTCCTGGTGCTGTGTGCCTAGATCCATTCCAAGCCACCATGAGAGCAGCTCAGGACCATGGATGTTGCCATTGGGCTCACTTCCTGCTTCCTGTGTTTCCTCTTGCCATTGGGCTGGGTCCTGTCACATCTGGAGAGCTACAAGAAGTGAGAGTGAAGAGAGCTGTTCTGTTCTTTCACCCTGTGACCTCACCACCGCTGGCCTGTCCCAATCATGTCTGCTGCATTCTTGGCTGGCCTTCCCTGGATCATGTCCTTCAACTACAGTGACCTATTCTGTAATCATGGCCTCTTGATTTCTCCATGGTGACATCCTGGGACTGTATATTTTGTTTATAAGTCCCTGCTTGTTAGGGTCCTCCTTGTAACAATAAAGTCTATTCAAACCTTGAAAAAAATAAACAAATGGACTCTATTCGGCCGCTTTGCCTTCTTATTTCTTACCAGTAATGAAAATTATATGAGTTTCTATAAAAATAACATCAGTCAAACTGACAGACTCGCTACAGTAGTGGTAAAGCTACAATGTATTTTATTGAAAAATAAGATACCTTTGCCATTTAATGGCTCCTCTTCTTGCATCCACTTATTTGGGAAAATATCAAAATTTAAGAGCCAAATACTACCCTTCATAAATGAACACATATACATACATTTACAAAAATTTAGCTGTTACCAGGCTAGAGAATGATAGCAATATAGCAATATTCTGCCTCGCATCTAGCTTTCCTCTTCATTTTATCATGCATATCCCAGAGAACCTAAACTGGGAGGAGTGGTAGGTAAGAGAAAAACAGCTAAGAAACAGAAGCAAGAAAACACAACAGAGGTTTGGGGGGAATGGGGAAAATATGACTTCAGAACCACTAGACCATGATGCTGAGTTGTTTGCCAGTTTGGGAAAAGAGACCCTTGGGATCATCTTGAGGAAAGGAAGAGATGAATTCAAATGAAATCTCAGAAGGTCATACTTTTGACTTTAGAAGTAAATGAATAGGGACACCTGGGTGGCTCAGTTGGTTGAGCAGCTGCCTTCGGCTCAGGTCATGATCCCAGCGTCCTGGGATCGAGTCCCGCATCGGGCTCCTTGCTCGGCGGGGAGCCTGCTTCTCCCTCTGCCTCTGCCTACCACTCTGTCTGCCTGTGCTCACTCGCTCGCTCTCTCTAACAAATAAATAAATTTAAAAAAAAAAAGAAATAAATGAATAATTTGGAAAAGAGAAAAGAAGACCTAAAGAGCAACACAAGTGGGGTGTTCCCTAAAGTGCTGAGCAATAGTGACAATTTCAGGAGACCCAGTTCTACCCTTTCCAAGCTAAAAGAAGATGTAGTCGGTTGGAAAAGTATCAGGAGATATGAAGGGATGGATCTTCTCAGGGGGTTTCTGCTTCCATAAGAAATAACCAATAAGAGCAGAAAACCATAAACTTAGAAAGTTTAGTAACATAGGAAGAGAAAGAAAAATGCTCAAATTCTTAGCTCACCACTTCTGACTTTTCAGGTATGGATAATAAATGCTCTGCTCTTAGAGGCCAGCGCCTGTGTGTATGTGGACTTGGTATGAGAAAGGAGCCTCCTTCTGTGTTTTTCTCCATCGCCTCCATTGCTGCTCTTCACACTGTTAGTGTTGCCACCTCCCACTGACCCAAACGTGAAGGAGAGAAGTAAAATGAAATACAGTTGGTCTCCAGAAAGATGCCCTGGAGCAGCATGATTCTGGGCTGGAGTTCTTATAGACAAAGTTGTCCAGGTATCTGAGTTGGAATTGTAGAGCTGAAGGTAGGGGCATCCTGGGTAGGAATAGTAAGGAGAAGAAAATCTAAGAGAAAGCCAAGTTTATCCTTATTGCATTAAAGAAGAAAAATATTTGACAGGTCCATATTGCATATTCTTGCCTACTCTCCACCTCTAAATTCCTTGGCTGAGGGAGTTTAGAGGGAGTTGGTGGTCTGAACAAATACTAAACACCTTTCTTTCTAGAAAGTTATGGCTACATTTACAAATGGAATATTTTCCATTACTAATTCTCTGATCAGGTTTACATCATTTTGGAAACTTTTTTAAAGATTTTATTTATTTGACAGAGAGATAAATAGTGAGAGAGGAAACACAAGCAAGGGGAGACAGAGAGGGAGAAGCAGGCTTCCCACCGGCAGAAAGCCCAACGTGGGGCTCAATCCCAGAACCCTGGGATCATGACCTGAGCAGAAGGAGGTCCCTTAATGACTGAGCCACCCAGCCTCCTCCATTTTGGAAGTTTTTTTTTTTAAGATTTTATTTATTTATTTGACAGAGAGAGAGGTCACAAGTAGGCAGAGAGGCAGGCAGAGAGAGAGAGGAGGAAGCAGGCTCCCCACTGAGCAGAGAGCCCCATGTGGGGCTCGATCCCAGAACCCTGAGATCATGACCTGAGCCGAAGGCAGAGGCTTTAACCCACTGAGCCACCCAGGTGTCCCCATTTTGGAAGTTTTTGAGACAAATCCAAAGTGGAAATCTCTAAACAAAAACTGTAGACTCAGGGCACCTGGGTGGCTCAGTCAGTTGGGCATCTGACTCTTGGCTTTTTCTAGTATCATGATCTCAGAGTCATGGGTTTGGACCCTGCATCAGACTCTGAACTCAGTGGGGAGTTTGCCCAAGATTCTTTCTCTCTCTCTCCCCTCTCTTTCTCTCTGCCCCTCCCCCAACTCATACACTATCTCACACAAATAAATAAATCTTTAAAAAATTGCAGACTCGTCTAACTCATTTTCTCGCGTTTTACTTCTTGAGAATACATCTGAACAGAGATTCATTCCTGAGTGTGCTAGTGAGCACCTCTGAATTCTGGGATGCCAGCCTTTAAACTCTCTTTATCTCGTCTCTGTCCATCTGGTCTATCTCTGTCTCTGTCTCTCTGTCTCTGTCTCTGTCTCTCTGTCTCTCTCCCTCACACACACACACACACAGATACACATACTTCTGAGTTACAGTGGCACAAATGTACAGCACTTGCTCTGAGACTAAAACTTTAGAGCTCCTTCCTCAACACTTCTCCCTCCTTGCTCTACATGTCCCCTCCTATTCTTGGACATTTACTTCTGCCCTTACTCCTATCACTCTATACTTCTAACTTCCCACACCTGCACCTAAACTCACTTACTCCTTATCTTCACTCACTCCTCTTTTCTGCCTTATCTTTTCTCATCCCTTACTTTCCCCCATTTCAAAATCCCAAATCTCTAGCCCTATGTGGGAGCTGACTTGAATAGCAATTTTTCTCTTCATCAGAAAAAGATCAATCTGAGAAGAAAGACAGACATATTCCAAACTCATTCTCCTTTTCTTCTATTTTCTCTCCTCCCTTTTCCTTCCCCAGGTTTCATTTAGAAGTGGCATTTTTGCAGGACACCTGGGTGGCTCAGTTGGCTAAGCATCTGCCTTTGGCTCAGGTTGTAATTCCAGGGGCCTGGGATTGAGCCCCTCACTGCTGAGTGGAGACTACGCTTCTCCCTCACCCTCTGCCCCTCCCCTTGCTCATGCTCTCTCTCTCTAATAAATAAATAAAATCTTAAAAAAAAGAAGTGCATTATTTGCTAAAACCAGGGTTGTGGCATCAAACAATAAGGAACAATCAAGTAGTTTGGTGAAAAATATGGCCTACCCACTCAAGCTAAATGAAGAAATAGCTGAAGAAACAGAAATCAAGGATAGTTGAACACACAGATATGCATCTTGACTCTTTTAGTTGATGAGTAATGGGTAAAGTCTTTAATGAGTAAATTAGGAGGTAAGTCTGGAGAGAAGTGTGAAAGAAGTGAATTGGGATTAAATAGGAAATGTAATTTCATTATGTGTCTGTGAACAATATACTGAAACTCTTGGAGCTTATTTTGTCTTTTTTAAACTGAAGTGCACCATTTTTGTACTTTGTGGGGGCAGGCATAAGGGATAAGCAAAGACAAAGAGGTTTCAAAAAGGAAATATCTCCCTTTCCCCACCTAGAATATCTGGCCTTCCTGCTCGGTTCTCAGCCTTAACATTGAGGTATCTGGGCCTCCATAGATGGCTTTCAACTCACTATCATACTTATTGTAGTTTCAGAACCAATTGTTCTTCCAAGGTCATGTCCATTAAATCCCTTGGGAATCAAGCCATAGGAAGAGTTATGTAGGGCAGGGTCACCCTCTCGGGTTGTGACTGGAAATCCTTCTCCTTCCTCAGAGTGGGCACTTGGGGCCTTGACAAGCAAATGAGTTTTGCTGGAGCCAGTGTGACATAAATACAGGTAAGAAAATGAGGAGACTGGAAAAAAATAGGTCTTACATTGAAAGACATAAATGGGGTATCCTGAACCTGGAGATAGATCTGTTCTCGCACGCATGGAAAGCCAATGGAAATATAAGGTATCTAATCAACAGAAAAGAGGTCAAGATTAACTGTTGTTGTCATAGAAAACAAAGATCAAGGAATCAGGAGACATTTGCAGTTCTACAACTTGCTGTATAACTTTGGACAAATCATGTCCATATTATGGAACTCAGTTCCGTAGATAAGAATTGGGGAAATTGGGCACATAATCTCTAAGAGTTTTCAGATATGAAATAGTTGTCTAAGTGGAGAAATGGTCCACATTCCATTCATTAATATCAGGAAATGGGTTAGGTTTTAGATATCAGGTAAATAAATTAGGATGGGAGTAGACAAGGTGTCTGAGAGAGATGCATGTCTCAAGAAAGGAGAGATGCAAGCATTCAGCTTCACCTGCTTTCTAATTTTTCTGAAGGCTCACTTCTCCTTTCCTACCCAGTGCCACCAGCACTCTGCTTTTGGTCTAGTCTTAGGTGCCGACACTTGTCTATCCTTTGGAGATGTAAGGCCTCGGCTGATACTTCTCAAAATGGTATCCAGATAATTGGGATCCTCAGGGATCTGTCACAGAAAATTCGGTGGAACTTAGTGCTATAATCAGGCCAGAGTCAAGGTCCAAGGGAGGAAAGTTTCATCAGGTTGGCTAAGCCTGGCTACGGTGAGTCTACCACTCACTGACTTTGGGGATTCAAGTACAGCCCCTCTCTTTTCTCTTGGCAATGCTTCTTCTACCAGTTTCTGGCAGCTTGCTATGGTACCAACCTGGAAAACCTGAGAAAAATTACTCTTGGGGCCATTTAATCACTTCCTAGGAAATGATTGACATAACTCATAGAGTGTCAAGAAAGCAGTGCTATGTACAACTTAATTTAAGATTCTATTCCCATAACCACATACACTATACTTTCAACACTCATGTATATACACATTAGACACATGTTCACACACAATAGATAAAGACACATATGGGGGGGAATGTGTGTGTGTGTGTGTGTGTGTGTGTGTGTGTGTGTGTTATGTGTTTCCCAGATAGCCCTCTCTGACTAAGAAAACATATATATGTTTGCCTTACCTCATTCTTATTCTCTCAGGGGATTTTCTCCTCTAACTTCACATCATTGGATGGATTTTCTTGGGAAGGAGACCCACGGAAATCTGGGGAGATTGTCCCTCCATTAGAGGTATGGACTTGAATGCCTCACCCATTTTGATGTTTTGGCTTCATGTGAAGTACAGACACAAAGACTAGAGAGAAGGAAAAGGAATAAAGTAGAGGAATTTCAGGATGGGGGAGCAAGTGGATAGAAGAGGAACTAAAGGAAGTTTATAAAAACTTCTCCACGAGGCATCTGTTCTCTGTTTTTTGAGGAGGGTAGTGGTGAGAAAAGCCTTAGGAGTTACACTTATCAGTATTGGCCTCATATTCTCCAATAAAAGGATCAGTGAGAAAGTTGAGCACCAGAGCTGTACAACAAGGTAAAGACAGCAGTTTATGCTACCCTACCCTCCTCTTGACTTCCTCTTTAGGAGCCCTTGGAGAAAATTCAGTTTCTTGGGTTGAAGGATTGCCTTGTTTGAGGCTGAATAGACCTTTGTTCTATCTTAAGACAGGAAAATCTTAGAGAATGGTGATTTTCCTAAAAAGTTCCTAGCCAAGCCCCAGGATAGAACAAAATCAGTAGGGATGGCTGTATATCTCCCCTCCATGGGGAGATGCTTAGAGTTAGAGAGCATTACTGAGTTGGAGCTTTTTTTGTCCCAGGCAGTTGAACTACCTATAGAGTTTGGAGGGAAAGCACTGCTATTCCATCTTTCAGAGTTACTGCCCCCTGGACCAGGCTCAACTACTTACATTCCCCCTTTCAGCCCCAACCCCCCACCTGTGAGTTTCCTATGCAAATAACCTACCCACAGGCTCTGGGAACTCACAACCCACTTCAACTTGGTTGGTGCCATCCTGCTGAGTAAAATTCCTTTGCCTTTCTCCTAGAGGGTCCCCCTACCAGCCAGGCTTTTTAGCTGTTCATTCTGAAGTGAGGAGAGGTGACCCCTGGATTCCATTGCCCTTTGTCCCCTTACCCCAAATACACATATTCACAAGGCAATTGTAGCCTACCTGGCTTCCCCTGGCACCACAATCTTCATGCTTCTTTTGGGTGTGGTAACCAGGATGGGATACTCTGCAATAGGCACTAAGTGAAAGTTGGTAGAAAACTGAGAAGTGGCTGAGGTGGATATGGGCCACAGGACTGCAGAGCAAAGGGGTCAAAGGCCAAAGTTCCATTCGAGATCTTCTGTACTGCCACTGTCATTTCTTTCCTTTAGTACCACTTCTTCACTTTCACCTTCTATATCCAATCCCTCTCCCCTGCCTGAAGCAGCAGGGGATCAAAGAGGTATTGATTGTTCTCTTGCAAGAGTAGCCCTCTTCTCTGACTGATGGCAAATTTGCAAGGAAAAAATATTTTTATCCAATGAAAACTAAGTCCTCTAAGTCTGAGCCAATCCAAAATTAAGTTGGGCTGTTCCTAAGACCAGGGGAAGGAGGGAATGCTGGCATGGGTAACAAAAAATAAACTATCAATACTCCACTTTTCTCACCCCAAGTTTAAATATAGAATGTCTCGGTCAAAGGGCAATTCTAATCTAAATATTTTTATAGTCAAGGAAACTGAGGCTCAAAGACATACCCTCACTTGTTGGGGAGGATATTTAGGATTGGGTACCTGTAAATAGGCATGAGGTACTTGGGAACAGGCTGTGGGAAGGCAAGGTTAGAGCTGGGGCTAAAATTCAGGTTTCCAGTTTTCTTATCTTTACCTTATGGTCCTCATTGCCACTGCTGGACTCCACTTTCTTTAAGTGAAAAATTTGCAGAGTTGGAAAGGTTTTAGGCTGTGTGCGTGCCACTTGGTCAAGAAAGAGACAAGAGAGCAATGAAGTACCTTTCTAGGATGACCTTTCGGGTAAGTGGACAGGTCTTTTGAGGTTTATTGTTCAGGTTTACTGTTGTCCCATTTTTTAAATAAAATGTCATCATATGAAGAATACATTCTCTAGTTGTTCATAGTCTCTACAACTCCCTATTGTCTTCTCTCTGGTAACTTAATTCATTTATGTTACCTCTCTGGCCCCCGGAAAGTATTCAATTGGTTGACTGGTTTTATTTGAAGGCAGGGACTAAGTCAGATTCAGTATCTCTTTATCTCCAAATAGGAAATGGTAGGGAGAAGACATTAGAGTTCCCATCCATATACCTCAAAGTATATCTTTTTGTGACTACCTGTCACAACTTTTAAAGATTACCTTTAACCTTCATTAAAAATTTATTTCACCTTGCCTGGACCATGGTTGATACATTCAGCTACACATCCCCTCAGCCATATCTCACCAAAATGACTAGGAGGAGGAATGCCCAACAGAGGAAAAATTCAGAGACTGTGCCCTCTCCTTCAGAGCTATTGGATATGGACATAAACAGTATGTCAGAAAGGGAAGTCAGGCTAACAATTATCCAGGTAATGGCTAGGTTGGAGAAAACCATTAATGACAACATGGAATTGATTAGGGCAGAAGTGAAAGCCATCAGGGATGATGTTAACAATGCTATCAATGAGTTCCAATCTAATCTAAATTCTCTAACAGCTAGGGTAACTGAGGCAAAAGATAGAACTGTTGATCTAGAGGACAAACTGATAGAGAAAAAGGATCCGGAGGAGGCCTGGAACAAACAGCTTAGAAGCCATGAAAAAAGATTTAGGGAAATAAATGACGCCGTGAAATGGTTCCAACATCAGAACTATTGGAATCTCTGAGGGGGAGGAGAAAGAAAGAAGACAAAAGGATATAGCTGAACAAATTCTTCATAAAAATTTTCCCAATCTGGCGAATGGAACCAGTGTTCATGCCCTAGAGGCAGAAAGGTTTGCCCCCAAGATCATAGAATGTAGAAAGACCTCAAGACACCTGACTGTGAAAATGATGAAACATAATTTTAGACAGGAGCTCTTGAAAGCAGCTAAGGGGAAGAGATTCCTTACGTACAGAGGAAGGCCCATCAGAATAACGTCAGACCTGTCCGCAGAAACCTGGCAAACCAGAAAGGGATGGCAAGGTGTATTCAGGACACTAAATGAGAAGAACATGCAGCCAAAAATACTTTATCCAGCAAGAATGACATTCAAAATGGATGGAGAGATAAAGAGCTTCCAAGACCGGCAAGGTACAAAAGAGTATGTGATCACCAAGAAATATTAAGGGGGGTTCTATAAAAGAAGAAAAAACCCAAGAATACTATTGAACAGAAATTTATGGAGTCAATCTATAGAAACAAGGATTTCACAGGTAACACAGTGTCAATAAAAACGTATCTCTCAATAATCACTCTCAACATGAATGGCCTAAATGTGCCCATAAAATGGCATAGGGTTGCAGATTGGATAAAACGACAGGACCCATTAATATGTAGTCTACAAGAGACCCATTTTGAACCGAAGGATACATCCAGACTGAAGGTGAAAGGATGGAAAAGAATCTTTCATGCCAATGGGCCGCAAAAGAAGGCTGGGGTAGTGATTCTCATATACCATAAATTAGATTTTAAACTAAAGATTGTAGTCAGAGATATAGAAGGACACTACATCATTCTTAAAGTGTCTATCCACCAAGAAGATCTAACAATTGTAAATATGTATGCTCCCAATATGGGAGCAAGCCAACTTGATCAACAACTGTTAATCAAGATAATGTGTCATATTGATATGAATACATTAATAGTAAGGGTTCTTAACATGCCACTTTCAGTATTAGAAAGATCATCCAAGCAGAAAATCAATAAAGGAACAAGAGCATCGAGTGACACATTGGACCAGATGGACCTCATAGATATATACAGAACATTCCATCCTAAAACAACAGAATACTCATTCTTCTCAAATGCACATGGGACTTTCTCCAGAATAGGCTACATACTGGGTCACAAATCAGGACTCAACCAATACCATAAGACTTAGATTATTCCCTGCATATTCTCAGATCACACTGCTTTGAAACTGAAGCTCAACCACAAGGAGAAGTTTGGAAGAAATTCAAACACCTGGAAGCTAAAGACCACCTTGCTGAAGAATGCTTGGATCAGCCAAGAAATCAAAGAAGAACTTAAACAATTCATGGAAACCAACGAGAATGAAGACACTTCGGTCCAAAACCTATGGGATACAGCAAAGGTGGTCCTAAGGGGGAAATAAATAGCCATCCAAGCCTCCCTCAAAAAAAAAAAAAAATAGAAAAATCCAGAATGCACCAGCTGTCTCTACACCTTAAAGAATGGGAGAATCAACAACAAATTAAGCCAACCCCACATGTAAGAAGGGAAATAAAAGCAGAGATCGATGAGATAGAAACTAGAGATAAAGTAGAACATATCAATGAAAGTAGAAGCTGTTTTTTTTGAAAGAATCAGTAAGATCAATAAACCATTGCCTAGACTAATCCAAAAGAAAAGAGAAAGGACCCAAATTAATAAAATTATGAATGAAAAAGGAGAGATCACAACTAACACCAAGGAAGTAGAAACAATCATCAGAAATTATTATCAACAGTTACATGCCAATAAGTTAAGCAACCTAGATGAAATGGATGCATTCCTGGAAAACTATAAACTTCTGAAACTGATTCAGGAAGAAATTGACAACCTGAATAGACCAATATCCAGTAATAAGATTGAAGCAGTGATCAAAAAGCCCCCAAAAAGCAAGAGCAGAAGGCCCAATGGATTCCCTGGGGAATTCTACCAAACTTTCAAAGAGGAAATAATACCTATTCTCCTGAAGCTATTTCAAAAAATTGAAGCAGAAGGAAAACTTCCAGACTCTTTTTATGAAGCCAGCATTACCCTGATCCCCAAACCAGGCAAAGACCCCACCAAAAAGGAGAATTTCAAACCAATATCCCTGAGGAATATGGATGCTAAGATTCTCAATAAGATCCTAGCTCATAGGATCCAGCAGTACATCAAAAAGATTATTCACCATGACCAGCTGGGATTCATCCCTGGGTTTCAAGTGAGGTTCAACATTCACAAATCAATCAATGTGATAGAACAAATCAATAAGGGAAGAGAGAAGAACCACATGGTCCTCTCAATTGATGCAGAAAAAGCATTTGACAAGATGCAGCATCCGTTCCTGATTAAAATGCTTCAAAGTGCAGGGATAGAGGGAACATTCCTCAACTTCATAAAATCCATCTATGAAAAACCCACAGCGAATATCATCTTCAATGGGAAAATGCTGACAGCCTTCCCTTTGAGATCAGGAACATGGCAAGGATGCCCACTCTCAACAATCTTATTCAACATAGTATTAGAAGTCCTAGCAACAGCAATCAGACAACAAAGAGAAATAAAAGGTATTCAAATTGGCAAAGAAGGAGTCAAACTCTCTCTCTTCACAGGTGACATGATACTTTATATGGAAAACCCAAAAGACTCCACCCCCAAGATACTAGAACTCATACAGCAATTCAGTAATGTGGCAGGATACAAAATCATTGTACAGAAATCAGTTGCTTTCTTATACACTAACAATGAAAATACAGAAAGGGAAATGAGAGAATCAATTCCATTTACTATAGCACCAAGAACCATAAGATACCTGGGAATAAACCCAAGCAAAGAGGTAAAGGATCTGTACTCGAGGAACTACAGAACACTCATGGTAGTAATTAAGGAGACACAAAAAGGTGGACGACCATTCCATGCTCATGGATCCGAAGAATAAACATTGTTAAAATGTCTATACTGCCTAGAGCAATCTATATTTTCAGTGCCATTCCAATCAAAATTCTACCAGCATTTTTCAAAGAGCTGGAGCAAATAATCCTAAAATTTATATGGAATCAGAAGAGGCCCTGAATTGCTAAGGAAATGTTGAAAAAGAAAAACAAAGCTGGGGGCATCACGCTGCCTGATTTCAAGCTTTACTACAAAGCTGTGATCACCAAGACAGCATGGCATTGGCACAAAAAATAGACACATATCAGTGGAACAGAGTAGAGAGCCCAGATATGGACCCTCAATTCTATGGTCAAATAATCTTCAACAAAGCAGGAAAAAATGTGCAGTGGAAAAAAGAGAGTCTCTTCAATAAATGGTGCTGGGAAAATTGGACAGCTATGTGTAGAAGAATGAAACTTGACCATTCTCTTTCACCATACACAAAGATAAACTCAAAATGGATAAAAGACCTCAACTTGAGGCAGGAATCCATCAGAATCATAGAGGAGAACATAGGCAGTAACTTCTTCAACATCAGCCACAGCAACTTCTTTCAAGATATGTCTCCAAAGGCAAAGGAAAGAAAAGCAAAAATGAATTTTTGTGGCTTCATCAAGATCAAAAGCTTCTGCACAGCAAAGGAAATAGTCAACAAAACAAAGAGGCAACCCATGGAATGGGAGAAGATATTTGCAAATGACAGTACAGACAAGGGCTGATATCCAAGATGTATAAAGAACTCCTCAAACTCAACACTCAAAAAACAGATAATCATGTCAAAAAATGGGCAGAAGACATAAACAGACACTTCTCCAAAGAAGATATACAAATGGCTAACAGATACATTAAAAAATGTTCATCATCATTAGCCATCAGGGCGATTCACATCAAAACCACATTGAGATACCACCTTACACCAGTTAGAATGGCCAAAATTAACAAGACAGTAAATAACGTGTGTTGGAGAGGATGTGGAGAAAGGGGAACCCTCTTACACTGTTGGTGGGAATGCAAGTTGGTACAGCCACTTTGGAAAACAGTGTGGAGATTCCTTAAGAAATTAAAAATAGAGCTCTCGTATGACCCTGCAATTGCACTACTAGGTATTTATCCCAAAGATACAGATGTAGTGAAAAGAAGGGCCATCTGTACCCCAATGATCATAGCAGCAATGGCCACGGTCGCCAAACTGCGGAAGGAACCAAGATGCCCTTCAATGGACGAATGGATAAAGAAGATATGGTCCATATATACAATGGAGTATTATGCCTCCATCAGAAAGGATTGTATCAACGTAGATGGGACTGGAGGAGATTATGCTGAGTGAAATAAGTCAAGCAGAGAGTATCATATGGTTTCACTTCCTTCTGGAGCATAAGGAATAGCACGGAGGACATTGGGAGATGGAGAGGAGAAGGGAGTTGGGGGAATTGGAGGGGGAGATGAACCATGAGAGACTGTGGACTCTGAGAAACAATCTTAGGGTTTTGGAGGGGTGGGGGGGTGGAAGGTTGGGTGAGCCTGGTGGTGGGTATTATGGAGGGCACGTTTTGCGTGGAGCACTGGGTGTGATGCATAAACAATGAATTCTGGAACACTGAAAAGAGATTTAAAAATAAATAAAAATTTTAAAAAATTTTATTTCATCTAGGGGCGCCTGGGTGGCTCAGTGGGTTAAGCCTCTTCCTTCAGCTCAGGTCATGATCTCAGGGTCCTGGGATCAAAAGAGAATGAAGGAGACCAGGGGCGATTTATTTATTAAGAACTCTCCTTTCTCATGAACCTAGAGGACATTATGTTAAGTGAAAGAATCCAGACACAGAAGGATAAACATTACATTATATCACTTATATGAGGAATCTAAAATAGTCAAACTCATAGAAGCAAAGCGTAGAATGGTAATTGCCATGGGTTGAAGGGAGGGGGAAATGAGCACAAAGTTTTAGTTATGCAAGATAAATAAATCCTAGAGATTTCCTGGGTAACATAGTGCACAATACAATAGTTAACAATACTGTGTTGTATTTGGTAAGAGGATAGATCTTATATTATTAGCTTATCACAAAAAATTAATAAGTAAGAAGATGGAAGGAAAGTTTTAGAAGTGATGGATATGTTCATGGCATAGACTGTGGTGATGGTTTCATGGGTGTATACTTATCTCCAAAGTTATCATGTTATATACATTAAATAAATATGGCTTTTTGTGTGTCAATCATACCTTAAAAATTAGTTTTTAAAAAGTGATAGATAAGGTGCGGGGAGGCAACTGATCTCTTTCCTCCTGAAATTCCTGCCTGGGTTTCTTGTGGTGGTGATGGTACCTTCAAAGAGCATACCTACTGTCTGAGCTGTACCTACAGTCTGAGCCTCACTGCTTAGCACAATAACAATTTGATATTCTAACTATGTGGTGCTTTATTATGGCATTTTACCCTTTTTCACATGTGTAAATACTCTCACTTTTCTGAGCTACTATATAACCCTGTGAGTTAGATGCAGAAAGAAGGAGGAAACATGTTCAGAGAGGTTATTTGTCCAAGGTCATGAATACGTGAATAGCCAATAGGCCCCCAGCTCTACTCCTGACTTCAAGTCCGATCATTTCTTCTATGCTAAACTGATATTTTTCTGGAAGTGTTTCATTTGTGAGTATGTTTTGTCTTCACAATGAGTCTTTGAATTTTTGGAGGGCAGGAATCATGTATTACTTATCTCCGTATTCCTTAAAGCATCAATCACAGAGTCTTGCATGAGGTGCTCAATAATTATTTGTTGGTAGTAGATTAGCCAGTATATCCACTCTGTCCTGCTCCCAATACTGGATATCATTTATCTCTAACTTCTAAGTGTCCATGTTTAAACTTTCACTTTAATAAGCCTTTTCTAGGCATGAAAATACATTTGCAAGGACTGTGTTAGGCTCTGCTCTGGAAATTAAAGCTGTAAGTAAGATAGGGTCTCTGTACACAATTTGTTTGAAGTTTTGACAGAGGTGCCTAAAGGCAAGAGAAATAGAGGGATAAAATTATGGGAAAGGCCCTGGGACCCTGTCTACTCTCTTTCACTTCAAACATCAGGTTGGGCCCCTTTGTGCAAGTTATTATAAGAGGACAAGTTTTAAGTTTCTACTAAAATTATTGTCTTTCTAGAAATGAACTTTTTTAGATCTAGGCTTTGTCTTTCCTGGGGAATGGAAGTGGACAATTAAGAGAAGACAGGGCATCAAATTGGTGGTATAGCTTCCTCAGGACAACCTGGCCAAATTTACTAGGCTTATTCTTATTCTTCTGAGAGGAAAAATTTGACTCTGTTGTGGTTATTCTATCTAAAATAGCTACCTAGGGGCGCCTGAGTGTCTCAGTTGGCTAAGTGTCCCACTCTTGATTTTGGCTCAGATCATGATCTCAGGGTCATGAGATTGAGCCCTGCATCAGGCTCTATGTTCACTGGAGAATCTCCTTGAGATTCTCTCTCTCCTTCTCCCTTCCCTGTGCCACCCCCCGGCCCCCGCACGTGCTTGCTCACTCTCTCTTTCTCTAAAAATAAGTAAATAAATCTTTAAAAAATGAAATGAAATAGCTACCTAGGTAGAGTACTTCATAAGCAATGGATACATTCTTCTCTAAGAGGCCTCAGTGTCCTTTACAAAGTAATTTTCCACCACTTTCACTCCTCTCTCCTGACTCTGATCAATGGATTAACCAAGTCTTAACTGAGCACTGAGCCAGGCAATATTATAGCAAATAGAGTTTTAAAAATTTAGACTCTTAAGCCCTTGCTGATATAGAGAAAGGAAAGACTAAGTGAATAAAAAACAGACTTCACACAAAGTAGTTGTATTCCAAGGTCAAAATGAGGGGTACTGATAGTTAATATTATAATTCAGAGAAGGGAAAGATTGCTGTGGTCACAAAAGTTTTCAAGACTAAAGTCTTGAAAGACTGATAAAATGTAGAGTGGTTAAGAAGAGAGGTGGGCAAAAGCAGCCCAGGCAAAAATAAAGATATATATAGAATGAGTATGGTGGGTTACTATGTAAACTGGTTTTAGGTGAAATAGAGGGAGGGTAGTGAGAAATGAGGCTGGACCAGACATAGGCACACAGGAATGGTTTGATCTTGCTAAAGAGCTTGGACTTTAATCAGGAAGCAATGGGAGCTGTTTGGTATTCACAGCTTCGATTGCACTGTCACTTCTATGTGTTCCAGTTCCTCTATGGGATTCTAAGCTACTTCAAGATGAGAATGGTATCCTATATCTTAATACCTCCAGAGCGCTTAGCCTGGTAAATGGAAGGACCAGAGATATGAAGGAGGAGTTGGCAGTTTGTTTATTAACTAAATTTCTGATTTTGCTTGTGGCCATGTTAAATTAGGTATGTGAGACAGAAAGAGGTCCTACTATCCATTTGAAAATTCAGGATAAGTGAAAAACTACTGAAAATTTGAGTTTAATGTGAGGGAGAGAGAGAGAGACAGAGAGGTCCTCTGCCTTTGTATGCAATCAAGTCCTCTTCAGGGAATGAGTCCTTGAGGAATTCAAGCTTTGCCCTTAGTTAGAGGGTGATAAGAGAGGTTTTACCACTTCTTCTCCTTGGGCCCTTGTAAACTGTTATGCAAAGTTCTTTGTATAGCAAGTAGCTTTTCTCAAACCTTAAAATTATAGTTTGTATAGTCTCTAGTTTACAAATGCTTGATTCACAAATGATACTTTCTTACAGGAATCTATTGTCATTTCTGTTCTTCCCCTTCCTTACCTCCCTCTTCTCCAAGGCCCCTGAGGCAACTGGAAGTTGAGCCATTGTAAAGCAAATAAAGTGAATTTTCAGAAAATCGGTGGGAGGAAGGGACAAAGCTGAACTTTGGGACATAAAGAAGGTAGCAGTAGATTAACAAATAGGTCTTGACCTCTACCCCAAAATATCTCTCATCAATGGCCTGAATTTTTCTCAAAATTTGTTACACTGCCTGAAAACAAACTATATGAAATCATGTTTAGATTAATCATGTTTAGATTAGATTAGATTCCTTTTATGTATACAAACACCTCTAGGAGATTTAAAGTGGCTATTAGACTCTTACTAGTAAACCTGTGCAAAATAATGGCCCATTGCTTACAGGCTAATAATTAGCTCATTTTGCCCCATGACACATGAATATTAGGATATCAGGGACTGAGAGTTTGGGTTCTGGTAGACAGGATAAGTCATTCTGTGAAGCCTAGCTGACTTTAGTGGTATGATAGGCAGAAATTTAAGATGGCCTCTTAAGGTTCCTGGGTTCCTCCTGTACACACACCTTTTATGAGTTATTTGATCAAACACTAATCTAGAGCTGCTGTGAATAGATTTTGCAAATGAAATTAAAGTCCTAAATTACTTGACCATAAAATAGAGAGATTTTGTGAGTAGGCCTGAAGTAATCAATGAGATCTTTCTTTAAAAATAGAAACTTTTCTCCAACTAGTGGCAGAACAGGAAGTCAGATTTTTGAAGTAGTATTGGGATTTAATGCATAAGAAGTTTTTTTGTTGTTGGTTTGAAAATGGAGGAGGATAAATGGAAAGGAATGTGAGCAGCATCTTGGAGCTGAGAGCGGCCCCTGATTGACAGCTTGCAAGAAAATGGGGACCTCAGTTCTGCGTATGCAAGGCATTGAATTTTGTTAACTTGATTGAGCTCAGAAGACCCTGATGCCCAGATGAGAACTGCAGCCCTGGGCAATACCTTTATTTTAACCTTGGAGTCCTGAGCAGAGCGTTCGTTCAGCCAAGCTATACCAGACCTCTAACCCATGGGAACTGTGAACTAATAAATGGCTGTTATTTCAAGCCACTAGGTTTGTGTTATTTTGTTATCTTAGCAATAGAAACTAGTACCTAGGTGATCTCCTAGGATAAGCCTGAGGGTTTTGGTACTCAAGTCTGGAAACAGGAGCTCTATAAAACAAGGAGCTACAAAAAGCAAACTTAGCTATTTGAATATTTTGTTGATGGAGTGGGTCTCTGCTCAAGGAAGGGTAGGTAACTCTCTTCCTTCCCTCTGCCTATACTCCATCCCATGAACAGGACCTTCTTCTTCTAAGACCTAAGGCTTAGATCAGTCCTATTATTGCTGTGGTTCAGTTCTACAAAGTTAAATAGATTTCTACAGTCCAGCCTGAGAACTTAATTATTATGCATAATGTTGTTTCTATGGGAAAATGACTCTGAGTTCCCAAGAACTTAAAATCAAGTTTTTGGAACAAAACCAATCATTCTAAAAATGGACTGTACTCATTTTAATAGAATATAAAGCCATAAACACCTGAGAACTGTTATTTGGAGGGTGAAGGGGAGAGAAGAAACCAGTCTTTAACAAGGCCACACACACACACACACACACACACACACACACACATAAGAGGGCAGTGGCAGGCAGAGGGAGAAGGAGAAGCAGGTCCTCACAGAGCAAAGAGCCAGATGCATTGCAGGGCTCTATCTCAGGACCCTGGGATCATGACCTGAGCCAAAAACAGACACTTAACCTACTGGGCCACCCAGGTGCCCCGTTGCCTGTGTTTCAATCCTAGCTCTGTCACTTGCCAGTTATGTGACTTTGGGCAAATTGCTTAATCTCTCAGTGCCTCTTGTTCTCCATCTATATAATGGGATAATAGTATCAATCTCATAGGGTTTCTGAACAAATAAAAGAGCAGATAAAGCTCTTAGACTAACACTCAGCATACAACGTTAAGTGTTAGTTATTACTGTTATTAAGCCCCAGAAAATTTTCTTTTTAATTTTTCAGAAACTTTGTTATAGTTTCTTTTGCCTCTTAGCTTCCTTAGACATATTAGTTAATCTAAATCATTTTAGAGGTGCCTGACTGGCTCAGTTGGTAGAGCGTGAGACTCTTGATCTTGGGTTTGTGAGTTTGAGTCCCATATTGGGTGTAGGAACTACTTAAAAATAACATTTTGTTGGGGGTGGGTGCCTGGGCGGCTCAGTTAGTTATGTGTCTGCCTTCCACTCAGGTCACGATCCCAAGATTCTGAGATCGAGCCCCATATTGGGCTTCCTGCTCAGCATGAAGTCTACTTCTCCTTCTCCCTCTTCTGCTCCCCCTGCTTCTGCTTGCCCATGTTCTCTTTCTCTCTCTCAAATAAATAAATAAAAATTTTTTTTAAATCTTGGGGGAAAAAATCTAAATCTGTTCTTCTCTAAATCTTTAGCTATTTTAGCATCTGGGAATTTACAGTCTTGGAATATTAGGACCATCTTTAATCCATTCCACCCAGAGATTCTCTAGGCTAAGGCCAAGTTAGGATGTTCTTTTTATCTAGACCAAATTCTTCTACTTCAAGAAGCCTGATACCTTTCTGTGTGGTTACCAAGAAAGAGTAATTCTTGTTTGTTTGTTTGTTTGTTTGTTTGTTGAAGTGGAAGAGTATAAAAGTGAATAGAATAAACCTGGAAATGACTTTTAAGACCTCAGTCTTTAGGGTAAGCCTAGGATCTAAGTTTAAAGTGTGAAAATGATCTGACTGGGAAAGCCTGAGATCTGAGTGAGGGTATTATGACTAAATTTAGAATTTTGCTTTTCACCCTATGGTTGAAGCTTTCAAACCTAATTCAAAATGCACAGCCTATTTGAGCCAAAGTCCAACATTCTGGCATATCAAAAACAAATAGCCATTCTTGACACCGAAGGATCTAGTTTTAAGAACAGTAAAAGGTAACTTAAAAAGCTTACTAAAAAAGCCACAATAGGCATTGGGCAGCACATAGTTTTTTCTCAACATTTTTATGTGATAAATGCAAATAAATAAGAGACATGTGTTTTCTATTTTCCTGAAATTAGACAGAGTACAACAGACAGTGAGCGCCAGTTCACATTTGAATAGACTGAGGTTTTTGTTTAGAGGTAATCAATAATACAATTATTATTCTACTTGGCAAAAAGCAAAAGGCTGGCAAAGAACTTATGAAAAGGAACTCTAGTATATCCCAGCACAATGTGTATACATCATTTAATTAAGGATGTATTTACTGACTCCTGTCTCTTTTATCCCTTTCAGGTGTTGACTGTGTTTTTGGAAATACCCAGGAAAGCAGATTTTGAGGGGTGTTAGGGAGGACAGAAAATGAAACTCTTCCAAGTATACTTCTTATAGCTCCAGCACTGTGAACCAAAGGAGACTAGGCAAGCCCCTGTGTATAGGGGTTGCAGGATGTAGTGAAAAGATTATGAAACCTGGATTCTAGTCCTGCCTACCATTTATCATAACCTTAGTTTTCTCATGTGTAAAATGAGAATACCAACCTCTGCTTTAAGAAACTCAAATGATTATTGTGAAAGTCCAATGAGATCATGGGTGAGAACGTGCTTGTAAACTATAAAGCGCTGTGCAAACCCCAAAACTTTCCCTCCTCTGTGCACTATCTTATGTGTTTATCACAATACTTGGCACAATACAAAGTGAGGTCTTTACTAGTATATCTCATCTACCAGACTGTGAAGTCATTAAAGGCATGGAACATATCTGTCCTTTTCACTGTTAAACCCCTGCACCTAGCCCAGAGACTGACACAAATTAGGTAGGTGTCCAGTAAATATTAAATTGATCATAAGAAGTTCATATTAAAAAGGCATAATTTGCTTTTATGGCCCTTGATATTTTTTGCCAAACTTTTCTTATCACTAGTGCTCCTTCTGTTTCAGAGCCCTACTGCTTGACACTTTCCTGTTAAAAAAATACTCTGGGGAAAATAACTTACAAGATGTCAAGATGGACAATACTTACTGGGATATTTTCCTCTTCCTCTTGAGGAATTAGCATTCTAATAGGAGTGAAGAACTTAGGCTAAAGGAACAATCTCTAATGGTTGGAATTTCAGGCAATTGTGGGCAATTTTTGAGTTTATGCAAGAAGCCTTTGGGAGTCACTGATTTCCAGAGCCAGGTAGGGTGAAGTATGGCACTGGCCTTGGATGCAAAACTTAAGAGAGCATCAAAAACTCAGTAATCAAGATAAATGATATTTTAATAGTTGTTTACATTTTTAGTCTTATTGAGATATAGTTTATATACCATAAAGCTCACTCATTTAAAGTGTACAATGTAGGGTTGCTTGGCTGGCTCAGTCAGTAAAGCATGCGACTCTTGATCTCAGGGTTCTAAGTTCAAGTCCCATGTTGGGTGTAGTGTTTAGTTAAAAAAATAAATAAAATTGTAAAAAAATAGTGTACGATACAATAGTTTTTGGTATATATTCAGAGTTGTACAATCATCACCATAATTGATTTTTAGAACATTTTCACTGCCCCAAAAAGAAATATTGTAACCTATAAGAGTCAGTTCCCATTCTTGTCAACCCCCAACCTCTCTCCTCCCAGTTGTAGACAACCACAAATATTTTGTCTGTATAGATTTATCTGTTCTAGACATTTCATGTAAGTGAAATTATACAATATGCGGTCTTTTGTGATTGACTTCTTTAATTTAGTATAGTGTTTTCAAAATTCATCCATTGTGTGGATATACCACACTTTGTTTATCCATTCATCAGCTGATGGACATTTGACTCATTTCTGCTCTTTGGTTACTATGAATAATGCTGTTATGAACAAGTTTTTGTGTGAACATGTTTTCCATTCTCTTGGACATATACTTAGGAGAACTGTTGGGTCATATGTTAACTCTAGGTTTAACTTTTTGAGGAACTGCCAAACTATCCCTCATTTTACATTTCCACCAGAAATATATATATGAGGGTTTCCACTTCTCCATATTCTTGTCAGTGATCATTGTCTTTCAGTTATGGCCATTCTAATAGGCATGAAGTCATGAATGTAAGATTTTTTTAAGATGAAAATTAATGCAAAAATCCACGATGAACAAAATATTGAACTTTTTAATAAAGACAGAACCTGCAGTTCTGTGCTGAGCCATATTAGAGCCTGAGGTAAAAGGAAATATGTATGTTCCCATATACATGTTTCTATTTCTTTTTAATGGTCATAAAAAACCACTTTGAAAGTACCTTTATGACTGTGAAGAGATATGAATATGCTTCCTGAATTTGAACATAAATTAAAAAGAAAAGAAATTGGAAATGTACAAAAAACCAGATGAGAGCATCAATTAGAGAAAAAAGTATCAAAGAGAAATTAAGAAAATTATAGATGTCCTAATTTCATATTTGAAATGGAGATATAAAAAATTACATGAAGTGCCCTCAAAATTTTAATTTTAACCAGAGAAAAGTTTTTGTCTATGAATACTTCTGATTTACAAAGAGAAACCAATGACTTGGCTCATAAATATTTTGATGACTTAAGTCCTATATAAATTTTATCTGAAATAGTTTTAAGAAGCATGCAAAATTATAACAACACAAACTATAACTGACTCAAGAAGAAATAAAACATTTGAATAGATCTTTAAAAGTAAAGAGATAGAATTAGTAATCAATGAGAAGTCCATAAAGAGAGGCACAGGCCCGGATGGCTTAACTGATTAATTCTACCAAATGTTTTGGGGCACCTGGGTGGCTCAGTGGGTTAATGCCTCTGCCTTTGGCTCAGGTCATGATTCCAGGGTCCTGGGATCGAGCCCCTCTTCGGGCTCTCTGCTCAGTGGGGAGCCTGCTTCCCTTCCTCTCTCTCTGCCTACTTGTGATCTCTGTCTGTCAAATAAATAAATAAAATCTTTAAAAAAAACCAAAAAACAAAAAACAAATGTTTAAAGAAGAATTAACAGTCCTTCACAAACTCTTCACAAAAAATAGAAGAGGAAGGAACAATTCCCAACTCATTCTCTGAGACCAGAATTACCCTGATATCAAAACCAGAGAAAGACATCATTAGAAATGAAAACTACTGGTATTTCTTATGATTATAAACACAAAAATCTTCAACAAAATACTATCAAGCTGAACCTGGAAATATATAAAGGGGATGATATGTCATGAAGAAGTGGAATTTACTGCAGAAATTGGTTCAACATATAAAAATCAATCACCCTATTAATAGAATGAAGTGCAAAAACCACATGATCATTTCAGTAGATGTACAGAAAAAAATTAACAAAATCCAAACCTTTTCATGAAAAACAAAACAAAACAAAACGAAGTAGGAATAGAAGGGAACTTACACAAACTGAAAAAGGGCATCTATGGTAAGCTGAATAATGGCTCCTGTCCTCATCCCTAGAAAGTGTGAACATGTTACCTCACATAATAAGATAGACTTAGATGTGACTAAGATCTTGAGATATGGAGATTATGCTGGATAATTCGGGTGGGCCCAATGTAATCGTAAATTTCCTTATAAGAGGGAGATGGGATCAGAGTCAAAAAGAGTAGATGAGAGATTAGGGATGATGCTACACTGTTGATTTTGGAAATTGAGGAAGGGGCCCATGAGCCAAGGGATGCATGCAGCCTCTAGATGCAAGAAAAATGCAAGGAAACAAATTCTTCCGTAGAACCTCCAGAAGAAACACAGACTTACTGACACCTTGATTTTAACTAAGTGCAACTGATTTCAGATTTCCTATCTCCAGAAATGTTAAGAGAGTAACTTTGTATGACACTCAGTCACTGACTTTGCAGTAATTTGTTATAGTGGCAATAGGAAGCCAATACCGCACCAATAAAAATCCTTTCTTCTTAGGTCAGGAATAAACCAAGGATGTTTTCTCTTACCACTTCTTCTTTTTAATATTATTCATTTGAGAGAGAGACAGAGAGAGCACAAGCAGGGGGAGAGGCAGAGGGAGAGGGAGAAGTAGACTCCCTGCTGAGGTGGGAGCCTGGTGTGAAGCTCCATCTCAGGACCTGGTGATCATGACCTGAGCTGAAGGCAGATGCCTAACCATCTGAGCCACCCAGCCCCCCCCCCTCTTTTTTAAATATTTATTTGAGAGAGAGAGAGAGAGAACACAAGTGTGAGGGGCAGAGGGAGAAGGAGAGAGAATTCCAAGTGGACTCCATGCTGTGTATGGAGCCTGATGTGGGACTCAATCTCATGACCCTGGGACCACAACCTGACCTGAAACCACGACCTGAGCTGAAACCAAGGGTCGGACACTTAATTGACTGTGCCACCCAAGGGCCCCTTCTCTTACCACTTCTATTCAGCCTTGTAGTAGAGGTTCTGTCAGGGCAATTAGGAAGGACAAAGAGATAAAATAAATTAAGATTAAGAAAGAAGTAAAACTTCACTGGATTCTACCCCTGAAACTAATAATACAGTATATGTTAAATAAATTGAATTTAAATAAAAAAACAGAAAGAAGTAAAACTATAGGGGCACCTGGGTGGCTCAGTCATTAAGTGTCTGCCTTTGGCTCAGGTCAGGATTCCAGAGTCCTGGGATTGAGCCCCGTATTGGGCTCCCTGCTCAGAGGGAAGCCTGTTTCTCCCTCTCCCACTCTTCCTACTTGTGTTCCTTCTCTCGCTGTGTCTCTCTCCGTCAAATAAACAAATGAAATTTTTTAAAAAAGAAGAAGTAAAACTATATCTATTTTCAAATGACATAATTTTGTATACTGAAGATCCTAAGGAATCCATAAGAATTCTAGAAGTAGAACTAATAAACCATTTTGATAAGGTTGTACAATACAAAACCAACATACAACAATCAGTTGTATTTCACACATTTGCAATGAATAATCTGAAAATGAAATTAAGAAAACAATTTTATTTAAAATAGCATCAAAACACTTAGAAATATATTTAACAAAAAAAGTATAAAACTTGTACATAGAAAAATTACAAAATGTCATTGACAAAAATTTAAGAAGACCTGAATATGTGGGAAAACATCCATTCCGTGTTCATGGATTGGAAGACTTAGTATTGTTAAGATGTTTTGTATTGTTAAGTATTGTTAAGATATATTGATACTCTCCCAAATTTTGTACACATTTAACACATTCCCTATCAAAATTCCAGCTTGACTATTTCAAAAATTGCCAAGGTGATCCTAAAATTAATATGAAAACACAAATGACCAGGATAACTAAAACAATCCAGAAAAAAGGAATAAAGTTGTAGTACTCAGACCCCTTGATTCTTAAACTCACTTCAAAGCTTCAGTAATCAAGATTTGTGGTAGACACATAGGTTAGAAATATAAATGAATGAAATAGAATCGAGAGTTCAGAAATAAACTTTCACATTTTATGGTCAATTTCCTACAAAGAAAGAATAGTTTTTTAACCATATGGTGCTAGAACAACTGAATATTTACATGCAAAAGAAAAAAGTTAGATGCCTTTTTTCCACAATATACAAAAAATAATTCAAATTAGGTTAAAGATCTAAGTGTAAATACCAAAACTATAAAAGTCTTAGAAGAAAACTTAGGAGTACATCTTTATGCCTTTAGGTTAGACAATGGTTTCTTAGATATGACATCAAACGTCCAAGGAACAAAAGAAAAAACAGATAAATTACATGTAATCAAAATTAAAATATTTTATGCTTTAGATGACATGTTAAGAAATTGAAAAGAACCCATAGAATAAGATAAAATATTTGCAAACTACATATCTGATAAGGCACACATATCCAGGTATATATATCTTACAACTCAACAGTAAAGGACCAATGACCTAATTGAAAAATGGGCAAAGGATTTAAATAGACATTTCTCCAAAGTAGCTATGCGAATGGCCAATAAGTACACACAAAGATGCTCCACCTGTTCAGCCATCAGGGAAATGTAAATCAAAAACACAATGAGATGCTATTTCTCACCTACTAAGCTAGCTATAATTAAAGTGACTAATGTTAGTAAGGATGTGGAGAGACTTGCACCCGGATACTTGCTTGTAGTAATGTAAAATGATACAGTGCCTTGGAAAACAGTTTGCAATTTTTCAAAGGGTTCAATATAGGGCTACCATATTATCCAGCAGTTCTATACCTAGGTATATGCCCAAGGGAATTGAAAACATGTCTATACAAAACTTGTACACAAATGTTCATAGCAGCATTATTCATAATAACCAACAAGTGGAAACAATTCAAACACACATAATGGATAAACAATATGTTGTATATCCATACAATGGGATATTATATAATCATAAAAGGCTTGGAAAAGGAATAAAGTACTAATATATGCTATATCATGCACAAACCTTGGAAATACTATGCTATACAAAAGAAGCCAGTCACGGAAGGCCACCTGCTGTATTACTTAATTTATATGAAGTTTTCAGAAGGGATAGATCCATAAAGACAGAAAATAAATTAGAAATTGCCAGGGACTTGTTTGTTGGGGGGAAAGGTGATAATGGGTATGGGATTTCTTTTTGGGGTAATAAAAATGTTCTGAAATTAGATAGTGGTGAGGGCTACTACTGAATCATACTCTTTGAAATGATGAATTTTATGGTATGTGAATTATATCTCAAAAAAAAAAAACAACAAAAAAGACCTGGGTTGCCTGGGTGGCTCAGTAGGTTAAAGCCTCTGCTTTCGGCTCAGGTCATGATCCAAGGGTCCTGGGATTGAGCCCCACATTGGACTCTCTGCTCTGTGGGGAGCCTGCTTCCTCCTCTCTGTCTTTGCCTGCCTCTCTGCCTACTTGTGATCTCTGTCTGTCAAATAAATAAATAAAATCTTAAAAAAAAAAAGACCTTCAAGACAGGTCAATTTTACACAGAGAAAGTTGTGTGATTTTACATGTCTCATGATACATCCTCATTCTATATAAATGCCCTCAGTGGTTCAAAGTACATTTAAAGATTTCTTCTTGTTTTTCTTCTCATACCCTACATCATTTAGTACAGTGCCTTCCAAAATGTATGATCTTATAAATCATTTTAGGTGTGAAATGTATGCATTATATGTATCAATTGCTTTTTAATCTCCTTGAGCTCCCTAATAAAAAACATTACTCAAACCTCATGTTTTATTTTTCTCCCCTCATCCACAAATTCCCTGAGGCTAAAAATCATGGTAGATTCATCCCCCTATTCTTTGCATATTCAAACCTCACTTTTATTCCCACCTTGTATTAGTGTCTGATACAAAGATACTGCTTATAATTCTTTTAAAACTCCTTTTATTTTCCCCTCCCCAACTTGAACCTAATCTTGATGACCAATACTGGGTTTCATTCACATTTGTATTCTCTACCACCCTCTTGTGTAGCTCTATTCTTCATATAAGTTCTTTTTTTTAAAGATTTTATTTATTTATTTATTTATTAGAAAGAGAAAGAGAGAGAGCATGCGTATGCACATGAGCTGGGGGAGGGGCAGAGGGGAAGGGAGAGAGAAAGAATCTCATGCAGAATGCTTAGTGTGGAGCCCAACATGGGGGTCGTGATCTGAGAGGAAACCAAGAGTCTGGTGTTTAACCGACTGAGCCATCCAGGCATCCCTACATGCAAGTGTATAATGAATGAATAAATTCTGTTACATCTGGTCTCCCATTTGCCACATCAAATTGTACTCTTTCCCAATTCATGTTTCAAATTAATGTACTCTAGTCTAACTATGCATGCATCTATTATTTGGACTGTCATTTATAGGTTCATTACTCATTTGTTTGTCTTAAAAAATAAACGCAAAGGTAAGAGAAACTATTGTCCCAGAGATCATTGCCTGTGCAGTTATATTTGTATATTCTCCAACTGAGAGTCTGCTAAATATGGCCAGATGATGGTGAAATCCCAACTCTTCGCTTGCCTATTTGGATTTTACATCCTTGCAGGAGACAGTTTTCTCACTTTTGAAACAATTACAATGAAAGTTGAAAACTGGGCTCTCAGAGAGAATGGAACAGGTACTGACTGGACCAGGAGTCCAGGAAGTCAACAGGATCAGCCTTGAAGAGCAAATATTGTAGGTTTGCCACCAAACTCTGTCTCTGTTGTTTTCTGGAGGCATTTTTCTTGGGATCAAGGCAGGTATACTAGAAGTAATATGAGTGGTTAGAGGCAGGGGTTTCTACCCTTGCTGTGAATTAATTGAGCTTTTCTCCTCCTAAGTCCCCGGGTCCAGCACCTCTCAATTTGATACACAACTAAATAAAACAGTGCACCAGGTTTTCCCCCACTAAAACTGACTAGCAGCTTCAAAGCCTATTGTTCTACTAATGTTTCCTTCTGATTATTTATTTATGCGTATTTCTTTAAAATCCAAATTGTCATATGTTCCAGACAGAAAAAATCCTGAGAGTCATCAGAGCAAAACTGAAATAGGTTTCACTCAACGCTCTCCACTTTTTTACTTACCCTTAAATTGATGTAGAGAGATGTTGTGTACTTAGCTCAAAACAAATACACTTGATAGTAAAACCAAATCTCCTGCAATACTCAGAATTGATTCTCCCTTTACCCTAGGTTGTTTGCCTGACTCCCTCCTCTCTTAGGATAAGTTATTTCACCAGAAGTTCCTTCTGCAACTGACTCGTGGTGTCTGCCCTATCAGTTTCCTAGATGTGCTCACACTTGTCTAAACCCCAGGCAATGACACACCTCAAGCTTAAACTAAGACCACTTCATCTCACTACACAGATTACTGACAACACAGACTGGCTCCATACAAGTGTTTTACACAAGAATGGTCATAAATCAAGGCAGAGAAGTTTACACAATTCTCTATGATTAACCTTTATTTGAAGGTGACAATGATCAAAAGAAAGAAAGAAAAAGTAATGATGCAAAGAAATAGAATAAGCGGGTGCCTGGGTGGCTCAGTGGGTTAAAGCCTCTGCCTTCGGCTCAGGTCATGATCTCAGGGTCTCGGGATTGAGCCCCGTATTGGGCTCTCTGCTCAGCAGGGAGCCTGCCCCCCACCCCCGGCCTACCTCTCTGCCTACTTGTGATCCCTGTCAAATAAATAAATAAAATCTTTAAAAAAATAGAATAAGCATATTCCATTCTGGGTTCTTGTACAAAGCTAGAGGTAACATTAGAATGGAGAGAGAAACCAAACTTTGGAAAGGGATTAGGACCGCTTTATTGTCTTTCCCATACTTTATGCAGCACAAACCTTCCCTCACACTAATCTCTCACACCTTTCGTGCACAATGCTTCACAAAGAAGTTTCGGCCTTGTTTTTTAAACGTGTTTTGGGGGCTCGCATCCAGCTAGTGTATTTTCCGTCATGGAGAGAGCCAGGAAAAGATAAACGTTTTTGATAAATACACAGGCTTTTTAAAAGACTCAGGGCTGAGCTCAGTTAAACGAAGAGAAAGGAGCTCTGGGCTTGAGAACAGCGTCCCAAACCCCTTATGAAGTTGCTTACTGTTACAGAATTAAGGAAGCAACTTGTTTTGAATCCAGTTTTGTCACTGACTCACTGTATGAATTTAGGCCTAACCCTTCCTATTTCTGTCTTCAGTTTTCCCATTTTTCATTAGTTGGATAAAGTAGACTTTGATCTCTAGCAGCACGGGGCTCCCTGGCGCAAAAAAAATAAGGTTCTGTCCACTCTTACTAGCACTTACTAGCTGTTACACTTATTAGCTGTTACAGCTTTTGGAAAATTGGTTTACCTCTTCTGGGCCTTAGTTTCCTCATTTATAAAATTGGGAAAATCAGTCCCCAGCTTACCTTATAGTATCACAATAATTTGACAAAATAATATAAAGGCAGTTTTGTCATAAAATGCCGTACACCTGCGAGGTAACTGAAAGTCGAGAACGAGAGAGATCTATAATGTAGAAAGAAGAAAGGAGTGGAGGCAAAGGCAAAAGAAATTTGGAATGGAAAAAGAAAAAGGAAGAAAGAAAAGGAGGAAGGACGAGGCAATTTCGATGAAGATAAAGACCGTAAGAAGACACGCAAGCACTCTGGAAAACTGGGGGTAGGGCCGCCGGGAAGCCGGATCACGTTGCCGGCGGAGCCATTTCGGCAGTGCACGGCGGTTAGGCGCGGACCTATTTGGCTGTGACGCCCGCTCCAGGCTTTTATCCCCTAGAGCTCAACTAGGACTTAAGATGGCGGCGTGCGTGCTGAGGTAAAGTACTGCCGGCCTACCAGGTGTGGAAAGCAGCCAAAGAGCAAATCTGAGGAAAGTACCGAAGCTCGCCAACTTTTGTTCTGTGGTGAGTGCTGAGCTTCACGTCAGCCAGAAAAGTGTCCATTAGTAAGACTACACACTTCGGGATCGCGTGGCCTGCCTAAGTGGGGGGAGGAGCCGGCCTGTTTTTCATTTTTCTCTCCCGTCTCGCTATAAAATATCGGAGAGTAATTTCTCTTTCTTTAGTCACCTTACCACCACTAAAAAAGCTAGACGTTTGCGGGTATTAGCTCATAGGAGGATTCTGGGCCGTTTTCCTCTCATTTTTTCCTCCTTTAAATGGGTTTTATTGTCACCACGTGGGCTTAAAATGAAAGATTTTGTGTCCCCAGAGCGCTTTCAGGAGCAGCCTAACCTCTTGGGCCTACTTTCTCTTACTTTCTTCGTACTGTATTTCGCGTGCAGACGTTGTGATTTTGATAATCAGTTTGTAACATATTCATGGGCTAGATTTAAAAAAATTTTTTAAAATGCCCTTTATGCTTCAGATGAGAACTTCTGGGCATTTTAACATTAACATTTGTTCCAGAAGCAAATTGTTATGTCAGAGGTAGGTGTGTGCGTCGGTGTACAGGTAATCTTTGGGGGGAATTGTTACATTATTCCGTGGATTATTACCTTGATTTCTCACTGAGTAGGAAAAGAAGTAGATTTTCCGTGTTCAGATCTGTTGATGATAATAAATTTATATTAAGCATAACGTGTTTGGGGAAGACAGTAAAAAATGTGCAGCTTTGTTTTTAGGACGAGTAACTGGAATCAACCCGTATAGCCATCTACAGATTGTTGGAATAAATTGTGGGACCTTCGTGTTATGAAATATTTTGCAGCTATAGAAACAGATTTACCTCTTTACACACTTTTGATCTAGAGTATGTTAGATTGTTACGTGAGAAAAGTAAGTTGCAGATGCCTAATATATTCCTGTGTCTTTGGTGGGAGGGGTGATGAGGGAATGTAAGATTAACTTTTTTTGTCCTTTTTTGGGGGGGAGTTTCCACATATGTTATGAAATAAGTACTTGAAATATACAGGCATGTAAAGAATAACACAACAAGAGATGCCCCCCAAAACAAAACAAAAAACAGTGAACCTCTGTTTTCATAATCCAAACATAAAAATAATACATTACTATGATAGTTGAAGTTCTCTGTGTACCCATTCCTGGAGTCATCTCTTTTCTTCCTTCATCCGCAGAGGTAACCATTATTTTAAACAGTGATTATATTTCCCATGCATTTCTTAAACTTTTGTGACATGTGAACTACTTCTAAGATGGGTTATTTTTAAAAAAAATTTTGAAGAGAATTTTTAAAAAAAAAAGTCAATAAAAAAGATTAATTTTTAAGTGCCTCTTACCTGGATTACAGTAACGGGGCCATTTTAAGTTTCTTCTAAATTGAAGACAGAATCTAATTAAAAGAAAAACAAAAACAGGAAATAAGTGTTGGTAAGGAAGTAGAGAAATCCGAACCCTTGTACATTGCTTTTGGGATATAAAATGGTGCAGCATGGTTTCGCGATTTCTCTGTAGGTTAAACGTAGAATTACTGTTGCTTCCTTGCCAACACTTGTTATTTCGTTTTGTTTTTGTTTTTGTTTTTTCTAAGAAAATTAAAACCATTTTAGTATGTTTGAAGTATGTCATGGGTTAGATTTGCATTTTCCTAAGGAATGATTTGGGGCATGTTTTCATGTACTGGTTAACCATTTGTATATTTTCTTTGCAGAAATGTCTGTTCAGGTCCTTTGTCCATTTTTTAATTTGGGTATATTTGTTGCTGAGTTGTAAGAATTCTTTATATATTCTGAACTGTTATATATATGGTTTGAAAGTTTTTTTTTCCCATTCTGTAGGTATTTTTCATTCTTTATAATGTCCTTTGGTTTGGTGTACAATTTTTTTTTTTTTAATTTGAAGTCCAGTTTGTTTTTTTTCTTTTGTTGCTTGCGCTTTTGGTGTCAAATCTAAGAATTTTTTTGTTAAATCCCAAGTCATGAAGATTTATCTCTGTGTATTCTTCTAAATGTTTTATGGTTTTAACTCTTGTATTTATGTCATTGATCCATTTTGAGTTAATTTTTGTATATGGTGTGAGGTCCAGCTGCATTCTTTTACATGCATATAGCCAGTCGTCCCAGCATCGTATGTTGAAGAGACTGTTCATTCCCTATTGAATGGTGTTGGCACCCTTGTTGGAATCAGTTAGCCACAGATGTATAGGTTTATTTAAGGTCCTTTAGATTTATTTCATTTGTCTCTATAGATCTGTCCTTATGCTAGTACCACACTATTTTGATTACTGTAGATTGTAGTAAGTTTTAAAATTGCAAAGTGTCGCTCCTCCAGTTTTGTTCTTTTTCAAGATTGTTTTGGCTTTGTGGGCCCCCTGCAATTCCATATGAATTTTAGGATCAGCTTGTCCATTTCTTTTTAAGCCATATGAAAAAAAAAAAAAAGGAGTTGCAAACCAAAAACACAATAGTACTGGCTTTTATAGTTATCTGTATAGTTATCTTTACCTATGTTCTTTATTTCTTCATACACTTTATATTATTTCCTATTTCATATTACTTTCTATTATTCTTCCATTTTAGCCTGAAGAAGTCCCTTTGGCAGTTCTTTTAGGGTAGGTCTATTAGCAACAAAATCCCTCATGTTTTCTTTATCTGGAAATGCCTTAATTTCTCCTTTCAGTTCTTTTGACAGAAATATAATTCACACACCATACAGTTAACCGTTTAAAGTGTACAGTTCAGTGGTTTTAAATCTATGTACAGCCATCACTGCAGTCATTTTAGAATATTTTCATCACCCCAGGAAGTCCACGCACTTTAGCATGGACCCATATCCCCTTGAGCCCTATCTGCCCAGCCCTAGGCAATCATTAATCTACTTTTTGTCTCTATAGATGTCCCAGTTTTGAACATTCTTTATGAATGGAATAATATAGTATGTGGTCTGTTGTGATTGGCTTCTTTTACTTAGCATAGTGCTGCAACGTTCATCCATGTTGTAGCATGTATCAGTACTTCATTCTGTTTGTGGCTGATTAGTGTTACACATTATGGATATACCACATTTTGTTTATGCATTTATTCATTGATGGGCATTTAGGTTGTTTCCACCTTTAGGCTATTAAGAATAATTCAGCTAAAATATTCATGTACAAATTTCTCGTGTAGACATGTTTTCATTTCTCTACGTGTATACTTAAGAGTGTTTTTGCTGGGTCTTATGGTAGCTATGTTTAATTTTTTGAGAAACTGCCCAACTCTTTTCCAAAGTGGCGGCAACCATTTTACATTGACAGCAACAGCGTATGAGGGCTCTAACTTGTCTGCATTCTCACCAACATTTGTCATTTGACTTCATCCAATTCTAGCAATCCTAGTGGATGTGAAGTTGTATCTCATTGTAGTCTTCTTTCCCACAAGGTTAGTCCTCAGATGGTGGTCCTTAGGGAGGGGCAGTTTCAATATGCCCACAATCACCCTGAGATGACTGGTTTTGTTAGGGCTGTCTTTCCCTTACCACACCCAGGAGCCCTGAGAACAGCTTGCTGGGAACTAATTGTTCACTTGTTTTCCATAATGCCCGGGGGGGGGGGCATAAACTACTTTAAAAGTTAATCCAATCAAAATACGGGTCCTTTGAAGAACTAGTTTTTGAGGATAGTGTTTGATACTTGTTTTGACCCAAGGAGGGTTCCTCCCAGTTGTTTCAGTCCCCAGCTCTCTCCTGCAAGCTAATTTACCTACATAGAGTTTAGCCTCTATATTTTGAATCTGCTAGTTGGCTTTTGCTACAACCTCATTTTCTTTTTAGGACTCCTTAAGGCTTGACCTTCTCCATGCTCTTGTAAATGCAGTCAGTCCCTTTGGGAAGAAATTAAGAGCTCTCTGTTTTAATGTCTGCTTGAGCCTGGTCTCTGGAGGTGGGGTAGGAACAACAGCAAGTTTCACTGAGTGACAATACTTTCTGGGGTGTAGGGTGTAGCCAGAGGTCATCTGGGTTTGCTTTTCTCTCCTCACAACCCAGGGCAGGGTTGATAAGATTCCGGGTCTTTTCCATATACCATACCCAATAAAGTATAGATTCTACCAGTGGAGGCTGGAAGGGCTAGAACCCCTACCTCTCAACCACACTTGCCCAGGACTCAACCCTGTTAATAGGCAGCTCGGGGCTGAATGAGAAACGGTTCTTCCTGGGAAGAAAGCACTCTGAACTCTGGACCTGGGGGGAGGGGTGGAAAGGGAGCCCTGTATTCTTGGTTGCAGGAACTTGGAATGGAGATTCCGCTTTCTTGAGCTGAGATGAGAGAGGGAGGTAGTTGTTCAAATCAGACTCATCTTTCTTAGTGAATTTTTGAAGTTGTCCTTGAATATATGTTTCTTCATTTGCTGTTTATCCTTAGATCAGTTTCCAGAGGCTTTAAATGGCTTTTTAAAAAAACAGTTTTCATCAGTTTCAGTGGGGAGCAGCAGGTCATTGGAGCTCCTCATACTGTCATGCCATAAGCTGATCTCTTTCCTTTATTTTTGAAAGGCGTTTTTTTTCGGATACAGAATTGTTGGTTGACAGCTTTTTTCTTTCGGCACTTTAAATATGTCATTGCATGGCCTTCTGGCCTCCATGATCTCTGATGATGGGTTGCTTCTCTTTTCTTGATTGTAGGATTCTTTTGGGGAATTTCTATTTGGGATGTCTTTTTTTTTTTTTTTTTTTTTTAAATTTTTTTTTTATTATTATTTATTTGACAGAGATCACAAGTAGGCAGAGAGGCAGACAGAGAGAGAGAGGGAAGCAGGCTCCCCGCTGAGCAGAGAGCCCGATGTGGGACTCGATCCCAGGACCCTGAGATCATGACCTGAGCCGAAGGCAGCGGCTTAACCCACTGAGCCACCCAGGCGCCCTATTTGGGATGTCTTTGAGTTTATTCTCTTTGGGGTTCATTGAATTTTTTAAGTTACGTAGATTGGCTACTGTTAAGTTCTTTATGACTCTCTTATTTTGTTCTGGACCTCTCATTTTGCGTATGTTGCTACGCTTGGTGTTGTCTCTTAGAGTCTTGATTTTTCTTCAGTTTTTTCTTTTTCCATTCCTCATACTAGATAATCTTAATTTAACTATCTTCATGGTCATTTATTCTTTCTTCAGCCTATTGAAATTTTATGTTGGACCCCTCTAAAATCCAGGGAATTTTTCATTTCAGTTACTGTGCTTTTCAGTTTCAGAATTTGTATTTGGTTCCTTTTTATAACTTCTGTTTCTTTATTGTTATTTTCTGTTTATTGATCTTCTGTTCTCCTGGTTTTCTTTAGTTTTTGTTCCTGGTTTCTGTTAGCTGTTTGGCATATTTATGAAAGTTGATTTTTTTATAAAGTCTAATGTCTGGCCTTCTTTGGGGACACTTTGTGCTAACTTCTTTCTTTCTGTGAATGGGTCATACCTACTTGTTTGTTTATATGCCTAATAATTTTTTAGTGAAAATTTGCCTTGAAAAGTAGGCACACTTTGAATTTTGTCGTATGGTAGCTCTGGAAATCAGAGTATTTCCCCCCTCACCAGGGTTTGTGTTATTGCTTATTGTGGGGGTGCAGTCATCCATTTGTTTAATGACGGTCCACTTGTTTAAAGTCTATTTTTGCAGACTATATTCCTTGTCATATGTGGTCACTAAAGTCTCCTGCCATTATCTTTGTTGTCAGGCAGTGACCTGATAAGATTTCTTTAAATGACAAAATTTACAGCTGCTTTCTTCTTTGAGCACTGTCCTGATAGTGGTGAGTTTCTGATTAGGTTCTAGAGTTCTGAAAAAGTTGATTCTTACTTTTTTTTTTTTGCCACTTTAATAATTTCAGTGGAGGGATGGATTCTAGGAGCTCCCTATTCCACCGTTTTTGGTGTTGTCCTCTTGTCTCATACATTTGATACTGTGATTTTATTATAATTCAGTTCATAGTACTTTCTATTAATTTTGCTTGTGAAAAAAATTTGCTTGTGATTTCTTCTTTGACTCATGGATAATTTAGAAATGTATCATTTAATTTCCAAATATTTGTGGAATCCCCAATTTTTCTTTTGGTTTCAATTTTTAAAAATTCTGTTTTGTTGGAGAACATACTCTTTTATGATTTGAACATACTTTTTTATGATTTTATGATTTATGATTTGAGTCCTAAAGTCCTTCAAAGTATGGTTTGTGGGTCAAATCTAGCCTGTTGTCTGACTTTGTATGACTAGAAAACTATGAGTAGTTTTACAGTTTTAAGTGATTTAAAAATTCACAAGCAGAATTGTGTTTCTTAACTCATGAAAATCATGCGACGTTCAAATTTCAGTGTTCATAGATAGTTATACTGGTATACAATTATATTTACCTGCATGCCTGTTGTCTGTGGATTCTTCCATTGTACAACAGCAGAATTGAGTAATTAAGACGGTAACCATGTGGCCTGCAAAGACTAAAATATTTACTCACCAATTCTGCATCAGAGCTTGCTTACCATCCTTGTACCTGTAACTCTACATTATGCTGCCACCACCCCCCATCAGCAATAATTGAGAAAAGATTTGTTATAGCATTCCTCTTAAACATGGAATAAAAATAATCTTTTTACATCTTACCATTTAATGAAGTTGAAAGGCAGAAAAAGCACACTGAACAAAAATATTGGTGACTGATGTATGAGAAAAACTACAACTATCTTATGCAAATAATTTTTTTTGTATTAGACCTTTATGTACATCTCTTCCTTCCATTCTAATTTCTTTCCAAACTTAAATTTACCAAAAAGAATAAATATTAAGCCTTTTTTTATTCAAAATAATTTATCTTTACTAATGTACACCTATACATTCTGTGTAGTTATAGTCAGCTTGTCTTAAAAATACCATTTTATATTTTGTTTTTCCTCTTTAATGATACTTTGTACAGTATTATTTTATATCCGTCAAGATGGGCCACAGAGGTGTAGTTTCAAATAGGTTTTTAGTTCTGAATTTCTTTTTTTTCCTTATTACTGTTTGATCCCCTTCACCCATCCCTGCCTCCCATTGCTCCCCTTCCCCCCATTCTCCATACCTGGCAACCACCAGTCTCTTCTCTGTATTTGTGAACTTGGTTTTGTTATTGCTGTTTTAGATTTCACATAGAGCTCAATACAGTACTTGTCTTTCTCTGAGTTATTTCATCTAGTATAATGCTCTTGAGGTGCATTCATGTTGTTACAAATGGCAATATTTCATTCTTTTTTATGGCTGAATAGTATTTCATTGTATAATATACACCACCCTTTCTTAATGCATTTATTCATCAGTGGACATTTAGGTTGTTTCCTTATCTTGGCTATTGTAAATAATGCTGCTGTGGAAGATGGAAGTGCATATATCTCTTGGAGATCCTGATTTAAATTCTCTTGTATATATACTCAGAAGGGGACTTGCTGGATCATATGGTAGTTCTATTTTTAATTTTTTGAGGAACCTCCATAATGTTTTCAATAGTGGCTCCCCCAGTTTACATTCCCACCAATAGTGTACAAGGGTTCCTTTTTCTCCACATCCTCACAAACACTTGCTACTTCTTGTCTTTTTAATGATAATCATTCTAATATGTATGAGGTGATATCTCATTGTGGTTTTTTATTTACTGATGATTAGTGATGTTGAGCATCTCATCTTTTCATGTACATGTTGGTTATCTGGATATTTTCGTTGGAAAAATGTCTATTCAGATCTTCTGCCCAATTTTTACATTGGATTGTATAACTAACTTATGCCAGTAATTTTTGACTCCCAGTATGTTGGAAAAGAGTGAGAAGGTAACAAGTTTTACTTCGAAAAGTGAATAAAGCAGATCAAAAAAAAAAATGTCAGGCCTGCATAGATCTGCAAAATATGAGGAGAGAAATCTATCAATTGAAGCTGGCTTCAGAATGACATAGATGATAGAATTAATGGTTTAAGGATTTTAAACTTACTGTCAATGTAGAGGAAAGACTGAAAACGTTAAGTTGAAGTATGAAAAATATAAAAAAAAATTCCACTTCTGAGAATGAAAAGTGTAATTGATTTTTAAATTTTAAAATGTTGAGGGAGTTTCCTATCTTCTTTTGTTATTAATTTCTAGTTTAATTATATTATGGTTTGAGGTAATACTTTCTATACTGTTTTTTATGTATGTTAGGCTTTGCTTTACATGAGTGTTCCTTATATACTTAAAAAGAATGTGAATCTTCTTGTTGTTGGATTGAGTGTTTATACCATTGATTTGTATTTCTTTTGTCAGTTTTTGTTTCATGTATTATGAAGCTCTGTTAGGTGCATATACATTTAGCCCTGCTGTGGCTTCTTGTTGAATTGGCCCTTGTCTTATTATGTAATTCCCCTCATTATTTCTGGTAATTTTCTTTGCTCTGAAATATGTTTTTGCATTTTATGTATGATAAAACCAGTCCTTTTCTTTGGTTGGTCTTTGCATGGTGTGTATTTTCTCATTCCTTTACTTTTAGTCTTCATATATCAATATATTTGAAGTCTGTTTCTTGGAGACAGGATATTGTGTCATGGTTTAGGTTTTTTTTTTCTTTCCTTCTTTCTTTTTTTTTTGGATCATCCTGACAGTGTCGTGTTTTTGAGTTTTAGTGGTTAGGCAATTCATATTTAATGTAAATTTGGTATGTTTGGATTTAGGTTTACTACTTTATTCATTGGTTTCTCTTTGTTCCTTTTTTGTTCCTCTTTTTCCCCCTTTCTGCCATCTTTTGGGTTATTTCAGTACTTTTCAGTTTTCCATTTATTTTATTATTTTTTACTATATCTTTTTATGCAGCCTTTTTAAGTAATTGCTTTAGGGGTTACACAATGTGTTCTTAAGTTTTCGCTGTCTAGTTTACCCTGTAATTTTGGGATGTAGAAACAATAACATCTTTTACGTCCTTTAACTTTCTTTCATGCTATAATGTCAAGTATTGCATTGGTGTACATTGAAAATTATCAGAAGATGTTCATATCTTTTGTTTTTAACCTTGAAACAAATTTAAATAATTCGAGAGAGATAAATAATCTGTTGCATTATTCAGATAAATATTTCTGTTACTCTTTATTCTTGATGATTCAGGTTTCTTTCTGGTATTTCCCTCCTACATGAAGAACTTTTTTTGTAGCAATTCTAACAGAGAAGCTCTCAGGGGCTATATATTCTTAGTTTTCTCTAATGTGAGAATGAATGTCTTTATTTTACTTTCATTCCTGCTGGTAATTTTTCTGGATAGATTATTTTAGGCTGATATTTTCTTTCTTTCAGCCATTTAAACATGTGTGCCACTTTCTTCTGGCTTCTGTGGTTTCTGATGGGAAATCATTTATTTGAATCATTATACCTTTATGTGGCAGTATTTTATTTTTCTCTTGGTGCTTTTATAATAGTTTCTTTAGCTTCACTTTTTGGCAGTTTTATTATGGTATATCTGGTTGTGGATTTCTCTGTGTTTATCCTTTCTGAAGTTTTCTAAGTTTCTTGAATCTGTAGGTCTGTGTCTGTTGCAAAATTTAGGAAGTTTTCAGGCATTTATTTTCTCAAGTATTTTCAGTCCTACACTCTTTTCTCTTATCCTTCTGTTATTGTCTCATCAATCCCTAAGCCTTTGTTCATTTATGCTCAATATTTTCTCTATTAGTATTGGATGGTTTATATTTATCTCTTTAAGTTCCTTTGCCATCTCTATTGTGCTGTTGAATCTGTCCATTTATTTTTTAATTTTAGTTACTGTAATTTAATTTTAATTATATTACTGTAATTTTGGTTACTGTATTTTTAACTTAAATTTTTAAAAAGATTTTATTTTTTAAAATGATTTTATTTATTTATTTGACAGAGAGAGAGATCACAAGTGGGCAGAGAGGCAGGCAGAGAGAGAGGGGGAAGCAGGCTCCCCACCGAGCAGAGAGCCCAACTTGGGGCTTGATCCCAGGACCCTGAGATCATGACCTGAGCCAAAGGCAGAGGCTTAACCCACTGAGCCACCTAGGTGCCCCCAAAATTTTCACTTTTTTGATTGTATGTTAACAAGATTTTCACTTTCAGTATTTGTTGCAGGAAAGTTTGTGATTGCTTGTCTCAGTATTTTTTCCAGCATTTTTATAAATAGTTATTTTAAGGTCTTTATCAGATAGTTTTAAGAACTGTCATCTTGTTGGCTTTTGTTTTGTTTTGTTTTGTTTTTTTTTTAGTAGGCTCCATGCCCAGTGTGGAGTCCAGTGCGGTGTTTGAACTCATGACCCTGAGATCATGACCTGAGCTGAGATCAAGAGTTGGACACTCAACTGACAAAGCCACCCAGGTGCCCCTTGTTGGCGTTTTTCACAATTTAATTTGTGTTATGCAACCTTGGCAATACTACAAAAGTAATGCTGTCCCATTCTCTGTTTATCATATGTACATGTTTTCAGTGTGTCTTAATACATGTGCTGTTAACTTTCATCTCTTGTTTAAAGTGTACCAAAGTTTGCTACTATAAAGTTACTGCTTTTTACTTTGAATTTCATATGTATCTTGTGGGGATATACTTTGAGATTATGCAAACGTCATGTTTCTCATCATACTTTTACCCACTGATTCTATCCATCCATGCCTCTTACCTTTCACAATGATTATGTTAGTGTTTTAAGGTTATTTAGGATTTCCATTATTCCTTCTGTGTTTAATAATTGGAAATCTGAGGGGCGCCTGGGTGGCTCAGTGGGTTAAAGCCTCTGCCTTCGGCTCATGTCATGGTCTCAGGGTCCTGGGATCAGCCCCACATCAGGCTCACACCTCGGTGGGCAGCCTGCTTCCTCCTCTTTCTCTCTGCCTGCCTCTCTGCCTACTTGTGATCTCTCTCTGTCAAATAAATAAATAAAATCTTTAAAAAAAAATTGGAAATCTGAAAGGAATAGCTGTCCCTTCTCCCCATTTTATTTACTTAATCAAATATTTATTAGTATGGACTCATTGATATTTATTTCATTCTTTTGGTTATAATCTTAATGCTGTCATTTTGTTGTAATGGCTCTCAGGTTTAGCCACTGGCCTTTTCTTCATGTTGGCTCCTGTGTCCTTTTGATATGCTCCCATGTTTTTTGAGCGTTGTACTCCTTTCTCACAACACAGTATGTATTAGACACATCTGGTTTTTTTCCCCACCCAACTCTAGAATCAACCATTTTTCTAAGGAATCCTGATTCCTACTGGAGAATGGTTTTTAGAAAACAGTATTTGTGTACTCATTGTGTACTCTGTATTGTGTACTCAAAAACACATGTCTATGTGGTATCATTGTTTTTAGGTCCTCTCAGTCAACAAAGTATATGTTTATAATCACGTGTAGACATCCTTCTTTCTATAAGTATTCTTCTGTACATATGTGTATGTGTGGTTGTGTGTATCTAAAACCATGAATTCATATTAATATGTGTGATTCCAGATAAAAGCACAGGATTCTTTCTCTTCTAGTCTTCCCATTTTTCTTTATTGTAATTCCTTTTTATGAAAGTGAAAAACCTTATTCTCATTATCCTTGATATATATACAGGTGTATATACTTGGCTTGATTTTAGAATGGTATAAGATTTTTGATTGTTTCTATATTTGAAACAGAATTTCAAAACTACCAAAACATACCCCTCCAGAGAGCAAATTTCCTAATTAGAGTACAGTATTTGTGTACAGTATGTCTTAGTCTTACAGTATATAGTCAAAAATACTATTTCTAAAGTTACTCAAGTCAATTCTTTTCTTATCTGCCCAGTTAAATATGCTTATGTTATCCATTTGTTTTACAATTCAGTTGGTTATTTTTTGTATTCCATTTTGGGTTTCCTCCCATATGTTGGTTATGTTGAAATACGTATTTATATTTTGGTTATGTGAAATATTACCATGTTTTCAAATGTCAGACCTATATGAAAAGGTTTATGAAGAGAAGTGTCACTCCCTTCCTCATATTATACATAGGAAAAACATTCCTAACCACCCCCTGTATATAGTCTTGGTAGTTTCTGCTTTATACTCCTTGAATTTCTTTTGCAGAAGCGAACTGATACATGCGTATTTTTGTATATCCCATTTTTTTTTTCTTACATGAAAGGTTGCAGACTGTAGCTATTCTTTTGGAATTTGATCTTTCTTATTTTCCATTTACAGTATATCCTGGAAGAAGTCACTCTGTATCAGGTAGTAGAGATCTTACTCATTCTTGTTTTGTTTCGTTTTGTTTTACTGCTGCATTTTTACCTCCTTGTTGGATACACTGCTGTTTAATTAACTGTATGTATCTGGGCATTTAGATACTTTTCAATGTTTTCCAATTGCAAACAAGACTAGGTTATAGAGAATAGCTTTGTTTATATATATTTTGTATTGTTGAAGATGTATTTATGGTGTAGACTTCCTTGAGAGCTAATTGCTTTTAAAGGTGGTCTTGTTAAGTATTGCCAAATATCCCTCCAAATGATTGTACACTTAGCATTCATACCAGCAATGTGTGAGAGTACCTATGTCCTTACAGCTTCACCAGTTGAATGTAGGTTTTTTTTTTTTTTAAGCTTTTTTTATTTCTTTGACACAGAGAGAGCAAGCATAAGCAGGGAGAGCAGCATGCAGAGGGAGAGAGAGAAGCAGCCTCCCCACTGAGCAAGGAGCCAGATGTGGGGCTCCGTTCCAGAACACTGGGATCATGACCTGGGCTGAAGGCAGATGCTTAACCGACTGAGCCACCCAGGCACCCCTGAATGTAGTTTTAAACAAATGAAAGATTTTACCAAACGTGATACATTTTTTGCATTTAACAATAAACAGTGGTCATGCGTGTATACATATGCATACAAAATGCATAGATACACACCTACGCATGTATTTGCAATGGCTGAACCTTTTCCCCCCATATGTGTGTACCATATTTAAACAAGCCTCTGCTTTTTTATTTATAAAGATTTTATTTATTTGAGAGAGAGAGAGAGGAGGAGCAGGGGTGGGGGTTGGAGGGAGTGGGACAAACAGACTCCTGGTGAGCCTGGAGCCCGATGTGTTGCTTGTTCCCTGGACCCTGGCACCCCCAAGCCTCTCCTTATTAGGTCCGTAATCAAAGGAGCGAGACTGATACAAAGCGAAGGTCAAGCAAAGCTTTATTTCACGCCAAGCATGGAGAATCAAACCACCGATCGGGGCTGCCTCTTAGAGAGAGAGCGACCCCTCCCTGCCTTACAGACTAACTTTTATAGAGCAAAGGCCATGTGGTTGAGCCTGGCCACACGCAGGTGGCGAATGAGATTGTAACACACAGAGAAAGCTGCATAGTCATGCTAGGTCACACATGAGTAGCCAATTGAATTACAATTCACCCCATAGTAGCTATTTGAACTAGCCTATCACCTTGGTCAGAATTGGCGCCCAAAAGGCGGGGCCCACACTCCTTGGTAGCTAGGGAGACAGTATGTGCGCCCCACTGATTGAATATCTCCACCTGGCCTGACTCGTCCCTGCATCCGGGCTCTGTTATCTCTACCTGATCTGACCCACCCTTGTATTTGGGCTCTGTTATCTGGGACTGGTTGACCATATTTTACTGATTTCCTGGACTTGCTTTTAAGTAGGTTCCCCTGGGGTGGGGGGAGCAGGGTCAGTTTAAGTTTTACTACATAAACAACAAAATCACTGTTTAACTGGGTGGAATCTCTCTGGCTAAATAGGTCCTTACATCCTAATGAAACTTTTAGTTTTTTCACGATTACATACAGTGGTGTGAATAACTTCATAGTGATTGTATTTTGTGTTTTTGTTGGAGTCATGTCTAAAATCAGTTTCTTTCATCAGTGTTTTAGTTTTCCGAGTACACTCTTGGACCTCTTCAGTTAGGTTTATTTGTTGGTATCTTATGGTTTTGGTGCAATTTTAAATGGGATTGATTCCTTGATTTCCCTTTCTGCTGCTTCATTATTGGTGTACAGAAGTGGAACAGATTTCTGTATGTTGATTTTATATCCCGCATATGTCAGTTTTAGCAATTTTTTGATGGAATCTTCTGGGTTTTCTGTATGGAGTATCATGTCTTCTGCAAATAGTCAAAGTTTGACTTCTTCCTTGCCTGTTTGGATGCCTTTTCTTTTTGCTGTCTGATTGCTGTGGCTAGGACTTCCAATACTGTGTTAAATAACAGTCGTAAGAGTGGACATCTGTGTCTTTTTCCAGACCATAGAGGAAGAGCTCTCAGTTTTTGCCCATTGAAAATGGGCTTTTTGTATATGGATTTTACGTTGAGGTATGTTCCTTCTGTCTCTACTTTGTTGAGAGTTTTTATCATGAGTGGATCTTGGACTTTGTCAGATGCTTTTTCTGCATCTATTGAGAGGATCATATGGTCTCATCCTTTTTCTTTTCTTTTCTTTTCTTTTTTTTTTTTAAGATTTTATTTATTTGACAGAGACCCAGCGAGAGAGGGAACACAAGCAAGGGGAGTGGGAGAGGGAGAAGCTGGCCTCCCGCAGAGCAGGGTGCCTGACGTGGGGCTCGATTCCAGGACCTTGGGATCATGACCTGGGCCGAAGGCAGTTGCTTAATGACTGAGCCACCCAGGTGACCCCCTTTTTCTTTTATTAATGTAGTGTGTCATGTTGATTTGCAAATATTGAATGACTGTTGTTGCAGCCCCCAAATAAATCCCACTTGATCATGGTGAAATCATTCTTTCATTCTTTTCATGTATTGTTGGATTTGATTTGCTGGTATTTTGTTGAGGATTTTTGCATCCATGTTCATCAGGAATATTGGCTTGTATTTTTCGTTTTTAGTAGAGTCTCTGGTTTTGGAATCAAGATAATATTGGCCTCATAGGATGAGTTTGGAAGTTTTCATTTTTGTTTTTTGGAACAGCTTCAGAAGAATAGGAATTAATTCTTTAAACGCTCAGTAGAATTCCCTTGTGAAACCGTCTGGCCCTGGACTTTTGTTTGTTGGGAGATTTTTGATTACTGATTCGATTTCGTTACTGGTTATTGATCAAGTTTTCTATTTCTTCCTCTTTCAGTTTTGGTTGTTCATATGTTTCTAAGAATTTATCCATTTCTTCCTTATTGTTCAATTTGTTGACATTTAATTTTTCATAATATTCTCTTATAATTGTTCGGATTTCTGTGGTGTTGGTGTTCTTTCTCATCTTTCACTTGTGATTTTATTTATTTGGGTCCTTTCTCCTTTTTTTGGTAAGTCTGGTTTAGGGGTTTGTCAATTTTTTTTTTAAGATTTTATTTAATTATTTGACAAACAGAGATCAAAAGTAGGCAGAGAGGCAGGCAGAGAGAGAGGTGGAAGCAGGCTACCCAATGAGCAGAGAGCTTGATGCGGGCCTCAATCCCAGGACCCTGAGATCATGACCTGAGCTGAAGGCAGAGGCTTAACCCACTGAGCCACCCAGGTGCCCCTAATTTTTTAAATATTTTCAAAGAAACAGCTCCTGGTTTCATTCATCTGTTCTGGGTTTTTTGTTTATTTTAGTATCGTTTATTTCTGCTCTAATTTTTATTTCCCTTTTTCTGAGGACTGTATGCTTTCTTTGTTGTTCTTTTTCTAACTCCTTTAGGTTAGATTGTGTATTTGAGATTTTTCTAACCTAAGGTTAGGTTGTATATTTGAGATTTTTCTTGGTTCTTGAGATACGCATGTGTTTCTGTATATTTCCCTCTTTTGATGGCTTTTGCTGCTTCCCAAAGTCTTTAGACCGTTGTGTTTTCATTTTCATTTGTTTCCATGTATTTTTTAATTTCTTCTTCAGTTTCCTGGTTGACCAACTTACGATGTTTAACCTCCATGTGTGGTCTTCCCAAATTTTTTCTTGTGCTTGACTTCAATTTTCATAGTGTTGTGGTCGGAAAAGATGCATTGTATATTGAGGCCTGGTTTGTGACCTAATGTATGATCTATTCTGCAGAATGTCTTATGTGTACTTGAAAAGAATGTGTATTCTGCTTTGGGATAAAATGTTCTGAATATATCTACTAAGTCCATCTGGTCCAATTTGTCATTCAAAGCCATTGTTTCCTTGTTGATTTTCTGCTTAGATGATCTGTCCATTGATATAAGTGGGGTATTAAAGTCCCCTACTCTTTGCTGTATTTTTATCCATGCTTTCCTTATGTTGGTTATTAATTGTTGTATATATTTGTGTGCTCCCAAGTTGGCGGCAGAAATACTTACGATTGTTAGATCCTCTTGTATGAATTGTCCCCTTTATTATGATACTGTGTCCTCCTTCATCTCTTGTTCTAGTGTTTGGTTTAAAATCTAGTTTTTCTGGTTTAAGTATTGCTACTCCAGGTTGCTTTTGACATTCATTGCATGCTAAGTATTTCTCCATTCACTCACTTTGAATCTGCAGGTGTGTTTAGGTCTAAAATGAGTCTCTTGTAGGCAGCATACAGATGGGTCTTATTTCTTTTATCCTTTCTGATACCCTGTGTCTTTTAATTGCCATATTTAGTCCATTTACATTCAAAGTAGTTATTGATAGATATGAATTTAGTGCCATTTTATTACTTGTTTTATCATTGTTTCTGGAGATTTTCTCTGTCCCTTTCTAGTCTTTGTCACTTCTGCTCTTTCTTTCCCATCCAAAGAGTCTCCTTTAATATTTCTTGCAGGGCTGGTTTAGTGGTCATGACCTCTAGTTTTTGTTTGGGAAATTTCCTCCTTCTGTTCTGGAAGATAACCTTGCTGGATAGAGTATTGCTGGCTGCAGATAATTTCCCATTCAGCACATTGAGTATGTCATGCCATTCTTTTTTGGCTTGCCAAGTTTCTATGGAGAGATCTGCAGTTAATTTTATGGGTCTTACTTTGTAAGTTAGGGACTTACTTTGTCATGCTTTTAGAATTTTTCCTTTATCAGTATATTTTTCAAATTTAAGTATAATATGTCTTGTTACTAGCTGCTTTTTTTGATTTTGGTGGGAGTTCTCTGAGGTTCCTGGATTTGGATGTCCGCTTCTTCCATCCTTGTCATCATTACATCCAGTCAGTTTCAAATCTCAGTTATTGCATTTCTCATTTCTGCCTGATTGTTTTTTAACTCTCCTCTTTGTGGTAAAGATCTCCCTGATGTCTTTCATGCTTTTCTCAAGCCCAGGGACTTTACGATTGTTGTTTTAAATTCTCCATCAGGTATATTATTTATATCTGTTTTGATTAGATCTTTGTGATCTTTTCTTGTGTTCTTTTGGTATGAATTCCTCCTTTTGGGCACTTTGACTCCAGCTCTGTCTTATGTGTGTTAGAAAAGCCCGTTATGTTTCCTGCTCCTGAGAATGATGGCTTTACGAAGAAGAGGTCAGGTAGCGTACAGGGCTTGGCACTTTCAGCGAAGTGCTCTCCCTCATGCAGCACTGTGCCTCTTCTCTCCCTTTTGCAACACTCTGCTACGCTCTTGGGTCAGTCATCTGCAGAGGTCCTCCTTGCCTGCAGTGGGCAGTGTTTGGCTCTTGGCCAGAATGTGGTGAGTTTTAGCCAGGTGTGCTCTGGTCTGCTTGTTACATGAGAACTGATACTACTTCCATTAGAAATGAAGCCTCGCAGAACTCCGTGGTCAGGGGATGCCTGGTTGACTCAGTCACATGTCTGCCTTTGGCTCAGGTATTGATTGCAGGGTCCTGGGATTGAGCCCTGCATCAGGCTCCTTGCTTGACAGGGAGCCTACTTGTTCCTCTTCCTCTACATCCCCCCCCCCCCCCGCCCGGTGCTTGCTCTTGTGTGCTCTCTCTCTTAAATCTTAAAAAGAAGAGGAAGAACTCTATGGTCTGTGGACATGGTGCATGCAGGGCTTTCTGCTGGTCTTCTGGGGAAGGGGCCTGCTGTGCTTTTCCTTACGCACACTTGCTGGAGTCAAGCATTAGCAGCAGAGTATGGGGGGGTTGGGGGGGCGGGGGGGGTGTCAGGGAGCCAGGCAGCCAGTGTTGGTGCTGTGCTGTTTATTGAAGTTGGTTTGTGCTGAGAGGCAGTGGAGGGAAATGGCACCAGCTATTCCTTTTTTTTCCTGGAGAGGGAGTCTGTGCTTGGTGCTCTCAGGGAAGCACTCCCAGAACAGTGAATAATTTCCCCTCATGTGTCCCATGTGTTAATTCAGATCAGTTTTCATACTGTCTCCAGGTTGCTTGCCTTCTTGGAATAGTTTATTGCACTTTGGGCTGTATCCCAGCCAAGCTTGCTGGCTTTTAATGGCCAAACTTTAGGGACTAGGTGTGCTGGGGGCCTGCGATGGTCTTCTGGGGTAGGGTCTCACTCCACTAGAACTAATGCAGGTTTGATCAAGAAGGGCAGTCATGCCAGAGTGCAGGGGTGTGGGATTTGGACCAAAGTGGGCTGAACAGCCAGTTTCTGATTTATCCACCCTCAGCCCGCATCTCTGTGCCTGTGCTGAGGGACAGGGGAAGGAAATGGCGGCTCTTGCTCTTTTTTCCGTTCTGTCCCTGGAGAGGCAGCCACCTCTCACAGATAACGCTCCAGGAAGTGTGAACAGTCTGTCCCCATGTGCCATAGGCAGTCCTCAGATGGTATTGTCTGCCTCGGGTTGCTTGTCTGCCTTCTCTCTAGGAGTAGGGCAGTGCCCCCAGGTCTGTATCCCAGCCAAGCCTGTGGACCTCTAAAATTCAAGGCTTTAAGTCCCGCTTGTTACAAAAACTCATGAAAATCAGCCTTTCTGGTTTTCCCAGCCAGTGGCTTTGGAGACATGTTCTCTTGTGTGTATCCCTGTGCATACCATTATGTCTCACCTTTCTCTGAGACCAGGGCTCCCTCCCTGGCACAGCACCCACAAGTCCATTTCTCCCCCAAAGCACCTCTCAACATTTCCCAACTTCCTTGATGTGGCCTCTCTCCCTCTAGTTGTACAGTTTGTTCTGACAGTTCCCAGGTTGATTTCTTGGGTATTTAGAATGTTTGTAGGGTCCTCCTACAATGCCACCATCTTAGCTCTTTTTATTTTTTCCCAGTTTTCATATTTAAAAAAATATTGCCAATTTGGTGAAGAATGGCATCCCAGTGTTTTTTAAATTTGTATTTTTAAAAACTTTGAGTAAGTTTAAAATTTTTCTCAAATTTAAGTATCATTTTTATAGACTTTCCTTTCTTTCTTTTTTTTTTCTTTAAAGATTTTATTTATTTGACAGAGACACAGCGAGAGAGGGAACACAAGCCGGGGTTGGAGGAGAGGGAGTAGCAGGGACAACGTGGCACTCCATCCCAGAACCCTGGGATGGGATCATGACCTGAGCCGAAGGCAGATGCTTAACGACTGAACCACCCAGTCTCCCCTTCATAGGCTTTTCTTTTACAAGTAGTTAATACCCTTTTTTTCCTGTTTATCTGTTAGATTTTTGATAATTTCTCTGTAATTTTAAAGAATTCTTTGTTTAATTTGAATGTAGCCCTATGTGAAGATAAATTGCAAATATTTTTCCTGAGTTTGTTAGTTACCCTTCTTCCTTTTTTTTCAACTTAGATGATGTAGGGAAGACGTTAGGGTTCAAAGCTGATGGCCAAGAAGGAATTCTTGAGACATGTTCGGTACAAAAAGGTGATTTTATTAAAGCACGGGGACAAGACCTGTGGGCAGAAAGAGCTGCACAGGGGTCATGAGGAGTGGCCCATTACATACTTTCAAGTTGGAAGGGGTTTAGGAATACTGTAAATCTCTAAGGAATTTGGAAGCAAGGTTTCCAGGACCTTGATGGGGCTAGCTATTGTTGGGAAAAGGTCATTTATTACCACCTAATAAAACCTTAGTTATGAGACCCTTCAGATGTATACCTGTGGGCCATAAGCTTGGGGGAAGATTGCCAACATGTATCTTGCAGGGAGGGGGGTGGTTAGAGATAAAGGAAGTTTCCAAAGGAATTCTTATACGTTAAAGTAGACTTACAGGTTTGGGGGGTGGGGTCAGGTTAGGATTGCCTTTTGCCCTCTGTAAAGTATTAGCTTCGAGGCAGTTGAGTCCCTAGAGGAATGTCAACTCTCCCTGTTTCAGGGACTTGTCAGTGGGCTGTAGCTAGTAAGGAAATTTAATAATTTTTCTTTACCTTTGTTTCCCACATCAAGATATAATTTGTAAATAAATTAAAACTGATAGTACCTTAGTTTATTCACTTGTTGGAAGGACTTTTTGGTTGTCTGCAGGTTTTAGTGGTACAATAAAGTTTCCAAATATTTCATACTAATTTTGGTATGGATATGTATTTTTAGTTTTGTCTTGGGTAAATAAATACCTAGGAGTAGGTTTATTCGGTCATACTGTAAGAATATAATTAACCTTACAAGAGACTACCAAATAGTTTTCCAAAAAAGCTTTACTGTTTTACATTCCCACCTGAAATGTATGCATTTCCAAATGTTCTACACTCTCAACAGCATTTCATAGTGTTTTTAAAAAAGCCATTCTAATAAGTGTTTAGTAGTATTTTGTCATTTTAATTTGCATTTCCCCAGTTAATTATGATGTTGAATACCTTTTCATGTGCTGTTTTACATTTATATCTTTCGTGAAATGTCTGGTCAAAATTTTGTTCATTTTTAATTGGATTGCTTATCTTAGGATTGACATAGAATGTTTCTTCATATTTTCTAGGTATAAGGCTTTTGTCAGATGTATGTATTTTGAATATATCCTCCCATTCTCTGGGGTGCCTTTGGTTTTCTTAGGGATGTCATTAAAAGATCAAGTTTTTTTTAACTTTTTTTAAACTTTTTTTTTTGTTTTTAAAGATTTCATCCATTTATTTGTCGGATAGAGAGAGAGCACAAGCAGGGGGAGTGGCAGGCAGAGGGAGAAGCAGGCTCCTTGTTGAGCAAGGAGCCCGACACAGGACTTGATTGCTCTGCAGACCCTGGGATCATGACCTAAGCCGAAGGCAGTTGCTTAACCAACTGAGCCACCTAGGCATCCCAAAGATCAGAAGTTGTTGTTTTGTTTTGTTTTTTGGATTTTGTTTATTTATTTGACAGACAGAGATCATGAGTAGGCAGAGAGGTAGGCAGAGAGAGAGGAGGGGAAGCAGGCTCCCTGCTGAGCAGAGAGCCAGATGTGGGGCCCGATCCCAGGACCCTGGGATCATGACCTGAGCCGAAGGCAGAGGCTTTAACCCACTGAGCCACCCAGGTGCCCCAAAGATCAGAAGTTTTTTGATGAAATCCATTTTATAACTTTTTTTTCTCATATGATACATACTTTATTTTTTTTTGTTTCAAGTTTTTATTTAAATTCTAGTTAGTTAAAGTATAGTGTAATATTGGTTTCAGGAGTAGAATTTAGTGATTCTTCACTTACATATAACACCCAGTGCTAATCACAGCAAGTGCCCTCCTTAATACCGGTCACTCATTTAGCCCATCCCCCGCCTACCTCCGCTCCAGGAACTCTGTTCTCTGTAGTCAGGGGTCCCTTATGGTTTGCCTCCATATCTTTTTTTTCTTCTTTTCCTTATGCTCATCTGTTTTGTTTCTTAAATTCCACATATGAGTGAAATCATGGTATTTGTCTTTCTCTGACTGACTTATTTTGCTTACACTCTGGCTTCTTCATGTCATTGCAATTGGCAAGATTTCATTCTTTTTTGATGGCTCAGTAATATCCCATTGTATATATTTACCTCATCTTCTTTACCCATCAGTTGATGGACATTTGGGCTCTTTTCCTAATTTAGCTCTTGCTGATAATGCTGCTGTAAACATCAGGGTGCATATGTCCCTTCGAATCAGTATTCTTGTATTCTTTGAGTAAATACCTGGTAGTGCAATTGCTGTATTGTAGGGTAGTTCTATTTTTAACTTGCTGAGGAACCTCCGTACTATTTTCCAGAGTGTCTGCACCAATTTGCATTCCTAACAACAGTGTGAGAGGGTTCCCCTTTCTCCACCTTGTGAGGTGGTAATCTCATTGTAGTTTTTATTTGTATTTTCCCTGATGGTGAGTGATGTTGAGCATCTTTTCATGTGTCTGTTGTTCATCTGTATGTCTTCTTTGGAAAAATGTCTGTCCATGTCTTCTGTCCATTTAACTGGATTGTTTGTCTTTTGGGTTTGGACTTTATAAGTTCTTTATAGATTTTTGGATACTAACCCTTTGTCAGATATATCATTTGTAGGTATCTTCTCCCATTCTGTATGTTGCCTTTTGGTTTTGTTGATTGTTTCTTTTACTGTGTAGAAGCTTTTTATTTTAATGAAGACCCAGTAGTTCATTTTTCCTTTTTTTCCCTGTTTACAGAGACGTGTCTTGTAAGAAGTTCTAAGACCAGTGTCAGAGAGGTTTCTGCCTGTGTTCTCCTCTAGAATTTTAATGGTTCCTCATCTCACGTTTAGGTCTTTAATCCATTTTGAATTTATTTCTGTGTATGGTGTTGGAACTAGAAAGTGTTCCAGTTTCATTCTTCTGCATGTTGCTGTCCAGTTTTTCCAACACAATTTGTTGAAAAGAGATGTTTTTCCCAATGGATATTCTTGCCTGCTTTGCCAAAGATTAGTTGACCATATAGTTGTGGGTCCATGTTTTTTATCTAATTAATATTTTCCTTTGCCAAAGTAGAAGAAATACTCTGTTTTCTTCTCTTTTTATCTTTTCACTTCTTATATTCAGGTCTTTAAATCTATTAATTAAAGTTAATTTAATTAAATTAATTTTATTTATGGAATAGCTTTAGATTTACAGAAAAGTTGAGCAGCTGGTACAGAGAATTCCCATACTACTCCCTCCCCATCATACAGTTTACCCATCTTGCATTAGTGCGGTTCATTTATTACAGTAAATGGACTTAAAGTCATTATTGTTAAGTATCATCTATAGTTTATATTAAGGTTCACTCTTTATGTCCTGCAATTCTAAGAGTTTTGACAAATGCATGATGTCATGTATCTAACATTACAGTATTATACAGAATAGTTTACCCTATGCACTATCTCTCCATCCCTTCCTTTCACCTGCCTCCCTGAAGTCAGTGGCAACCAGTGATCTTTTACTGTCTCTGTGGTTTTTCCTTTTCCGGTGATCTTTCATTGTCTCTGTGGTTTTTCCTTTTCCATGTTTTGTAGTCTGAATTATATAGTATATAGCCTTTTTAGATTGGCTTCTTTTACTTAGCAATGTTCTTTTAAGAACCCTCCCATGTCTTTTCATGGTTTGATAGCTCATTTCTTTTTAGTGGAGAATAATAATTCAGTGTCTGGATGTACCATAGTTTACTTACCATTCACCTACTGAAGAACAACATCTTAGTTGCTTCTAATTTTTGACAATTGATGTATTGTTAAGTAAACCCATATCTTTATAAATCAAGCTGCTATAAATACCCTTTTGCAGGTTGTGTAGACATAAATTTTCAGTTCTAATACCAAGAAGCATGACTGCTGAATTAATTGTATGGTAAGAGTGTGTTTAGTTTTATATTGCCAAACTGTCTCCTGTACTGGCTGTGGTATTTTGCACTGTCACTAGAAATATATGAGAGTTGCTCTTTGTCCTTGCTGGCATTTGGTATTATCAATTTTGTTTCATTTTGTTTTATTTTTTGTTTTTGCTTTTTAAAAATATATTAGCTATTCTTTTTTTTTTTTTAAGCTATTCTGATAGGTATGTAGTGGTATTTCATTGTTGTTTTAATTTGCAGTTCTCTTACGATGTATGTTCATCTTTTCATCTCCTTATTTTCTTTGGGTCACCGTTCAGGTGTTTTGCTTATTTTTTTTGACTAGGTTTCTTGTTTCCTTATTGTTGAGATTTAAAAGAGTTCTTTCTGTGGGGTCGCCTGGGTGGCTTGGTCATTAAGTGTCTGCCTTCGGCTCAGGTCGTGATCCTGGGGTCCTGGGATCGAGCTCTGTGTTGGGCTCCCTGCTTAGCAAGGAGTGTGCTTCTTCCTCTGCCCCTCCCCCCATTCATGCTCTCTCTCACTCTCTTGATCCTACTATTTCTTTCTCTTGAATAAAGAAGTACAATCTTTATTAAAAAAGAGTTCTTTGTATATTTTGGTTACACATCCTTTATCAGATAGTGTTTTGCAAAATCATCTCTTAGTCTCTTCATTTTCCTTGTACTGTCTTGTACAGAGCATGCAACTTATTTTAGTTGTTTAACTTAATCAGTTATTTCTTTCATGGATCATGGTTTTGGTGTTGTATGTAAATTGTACTTAAAGGAAATATTTAAGACAATTTTGATATAATTGGGAGAGGGTCAGGGGTCATAAAGGAGGGGTGGTTTCTGCACTTGATTTGAACTAGTAAAAGGTTGATAGTAGACTTTGGTTGTGTGTGTGTGTGTGTGTGTGTGTATATGCATGTAAAAAAATAGAAAACTAAGAGAACAAAGGAAAAATAAAATGGCAGAGGTTAGCTTTAATATTTTGACAATTACATTAGATTTCAGTGGTCTAAATGCACTTAAGACAAAGACAAGAGACTGTCAGAGTAGAGTAATAGCTATGACCCAATTATATGTGTTAATAAGAAACTGACTTCAAATATGATTATGTAGGCAGATTGAAAGTAGAGTTGTAGTCAGAGATACGCCATGCAAACCTCAAAGGAAAGCAGTAGTGACTTTTTTTTTAGATTTTATTTTATTTATTTTTATTTTTATTTTTATTTTTAAAAAATTTTTATAGATTTTATTTTTAAGTAATCTTTACAGCCAATATGGGGCTTGAACTTACAACCCCAGGATTAAGAGTCAGATGCTATAGCTGACTGATCTAGTCAGGCACCCCGGTAGTGACTATTTTAATATCAGATAAAGTAGGCTTTAGACAAGATTATATTGCATATATGATACATTAATATATTGATATATATTAATGTCTAGATATTAAAGAGGAGGGTACTTTGTAATGATAAAATTCACTTAATATGGCAGTCCTAGGGCCCCTGGGTGGCTTAGTTAAGTGTCTGACTCTTGAATTCTACTCAGATCACCATCTCAGTCATGAGATTGAGCCCCACATCGGGCTTTTCCCTCAGTGCAGCATTTGCTTAAGATTCTCTACCTCTCCCTCTGCCCCTCCTCCTCCACTCTCCCACTTGGATTCTCTCTCAAAAAAAAAAAAAAAAAAAAAAGAAGAAGAAGATAACGGCAGTTCTGAAGTGCATGTACCAAACAGTGGAATTGTAAGACTCAGCAGTCTTCACAATTGGTAGAACAATGAGACAGAATATCAGTATGTGTGTAGAAGAATTCAATAGTGGGGCAGCTGGGTGGGTCACTTGGTTAAGTGTCTGCTTTTGGCTCAGGTCATGATCCCAGAGTTTCAGGATCAAGCCCCGCATCAGTCTCCCTACTCATCCGAGAGCCTGCTTCTCCCTCTCCCTCTGCCTGCCACTCCCCTTGCTTGTACTCTCTCTGTCAAGTAAATAAAATCTTAAAAAAAAAAAAAAAAAGTACAGTAAACCAACAAGATTTAATTGGCATTTATAGAACACATCATACAACAACTGAAGAATATACATTAATTATTTTTAATTACTAGGGTTTATTTTTTAGTTTTATGTTTACAGAAAAATCAAGAAAATACAGTTTCCATATATCCTCTCAAAACACCCCCCCAAATAAAACCAGTTTCCTTTGTTATTGCTATCTTGTATTTGTATGGTACATTTATTACAATTGAGCCAATATTGATATATTATTAACTCAGATCTATAGTTTACATTGGGGTTCACTCTGCTTTATATATTATATTTGTTTTTGATAAATTTAAAATTATATGCATTCACCATTACAGAATCCTACAAAGTAGTTACACTGCCCTAAAAATCCCCTGTACTCCCACCTTTTCATCCATCCCACCCTTCAAACTCCTGACGACTACTGATATTTTTTACTGTGTTCATTTTTGTGCCTTTACCAGAATGTCATACAGTTGGAATCATACATTATATAGTCTTTTCACTTTACTTCTTTCATGTAGCAATATGTTATTAAAGTTCCTCTGTGCCTCTTGAGTTGATAGCTCATTTCTTTTTGTTGCTGAATAATAAATACATACTATTTTATAGTGTTTTCTGTGCTATTCAGAAGATTTAGGGGTGCCTGGGAGGCTTAGTTGGCTAAGTATCTAACTGTTGGTTTTGTCTCAGATTGTGATCTCGGGTTATGAGATTGAGCCCACATTGGGCCCCATGCTCAGCGTGGAATCTGCATGAGTCTCCCCCACCCCCATCCCCCCACCCCCCACTGCTTGGACAGGTTCACTCGCACTCTCTCAAATTAAAAAAGAGGTTTACCAACATAGACCAAACTTTAGCCATGGAATAAACCTCACCAAATTTAAAATAACTGAAATCATACAGAATATATTCTGACTATAATAGATTCAAACTAAAAATTAAAAGCAAAAATAAGGAACTCTAGTTGGATATTAAACAACACTCTTAAATAATCTGTGGGTCAAAGTTAAAGTCTCAAGGGGGAATTTTAAATATATGCATATATATGTTTATGTATCTGAAAGAACATGTAAGCATAGCTATCAAAATATGTGAGACAAAGTATTAAAGCATTGTATGGAGAGGAATTTATACCACTAAGTACTTTCTTTTTCTTTCTTTCTTTTTTTTTTTTAGAAGTGAGAAAAGGTGTCAATTCTATAATCAACTTCCCACTTTAAGAAACTAAAAAAGAAAAAAAAAAGCATAATTAACCCCAAACCAGCTAAAGGAAGGAAATAATAAGGTAAGAAATTAATGAATTTGGGGTGTCTGGATGGCTCAGTCGGTTAAGCATCAGCCTTCAGCTTAGGTCATGATCTTGGGGTCCCAGGATCTCCTGCCCCTCCTGCTTGTGCTTTATCTCTGTCAAATAAATAAATAAATAAATAAATAAAATCTTTTAAAAAAAGATAAAACTTATATGAAAAAGCAAAGGCCCTAGAATAGCTGAAACAATCTTGGAAAAAACTGAATTGGTAGAATCATTCTATCTCTTATTAATGTCTACTATATATTTAGAATAATCAAGACAGTGTTACGCTGGTAGAGGGATAGACACATACTTATCAGTATGACAAAATCAAGAACTGAGAAATAGACACAGTTATGCCACCTGATTTTGACAAATGCAGAAAAACAGTTGAGTAAGGAAAGAGCCTTTTCAACAATGGTCCTTGAGCAACTGGACATCCATAGGGGGAAAAAATACTCTTTTTTTTTTTTAAAGATTTTATTTATTTATTTGTCAGAGAGAGAGTACACACAAGCAGGCAGAGAGGCAGGCAGAGGCAGTGAGAGAAGCAGGCTCCCTGCTGAGCAAGGAGCCCGATGTGGGACTCGATCCCAGGACCCTGGGATCATGACCTGAGCCGAAGGCAGCGGCTTAACCAACTGAGCCACCCAGGCGTCCCGGAAAAAATACTCTTGACCTGAGTTTCATACCTCGTATAAAAATGAACGGAAAACAAACTCTAGACTTCAGTGTAAAACGTAAAACTTAAAACTATAAAACTTCTAGAAGAAAACAGGAGAAAATCCTCAGAATCTTGGGGTAGACAAGGAGTTCATATACTTTTTTTTTTTTTTTTTAAGGTTTTAATTTTTTTGACAGAGAGATAGAGAGCACAAGTAGGCAGAGCATCAGGCATAGGGAGAGGGAGAAGCAGGCTCTCCACTGAGCTGGAGCCTGATGTGGGGCTCGATCCTAGGACCCTGGGATCATGACCTGAGCCTAAGGCAGCTATTCAACTGACCAAGCCACCCAGGGGCCCCAGGGGTTCATATACTTCAAAAGCATGACCTGTAAAAGGAAAAATTGATTAATTAAACCTCATGAAAACTAAAAACTCTTATTCTGCTAAAGACTGGTAAGAGCATGTAAAGAGAAGCTACAGAGTGGCAAGAATTTATTTGTGAACTGTGCATCTTCCATGTAAATACTGGTATTATTTAGTTACAAATACATTAAAAATCTAGAAACCAAATAGTAAAAAACCAGCTGGTCAATCCAATTAGAACATGGACAAAAGACATGAAGGGATATTTTAAGGAAGAAGATAAGCAGATGGCACATTAGAAAAGGAAGAGCTCTTCAACATCATTAGCCATTTCTATTTATTTATTTATTTTTATTTTTTAAATTTTTATTTATTTATTTATTTTTATTTTTAAAAGATTTTATTTATTTATTTATTTATTTATTTGACAGAGAGAGAGGGAACACAAGCAGGCAGAGAGACAGAGAGAGGGAAGCAGGCTCCCCACTGAGAAGAGAGCCCGATGTGGGGCTCTATCCCAGGACCCTGGGATCATGACCTGAGCTGAAGGCAGAGGCTTTAACCCACTGAGCCACCCAGCTGCCCCCATTAGCCATTTTTAAAATGCAGATGGAAACGTGAGGAAATAGATTAAAATAATAAAATGAAAAATAGTGGTAACATCAAGTATTGAATGCAGAGAATCTGGATTAGTCATGTTTTTGATGGGAATGTAAAATGAAATATCTATTCTGGAAAAGTTTAGCAGTTTCTTATTATATTAAACATGCAACTACTGTATAATCCAGCAGTCACACCCTTGAGTATAAAAAATAAATCCCAGAGAAATGAAAATTTATGTTCACACAAAAACCTGTGTATGAATGTTCATAGCATCTTCATAATAGTGACAGTGTAGAAATTCCAAGATGTCTTTTATTTTTAATTTTTTTTTTAAATTCTTTCAGTTTTTAGATTTTATTCTTTTAAGAGAGAATAAGTGTGAGTGGGGTTAGGGGAGGGGGAGAGGGGGTAGGGAGAAGCAGACTCCCCGCTAGGCAGGGAGCCAGAGGATGCAAGGGTGGATCCCAGAACCCTGGGATCATGACCTGAGCTGAAGGGAGATGCTTAACCACCTGAGCCACCCAGGCACCCCCTTCCAGATGTCTTTTAATGGTTGGATGCCTTAAAGAAATTGTGGTATGTTCTTTGCAAGTTGTTAATTTAACTTTTTTTTTTTTTTTTTTTTTCCAAGATGCATTTAGTCACTTAAGAGAGACAGAGCAGGGGGAGGGGTAGAAGGAGAGAATCTCCAAGCAGACTCCCTGCCAAGCACGGACCGGTTCAATCCCACAACTCATGAGATCACAACCTGAATGGAAACCAAGAGTGGGATGCCTAACCGAGAGTCATCCAGGCACCCCAAATTAACATTTGTTAAGTAAACCCCTTGGGATGTTTGATGGTGAGCCCAGGTGCTATAAGAGACCACAAGGAAAATTGGAAATAGAGAAGTTCATTACTCATAGGTCCTTGGAGGTAAGTACACCGCACATCTTGAGGAGCCACATGAAGAAGTCAAGACGGTGCAGGTAGATGGCAGGTCAGAACCTGGGGCACATGCCTTTGTTAGGGTTTGTAGGTAGTGCTTTGGGATTTCTGGGCTAAGACTGGATTGGTTGATTCAAGCCTAGAAATGCAAGGTTTTGCTAAGCTTTTCAGGGGTCTAATACAAGGGTTGCACAAGGGAAAAGCCCTGGGAGGCAAGGGACACTTTATCACAGTGCCATTGGGGAAGTTGTATCAGGACTAACATAGTTGTGACTGTGTAGGTTGTTATCTAGGGCATGTGTCTGCATGAAGAGCAGATGTCAGTTTAAGGCCCCTTCAGGCCTCTTTGCCAAACAAAATGGATGCTGAGGCAGCAATATAGAGAAGCTTAGCTAAATTTTTGTTATGTGTAATCACTTAGGAATAAAAAAGAATGAAGTTGATACAACAACTTGGGTGACTCTCCAGAGAATTATGCCAAGTGAAAAAATCCAATTGTAGAAGCTATTATTTATATAGTATTCTGAAAATGACAGAATCATAGAAATGGAAGATAGAGTAGTGGTTATTAAGTTTCAGGGATGGGGTTGGTTTCAGAAGGGTGATGAGTTGTAAGATCACATTAAATATCTTTGTGTTAAAGAAAGTGCTCTGCGGGCACCTGGGTGGCTCAGTCAGTTAAGCCTCTGCCTTCAGCTCAGATCATGATCCCTGGATCCAATCCCCGAGTCAGGCTCCCTGCTCAGCAAGGAGTCTGTTATTCCTTCTCCTTCTGTCCCCCGCCCCCCACCCCTGCTCATGTACTCTCTTGCCCACTCACTCTCTCAAATAAAATTAAAAAAAAAAATGTCTGCATCTTGACTATCAATAAAAGTATCCTGGTGGTGGTGGTATTGTAGTTTGGTTTTGTAAGCTGTTGCTGTTGGAGTAATGTGGGTAGACAGTAAAAGGGTTATCTTTGTATTATTTCTAAGAACTGCATATGAATGTACATTTATCTTAGAATTACAGGTTTAATTATAAAAGACTCTGGTCTTGAATTACTGATTTATCAAACCTTTATAGATTTCAAGTTATCTGGACACGGTTTCATTTTATATTTTTTTTAACTTTTTTTAAAACAAAACTTTTTTTTTTTTTTAAGATTTTATTTGTCAGAGAGAGCATGCGAATGAGCACAGGCAGGGAGAGCAGCAGGCAGAGGGAGAAGTAGGCTCCCCACTGAGCACGGAGCCCAATACAGGACTTGACCCCAGGACCCTAGCATCATGACCTGAGCCAAAGGCCAACCCTTAACTGACTGAGCCACCGGGCATCCCAAGACTTCATTTTCAGTGCAAGTGTAGTATCATCTTAATGTCTGAAACTCAACTGTTAGCCAGTTAACGTGTTTTGAACTCAGCTCAAAAGTAGAATAAAAAGTATTTTGAGTAAAAGAGGTACAGCAATGTCTGTACTAGAGCTCATATTGAATTCATTTCAGTGAATCTCTCACCTGGAACCTTGATATATAATTCTAATAAATCTGGTTTCCAGGTCCATGACAGATTTTGAAAGTAGGAGAGGAGTGATAGCATGAATACAATAATTGTTAATGTAAGTGCAGCTCATAGCCTGACTGCAAGTAAGGAGGCAAATATATATAAAATAGTTTGGGACAATTTAATGTAGAGGGCGTCTAGAAAAGGTTAAGTTATAGTTACATCTTCTGTTTTGTTAGTTGGAAAAGTATGTTACACATTTTAGGATTCTCTTCTAAAGTTAAAAAAAAGTTTGCATATAGTGTAAACCCTCAGCTAATTGAGAAAACTCACCTATTCAGAAGACACAGCTTTAGTAGTTCCTGGGAAGAGTGAGAAACCCTTATTGATTTGGAAATGAAGCGTAGTGTTTGTTTTTTTATCCCTTGTTTTCAACAAAACAGGTGAAATGATAGTATAATACAGTTTTCAGTGTGTGGGCTTTTTGAGGGAACTGCAGAGTGGAAGATATTTTCAGGATAGTACTAAGTTGTTACTTTACTTTTACTGTGTTGATATCTGCACTGATGGGTCAAAGCAGTGGAAAATAAATCTGCTTCTGCCTGAGTACAGAGGTACCAAATTGTACTAGTGGTCATTGTATTCTTCACCGTGCACTTGTACTAAAAACAAAGGGAAAAAAAAAGTCAATTTTTCTTAAAAAATGTTTTTGGGCAAAAATGTTACTAAATTATATTAAATATAGACCCATGAGTACATGTCTTAATATTGTGTGATAAAAAGGAGAGTAAGTATGAATCACTTCTGAAAACTGAGTTTTGGTGATTGCCTTGGAAAATCACCTGTAGCATCATAGAAAACTGCTAGTCAATTTTTTCACTTAAAACAGTTTACTTAGAAGAATAACTGTTAGAGAAACTATGGTTTTTTATATTTGGCTTAAGTAAATAAGTGAGCTTCTCCTTTCAAGGAAAACAAATGATAGTATTTGTTATCCATTTAAAATTTTGGATTTCAAACAAAATTTAGAATTTTTGTGAACTTAATGTCCATCTGTGTGAGCTTTATAGTTTCACCAATACTTACAGTTAAGATTTTTGTGATAACATGAGATTTATTTATTTATTTATATTTATATTTTTTAAATTTTTAAAAAAGATTTTATTTATTTATTTGACAGAGAGAGATCACAAGTAGGCAGAGAGGCAGGCAGAGAGAGAGGAGGAAGCAGGCTCCCCACTGAGCAGAGAGCCCAGTGCGGGACTCTATCCCAGGACCCTGAGATCACGACCTGAGCCGAAGGCAGAGAGGCTCAACCCACGGAGCCACCTAGGCGCCCAACATGAGATTTAAAAAAAAAAAAAAAGATTTTATTTATTTATTTGACAGAGATCACAAGTAGGCAGAGAGGCGGGCAGAGAGGGGGGAAGCAGGCTCCCCACTATGCAGAAAGCCTGATGTGGGGCTTGATCACAGGACCCCTGGCATCATGACCTGAGCTGAAGGCAGAGGCTTAACCCACTGAGCCACCCAGGTGCTGCCATATGAGATGTTTTAATGAATACGATTTTTAAAATATCATCTAATGAAATGTGCAACCTTTTGAGGACCTGCATGACTCAGTAAACCAATATTTTCCAAATGACGCTTGTAGGGGGTTCCACAATCATGCATGGGTTAAATATTCATTGAAAGGGCAAGACCAGTGGATTTTAAAATAACAAAATATAAGTTATGTTTTTAGATTCCTACGTTTCAGCTGATCTTTGAGAAACTATCACTTGTTGAGTTTTGGTATAGTACCATTGGAAAATACTCATAATTTTCTGAAAGGATATTAATATATTTCTTTTTCAACTTCATGTCTGTAGGACTTTCTTCATCTATTTCCACCCAAGCAAAACATTTCATAATAGCTCGAATGGAGAAGCAGATATGAGGCTCCAGTTGTCTTCTATTAAACCAAGCATTACTGAGAATTGCAAACATATATAAGTATATGTAAGACAATGTTATTCATTGCTAGGGTTATTTGGTTTTGAAAGTACAGTCATTTTGCACAAAAATTCATTATGTAAAATTTGTTATGTATGTGATGTATTAGAGTTAGGGTTAGAATTAGAAGTAACATTAACCATTTAAGTAAATTGATTAAGTTAATCATTAAATTGATTAATAGGTATTTTAAGTATTTAAAAGGCTTTTTAGTTTACTTGTAAATAAGTCACTAAAGCTCTTTGTTTTCTCAGTAGTTTTAAGAGTATAAACTCTTCTAAAAGCTTTAGAACCACTGGTCTGAAGTTCATGTTTGAGGGTAGGGGACATGGCAAATAAATGTCTGATCTGGCTCGACGTTCAGGGAGATTGGATCCAAATTGGTAGGTAGAGCATTTCAGCAGATACTTCTAGGTACTTAAGTTACTGAGGCAGACCGATTGTCATCCCTTGATGGTTGGTTTAGATTGGTGCGGGACCCAAAACAAAAGATTGAGGTACCGGGGCGGGGGTGGGGGGTGGGGGGGGGAAGTGCCTGGGTAGCTCAGTCATTAAGCATCTATCTGCCTTCAGCTCAGGTCATGATCCCGGGGTCCTGGGATCGAGCTCCACATTGGGCTCCCTGCACTGCGGGGATCCTGTTTCTCCCTCTCCCATTCCCTCTGCTTGTGTTCCCTCTCTCGCTGTGTCTCTCTCTGTCAAATAAATAAATAAAATCTTAAAAATCCTAAAAAAAAAAAAAAAAAAAAAGATCAAGGTACAGAGCAAGACTCCTAATAGGAATGAAAGCTAGTCATATAGACTGAGAATAGGAGGTTTGAGGAAAGCTCCAGTTTGATGAAAGCATAGGTGATCAGGGCCCACCTTTGTCATACTACATACCAGGTTTTTGTAGTGGAGTAGTTTCAGTCTCCTAACTGGTAGGGAATGGAGCTCCAGAATCTCCTGTGGTGAATGCCCAGCCTCAGAGAGTCCAGCTGATTGAGTTGCAGTTTTACACTAGGTAGCTACTTAGTTGTTTAAGTAATATTTGGATGTAGAGAATAAGCTGTTCCTTCATATTTGGAAGTCTCCGCATTCCCATCTTCTTGTGCTTCCTTGAAGTGATTCTAAACTTTATGTAAAATGCAGTTTATAGGTTAACTAAACAATAGTTTAATGTTACCAGAGAACTAATGGCACATGCTCAAGATGTAGATGTACTTCTTTTGATTTAAATTTAAAAATACAAGATCTACCATATAGTAGAGTTAAATAGCTTTATAAGGTTGTTTAAATAAAACACAGTTGTCTGATTTCCCTCATTCCTTACTTTTCCATTCTCAGAGCAAACCAAATCATGCTGAAATTTCAGTTTTTCTATTAGTTGTATCTAAATAATATGCTAATATAACTTTTTTTTAAATTTTTAAGTTTTAGCCATTATCTATTGACTGCCCACCCTGGATAATATTTAACTCTTCTTCATACGCATACCTTTCTTACTCCCACCCTGAATTCAGCTGTATTATATACATACTCAACTGCTGGTCCTTTCTGTTATCTTAATGTATTTATATCACGATTTTTACTTTCTCCCTATGTAGTATCTAGCTTTTAAATATTTACGTTTACTGAAGTGTAATTTAAATAATGTAAAATTCACTCTCCTTAGTTTTATACTTCTGAGTTTTCACAAAGGGCTTCAGAGTATAACTATCACTGTAGTCAAGATATAAAATTGTTTCATAACCTAAAAAATTTTTCTCATGCTCCTTTATAGTTAGCCCTTTCTCCTCATTCTCTGATAATTCCAGTACTGTTTGTTGACAGTTCTGTGTTTTTTCCCTTGCACTCTTTTTTTCATCAATCAGTGCCACAAATTAATTGACCGTATACGTGTGGGTCTATTTCTAGACACACTGTTTTGTTCCACTGGTCTCTTTGTATGTCATTTTGCTAATACTGCGTAAGTTTTGAAATAAGTTCTGAAAACAGGTATTGTGAGTGCTCCAATTTTAGTTTTTTCCCCCAAAACTGTTCTGGCTCTTCTAGTTTCTTGGTTTTCCCATCACTGCCCTAAATATCCCCAGTGCTTTGCCAGTTTGTGCTTCTCTCTCCCTTAGCCTCAGGCAACCAATGATGTTTTTACAGTCTTGATGATTTTGTCTTTTCCAGAATATCAGATAGTTGGACTCACATACATTATGTAGTCTTTTCACATTGACTTCTTTCACTTAGTAATACACACATGTCTTTTCATGGCTCGATAGCTCATTTCTTTTTTAGCCCTGAATATTCCGTTATCTCAGTGTACCAGTTTATTTGTTCATTTATAGAGGAATGTCTTGATTGTGTCCAAGTTTTGGCAGTTAATGAATAAAGCTGCTGGAAACATCTGTGTGCACGTTTTTGTGTGGATATAAGTGTTCTGCTCCTTTAGGTAAATACCAAGAAGTGTGATCATTGAATTGTATTATAAGAGTATGTTTAATCTTTTAAGAAGCTAACAAAAACTGTCTTACAAAGTGGCTGTACCATTCCTTTTGCTCCACAACCTCTTTAGTATTTGTTGTTCTTAGAGTTCCAGATTTTGATCATTGTAATAGGTATATAGTGGTATCTCCTTGTTATTTTAGTTTGCATTTTCCTGATATATGTTGTGGAGCATCTTATATAATTATTATCATCTATGTATCTTTGGTCAGGTGTGTCTGTTCAGGTGTTTTGCTTATTTTTTAGTTGGGTTTTCTTGTCGAGTTTTAAGGGTGTATATTTTGGATAAGTCTTTATTTTATTTTATTTTATTTTGTTTATTTATTTGGGGAGGAAGGGCACAGAGGGACAGTGAGAGAAAGAAGCAGACTGCCTGCTGAGCAGAGAGCCCAACATGGGACTCAGTCCCAGGACCCTGAGATAGTGACCTGAGCTAAAGGCAGACGCTCAACGGACTGAGCTGCCCAGGTGCCCTTGGGTAATAGTCTTTTATCAGATAATGTCTTTTACAAATATTTTCTTTTAGTCTGTGCCCTTTTTTTCATCTTTTGCAGAGCATTAGTTTTGAATTTTAATGAAGTCCAGCTTATCAAAAATTTTTTTCATAGATCATCTAGATTTTTCTGTGTTTCTTTCTAGGAGTTTCATAGTTTTGCATTTTATATTTTGGTCTGTGACCCATTTTGAGTTAATTTCACATGTGGATATCCAGTTATTCAGTCACCATTTATGGGTGACACTGTTTTCTACTGAACGACCTTTGCTGTTTTGTCAGAGATCAGTTGACTGTGTCTGTGTGAGTCTCTTTCTGGGCTTAGGCTTTCTGTTCTGTTCATGTATTTATTCCGTCTACAGTATCACAGTGTCTTGATTACTGTAGCTTAATAGCAGGTCTTGAAGTCAGACAGTATCAGTCCTACAACATTGTTATTCTTCAGTATTGCATTAGTTATGCTGGATCTTTTACTTCTATAAACTCTAGAATCAGTTTGTTGGTAATATGTAGAATAATTTGCTGGGATTTTGATTGGGATTACATTGAGTATGTTGAAACAAATTGGGAAGAATTGACATCTTGACAATACAGATGGTCCCCAATTTACAGTGGTTCAACTTAGATTTTTCAACTTTATGGTAGTAGAAAGGTGATATACATTTAGTAGAAATTGTACTTCAGATTTTAAATTTTGATCTTTTCCTGGGCTAGCAATATCTAGTATGATACTCTCGTGATGCTGGGCAGTGGCAGTGAGCTTCTGTCCATGAGATCATAAGGATAAACAACCAATACATTTAAAACCAGTCTGTACCCATACAGCCATTTTGGTTTTTTTCACTTTCTGAACATTCAGTAAATTACATGAGATATTCAGCACTTTACATGGGCTTTGTATTAGATGACTTTGTCCAAATATAGGCTAGTATAATTGTTCTGAGCATGTTTAAGTTAGGCTAGGCTAAGCAATAATGTTCAGTAGGTTAGATGTATTAAACACATTTTATACTTATATTTTCAACTTATGATGAGTTTTTTTGGGGGATGTAACCTCATCATGAGTCGATGAAGATTAGTATTTAGTCTTCCTATCTATCTGTAATATGTTTCCATTTTTTAGTTCTTTGATGTCTGTCATCTGGGTGTTGTAGTTTTCCCCATATAGATCTTGTATATGTTTTGTTAAGATTTACACCTAAGTATTTCATTTTGGGTGATATGAATGTAACCAGTATTGTGTTTTTAACTTCAAATTCCACTTATTCCTGGTCTCTAGGAAAGCTGTTGATTTTGCATATTAACCCTGTATCTTGCAACTTTGGTGTAATTGCTTCTTAGCTCCAATTTGTTTTTTTTTAGTTGGTTCTTTAGTAGGATTTTTTTACATAGACTACCATATCATCAGTGAACAAAGACAGTCATATTCCTTTTCTTGTCTTGTCTTTTTGCATTAGTTAGGACTTCTAGTGCAATTAAAAAAGGAGTAGTGAGAGATAGACATCCTTACCTTCTTGAACTTTATGGGAATTCTCCCAGTTTCTCACCATTAAGTATGATGTTAGCTGTGTTTATTTTGTAGAGGCTCATTATTAAGTTGAGGAAGTTCTATATTCCAAATTTGCTAAGCGTTTTTAATCATGAATGGGTGTTGGGGTTTATCAAATGATTTTTCTGCATCTATTGATACGATCTTTTGATTTTTCTTTAGTTGTTAATGTGATGGTTTACACTGATTTTCTAATGTTGAGTTAGGCTTGCATACTTGAGACGTACAGCTTGTCATGGTGTATAATTATATTTTTGGATTCAGTTCGCTAGTTTGTTGGGTATTTGTGCATCTTTATTAATGAGAAATGTTGATGTGCTGTATTTTTTTCTGGTAATGTTTTTCATTTCACTTTTAGGGTAATGTTGGCCTCATAGAATGAAGTATTTCCTCTGCTTCTATTTTCTGAAAGAGATTTTAGAGAATTGGTATTATATTTTATTAAATGGTAGAATTCACCAGTGAACCCATTTGGGTGTGATGCTTTCTGTTTTGGAAGGTTAATTATTGATTCCATTTCTTTAATAGATACTGGCCTAATAAGATTGTCTCTTTCTCCGTGTGTGTGTGTGTGTGTGTGTGTGTGTTTAAAGATTTTTTATTTATTTATTTGACAGACAGAGATCCCAAGTAGGCAGAGAGGCAGGCAGAGAGAGAGGAAGGGAAGCAGGCTCCCTGCTGAGCAGAGAGCCCGATGTGGGACTCGATCCTAGGACCCTGGGATCATGACCTGAGCTGAAGGCAGAGGCTTTAACCCACTGAGCCACCCAGGCGCCCCTCCTTGTGTGTGTTTTGACAGATTGTTAGGATTGTGTTATTTAATCTTCAAGTATTTGGGGGTTTTCCATTTATGTTTCTGTTACTGATTTCTGACTTAATTCCATTGTGGTCTGATAGTGTATATACAGACCACAAGAGGGACGCTGTTATCTCTCTCTTTCTCTGGTTCTCTCTGGTAAACTTCTAACTGGTGTTTTTTAGCTTGTTGCTCTCATGTAGTTACCAGTCTCCATTCAACTGCTTACCAGCAAAATTTCTGTTGTTCTGGGGAGTATTCTTAGGATTGATTTCCACCCCCCCCCCCCCCAGTGTATTCCAAATATATTCCCAATGTATTCCCTTGGGGATACCTTCTGAGCTCTCTGTTACAGCCTGTCTCTGCTCCTTGTCACAACCTCTGCACTGGTGCTCCAGAGCTGAGAGGAGGGGAAATGACTTGCTTTTCTCAGTGTGACACCCCCACTTAGGGAGCAGAGTTGTTTGGCTAGGGTAGTAGCTTCTGGTTTTCCTAAATGACTATTTCAGCTTCAGGTTAAGTTTTTCCTTTGCGCTGTGTGTCAGAGAAGGTCTCTTTCCACATTAATGTTCCTTTTATCTGCAAAAATACCTTTTTAAAAAAATCTGTAAAAAGAGGTTCCTGAGATTTTGATTGTGATGGCATTGAATCTATAGATAAATTGGGGAGATTGATATTTTACTAAGTTTTCCAATTCATGGGCATAATATTTCTCCCTATTTTTCTGGATTTGTTTTGATATATTTTATTAATATTTTGTTTCCACATACTGTTATTGCATGTATTTTGTTAGATTTATACATAATAACTTTATTTTGGGGGTGCTATTATAAATTTTATTATTTTTATTTTTTTCATTTTTAATTCCAATTATAGCCATATATAGAAATATGATTGACTTGTCTGTTGACCTTATATTCTGCTACCTTGCTAAACTCACTTTTTCATTCGAAGAGGGTTTTTTTGTTTTGTTTTTTTTTTTGGTAGATTATTTGAGATTTTTTGGACGGATAGTAATGTTTCCTGCAGATTAACTTTTTCCTTTCTAACATGTGTGCCTTACAATAGTTTTTCTTTGCTTTATTGAACTGGCAGGCCTTCCAATACAGTGTGGAATGGGATGGCATACTTTCCTTCTTTCCAATCTTTGTTAGCTATAGGTCTTTCATAGATGCCCTTTAGTAGGTTAAGCACTTCCCAGTCTATTGAGTGTCTGGAGGGGTTTTTTTTGTTTTTGCTGTTTTTTTAAAGATTTATTTATTTGAGCGAGTGAGTGAGCATGAGTGGGAGGGACAGAGCAGGAGAGGGAGAGGAAATCTGAAGCAGACTCTGTACTGAGCAAGGAGCTGAGTCAGTGCTCAATCTCTCGACCCAGAGAGAGCATATAGTTGTTTGTAGTATTTCTTCATTTTCCTATTAATGTCTTTGACGTCATTTGTGACACTGATTCTGAGCTTTATATGGAAAGGCAAACATTGTAACAAGTAATGTAGTATGGAAGAAGTACAGAGTTGAAGAACTCACACCGTTTGTTTCAAGACTTATTATAAAAGTATAGTTACGAAGATAGGGCAGAATATAGATCAATAGAATAGAGAACTGAGACTCAACGCAAATATTGTAAACTCATCTTTGACAAAGGCAGACAGAGTGCTCAGTGGTGAAAGGGTGGTCTTTTCAAATAGTGTTGGAACCATGTATGTTCACAGTTTAAAAAGTGAACTTACCTAGAGACATTACACTTTTAACAAAAATTCTCTCAAAATGGATCTTAGACCTTAAATACAAAATAGAAAACTGTAAGACTTCTAAAAGCAAATACAAAAGAATATGTGAACTTGGGTTAGGTGATCAGTTTTAGATCCAACATCAAAAGTGTAATTCATGAAAGAAGAAATTGATAAGCAGGACATTATTAAAATTAAAAATGTTTGCTCTGAAAAAAAAGTGTCAAGTGAATGAAAAGACAAACCACAGAGTAGAAAACAATTTTGCAAAACCCATATCTGGTAAAGGACTTGAATATACAAAGAACTCTTTAAATTCAGTAATAAGAAAACAACCCAATTAGAAATTGGGCAAAGATCTGAATATACACCTCATCAAAGAAGATACAGAAATGGCCAATGAGCAAATGAAAAGATGCTCATTTGCAGTTGGAGGAATTCAATTAAAAAAATGAGAAATTGCAGGGGCCTGGGTGGCTCAGTGGGTTAAAGCCTCTGCCTTCAGCTCAGGTCATGATCCCAGCGTCCTGGGAGCCCCACATTGGGCTCTCTGCTCTGCAGGGAGCCTGCTGCCCCCACCCCACCCCCCGCGTGCCTCTCTGCCTACTTGTGATCTTTGTCAAATAAATAAAATCTTTAAAAAAAAAAAAAGAAATCCCCATACCCATATTAGAATGATTAAAATTTTTTAAAACTCGAAAATTCCAGTTGCTGGCTAGAATGTATAGCAATAGGAAACGCTCGTTTCTAGTGTATTTTTTAAATCATTTTTAAATTGTTGCTCACGAGATTATAATGTACATTATACTTATATCTTTTATGCAGTTCTCTTAAATTATTTTAGAAGAAAGGAGTAAAAATTATATTTCTTCTGTCATTTACGTTTATCTGTGTAATTAGCTTTTCGGAGCCTGTTTATTTCTTCATATGGGCTTCTTTTTTATTCATAAGAATTTGACTTTAATTCAATTGAATTAAAGTCATTTCTTTTCAACTTTGTTTTTTTCTTCTAAGGCACGTCAACTAACAGTGAATTCTCTTAGTCCTTTTTTTTTTTTTTTTTTTTTAAGATTTTATTTATTTATTTGACAGAGATCACAGGGAGGCAGAGAGGGAGGAAGGGAAGCGGGCTCTATCCCAGGATCCTGGGATCACGGCCCTGGGATCACGACCGGAGCTGAAGGCAGAGGCTTTAACCCACTGAGCCATCCAGGCACCCCTCTCTTAGTCCTTTTTTGTCAGTCTTAATTTTTTCTCATTATTGAAAGATAGTTTTCTGGATATAAGCTTCTTGCTTGCCCTTTTTTTTTTTTTTTCCTTTTAGCACTTTTTGTACTACTACTACTATTACTTTTTGTACAACTAATGCCTCTGGTCCTCATTGTTTCTCATGAGAAATCACCAGTAAAGATTCTTTGGGTCATTTGTGTGTTTTTTTCTGTTGTTGCTTTTATAATTTTTACTGAAAGCAACAAAATGTTCGTAAAATAAATCAAAGAAGTTCTAGATAAATAGGGATTAATACAACATCCCTGATTCAGAAGATTTGGTAAGATATCAGATATTCTGAATTTCATCTGTATATTCAGTAGTTGTCTCAGTTAAAATCTCAGCAAGGTCTTTTCGTAGATATTGCTAGCTAATTCTAAAATTTATATGAAAATGCAAAGAAACTAGAATAACCAAAACAGTTGTAAAAAATAAAAAGTTGGAAAGGCAGAGCGCCTAGGTGGCTCAGTCAGTTAAGCCTCTGACTTCTGCTCAGGTCATGATCTCAGGGACCTGGGATCGAGCCCCACATCAGGTTCTGTGTTCAGCAGGGGGTCTGCCTCTCCCCCTCACTCTTCCTCTCTTAAAAAGTTTGAAAGGACACACTATTTATAGACTCATGATAAAGATGGTAATCAGTAGTATTTGGTATTGGTGAAAGGAGAAAGACAATGATCAGTGAAAGAGAGACAGATCTACAGAAATCTAGTTAATTATTTTCAACACAGATGCAGAGACCATTCAATGTTGAAAGGATAATCTCTTTAACAAAAGCTGCTGAAACAATTGGAGGGCCACATACCAAAAGAAAGTATGAACACATACTTCATTCACTATACAAATATTAATTAAAATGAGTCACAGAGAAATTATATGACATCTAGAAGAAAACAGAGGAAAACCTCTACGGTTTTAGAAAGAGCACTGAAGGCAAATACTAATGCTAATTGATAAATTTATTTCTTAAAAAAGTATGGACAACTTTTTATTTTTAAACAATTTATTTTTAGGGCAGTTTTAGGTTCATAGCAAAATTGAGAGGGAGGTAGAGAAATTTCCTATATACTCCCTCCCCCCCACATGCATCACCTCTCCCATTATCTACATCCTCCACCAGAGTGGTACCTTTGTTCCAGCTGTTACAACCTTCATTATTTACACATCGTCATCTAAGGTCATTAGTTTAGGGCTCACAGTTTGGACAAATGTATTATGATATTTATCCATCACTGAAGTATCATACAGTCTCTGCCTTGAAAATCCTCTTTGACCTATTTATTCCCTTCCTCCAGCCCCCAACTAATGGTAACCACTGATCTTACTGCCTCCATAGTTCTGTTCTGAATGATTTTTCCCGCTCTACTTTCTGCTTGCATCTTAGACTGGGTAGTTACTGTTGACCTATGTTGAAGTCCCCTGATTCTTCATTTGTGTTGAGTGTACTTAAAAGCAGGCATATTCATTTCTGTCAAAGTGTTTTTAATTTCTACCATTTTCATTTGATTCTTTTTTATATAATTTCCAACTCTTCTGTTATTACCTATGTGATGTGGGCTGTTGTCTATGTTTTTAAAGTATCCTAGTTATTTTAAATTTACCGTTAGTTTCTACGTTTCATATCTGAATCTGGTTTTGAAGATTGCATTTTCTTGGGGCTCCTGGGTGGTTCAGTGGGTTAAAGCCTCTGCTTTCAGCTCAGGTCATGATCCCAGGCTCCTGGGATCGAGCCTTGCATTGGGCGCTCTGCTCATCAGGGAGCCTGCTTCGCCTCTCTCTGCCTGCCTCTCTACCTACTTGTGATCTCTGTCAAATAAATAAATAAATAAAATATTTTTTTAAAAAAAGATTGCATTTCCTTCACTATTTTTTGTCCCTTTGTTTTTATATACATTATAATTTTGCTGGAAGGCATATTATATAAGATAGTAGATACTGAAGTATTTTAAGTTTTTATTTTAATTCCAGTTAGTTAACATACAATGTTGTATTAGTTTCAGGTGTTTAGTATACTGATTCAATGTTTCCCATATGTCGCATTCCCATGTGTTCATCACAAGTGTAGTCCTTGATCCCCATCACCTATTTAACCTGTCCCCCCACCCACCTCCTCTCGGGTAACCATCAGTTCTCTATAATTAAGAGTGTTTTTGACTTGTTTCTCTTATTTTTCCCTTTGCTTGCTTTGTTTCTTAAATTCTGAGTGAAGTGGTATGGTTTGAGTGAATGAGTGAAATGATATGGTTTTTGTCTTTCTCTGACTGACTTATTTCACATAGCATTATACCCTCTAGCCCCATCCATGTTGTTGAAATGGCAGTATTTCATTCTTTTATGGCTGAATAATATTCCATTGTATGTATATACCACCTTATCTTTATCCATTCATCAATAGATGGACACTTGGACTGTTTCCATATTTTGGCTGTTGTGAATAAAGCTGTTATAACAGTAGGGGTGCATGTAGCCCTTTGATTTAGTGTTTTTGAATTCTTGGGGGTAAATACCCAGTAGTACAATCACTGGATCATAAGGTAGTTCTGTTTTTAACTTTTTGAGGAACCTACATACTGTTTTCCAGATTAGCTGCACAACTTGGCATTCCCACCAACAGTGCATGAGTGTTCATTTTCCTCTACATCTTCACCAATACCTATTGTTCTGTGGTTGATTTTAGCCATTCTGACAGGTGTCACATGATATCTCATTGTACTTTTGCATTTCCTTAATGATAAGAGATGATGAGCATCTTTTCATCTGTCTGTTAGCCATTTGTAGGTCTTTGGAAAAATACCAGTTAATGTCTTCTGCCTATTTATTTATTTATTGGTTTGTTTTAAGATTTTATTTATTTATTTGACAGAAAGAGCGAAGACAAGTAGGGGGAGCGGCAAGCAGAGTGAGAGGGAGAAGTAGGCTCCCCGAAAAGCAGGAAGCCTGATGAGGGGCTTGATCCCAAGACCCTGGGATCATGACCTGAGCCAAAGGCAGACGCTAAACTGACTGAACCACCCAAGCACCCCATTGTCTGCCTTTTTTGAAATTGGATTGTTTTTTGGGTGTTGAGTTGTATAAGTTCTTTATATATTTTGGATATTAAGCCTTTATCAGGTATGTTATTTGCAAATATCTGCTCCCATTCTGTAGGTTGCCTTTTAGTTCTGTTGATTATTTCCTTTGCTGTTCAGAGCTTTTTATTTCAGTGTTGTCCCAATAGCTTATTTTTACTTTGGTTTTCCCTTGCCTCAGGAGACCTCTCTCAAAAGATACTGGTACAACTGATTTGTTAAAGAAGTTACTGCCTGTGTTTGCTTCTGGGACTTTTATGGTGGCAGATCTCACATTTAGGTCTTTAATCCATTTTGAATTTACTTCTGTATGTGGTGTAAGTAAGTGGTCCAGTCTCGTTCTTTTGCATGTAGCTGTCCAGTTTTCCCAATACCATTTGTTGAAAGGCTGTCTTTTTCCCATTGGTTAGTCTTTCCTGCTTTGGCAAAGTTTAATTGATGATATGGTTGTGGATTTATCTCTGGATTTTCTGTTCTGTTGACCTCTGTGTCTTTGTGCCAGTACCATACTGTTTGGATCATGACACATTTGTAATTTAACTAGAAGTCTGGAATTGTGATGCCTCCAGCTTTGTTTTTCTTTTTCAAGATTGCTTTGGCTATTTGGGGTCTTCTGTGGTTCCATACAAATCTTAGGGTTGTTCTAGCTTTGTGAAACATGCTGGTATTTTGATAGGAATTGCATTAAATGCATAAATTGCTTTGGGTAATATAGTCATTTTAATAATACTTGTTTTTCTAATCCATGAGTGCGGGATGTTTTTCCATTTCTTTGTATCATCTTCCGTTTCTTCAGTGTTTTATAGTTTTCAGAGTATAGCTCTTTCACCTCTGGTTAGGTTTATTTGTAAGTATCTTAGGATTTTTGGTACAGTTGTAAATGGAATTGATGCCTTGATTTCTCTTTGTGTTGCTTCATTATTGTTGTATAGAAATGCAACAGATTCCTGTACATTAATGTTACATCCTGCAACCCTTACTGAATTTGTTGATCAGTTCTAGCAGGTTTTTGGTGGAGTCTTTTAGATTTTCTGTATATCATCTATATCATGTCATCTGCAAATAGTGAAGGTTTTATTTCTTCCTCGCTGATTTGGATTTCTTTTATTTCTTTTCGTTGTCTAATTTCTGTGGCTAAGACTTCTAGTACTCTGTTGAATAAAAGTGGCGAGAATGGATATCCTTGTCTTATTCCTGACATTTAAGGATTATGTTAGCTGTTTTTTTCCCCCTGTAGGTGGCCCTTACCATGTTGAGATATGTTTCTAAACCAACTTTTCTGAGGGTTTTTATCATGAATGGATGCAGTGTTTTGTCAGATGCTTTTTCTGTATCTGTTAAAAACATCTTATGGTTCTTACTCTTTCATTTAGTGATGTATCTATCACATTGACTAATTTGTGGATATAAACCACCCTTGTCACCCAGAAATAAATCCCAGTCACTCTTGGTGAATGATTTTTTTTTTTTTTTAAAGATTTTATTTATTTATTTGACAGAGAGAGATCACAAGTAGGCAGAGCAGCAGGCAGAGAGAGAGGGGAAAGCAGGCTCCCCGCTGAGCAGAGAGCCCGACGCGGGGCTCGATCCCAGGACCCTGAGATCATGACCTGAGCCGAAGGCAGAGGCTCAACCCACTGAGCCACCCAGGTGCCCCGATTTTTTTTTTTTTTTTTAAATAAATGTGTTGTTGATGGGTGCCTGGGTGGCTCAGTTGGCTAAGCGTCTGCCTTCAGCTTAGATCATTATCCCAGCGTCTTGGGATTGAGTTCTGCATCAAGGTCCCCATTCAGCAGAGAATCTGCTTTTCCGTGCCCCTCTGCTGCTCCACCTGCTTGTGCACTCTCTCTCTGTGTCAAATAAATACAATCTAAAAATTATTATTTAAAAAAAATTTTTTTTAAAGATTTTATTTATTTATTTCACAGACAGAGATTACAAGTCAGACAGAGATTACAAGTAGGCAGAGAGGCAGGCAGAGAGAGAGGGGGAAGCAGGCTCCCTGCTGAGCAGAGAGCCCGATGCGGGGCTCGATCCCAGGACCCTGGGATCATGACCTGAGCTGAAGGCAGAGGCTTTAACCCACTGAGCCACCCAGGCGCCCCTAAAAATTATTTTTAAAATGTATTGTTGAATTTAGTTTGCTAGTATTTTGTTGAGGATTTTTATATCCATGTTTATCAGGGATATGGGCCTGTACTTTTTTTTTTTTTTTGGAAGGTTTATTCATTTATTTATTTCAAAGCAAGAGAAGGAGAGTGTGCGGGGGCAGGGGGCAGGGAGGGAAAGAGGGAGAGAGAGAATCCCAAGCAGACTCCATGCTCCAGGCTCCATGGAGCCTGATACAGGGCTCAATCCCATGACCCTGAGATTGTGACCTGTACTTTTTTTGTGGTGTCTTTATCTGGTTTTGGTATCTGGGTAATGCTCGCCTCATAAGATGATTTTGGAAGTTTTCCTTCCGTTTGCATTTTTTGGAATAGTTTGAGAAGAGTAGGTATTAACTCTTCCTTAAATGTTTTGTAGAGTTTGCTTGTGAAACTGTCTGATTCTGGACTTTAGTTTGTTGGGAGTTTTTAGATTATAGATTCAGTTTCTTTGCTGATTATCTAATGGTCTGTTGAAATTTTCTGTTTCTTCCTGTTTCAGTTTTGGTAGTTTATATGTTTCTAGGAATTTATCCATTTCTTCTGGGTTGTCCAGTTTGTTGACATACAGTGTTTCATAATATTCTCTTATGATTGTATTTCTTTGGTTTTAGTTGTGATTTCTTTTCTCTCATTTGTGATTTTATTTGAGTCTTTTCTCTTTTTTTTCCTTGATAATTCTGGCTGGAGCTTTATCGATTTTACTGATTTTCTTTTTTTACAAAGAATCGACCTGGTTTCATTGATCTGTTCTGTAGTGTTGGTTTTTTTTTTTTTTTAAATCTCTATCTTTTATTTCTGTCCTAATCTTTATTATTTCCTTCCATCTGCTGGTTTTAGTTTTGTTCTTTATCTAGTTCCTTTAAGTGCAAGGTTAGGTTGCTTGATATTTTTTTTGCTTCTTGAGGTAGGCCTGTATTGCTGTAATCTTCCTTCTTATAACCCCTGCCTCATCCCACAGGTTTTGGATTATTGTGTTTTTATTTTAATTTGTTTCCATGTATTTTTTTTTAATTTCTTCTTTGATTTCCTGGTTGACCCCTTCATTGTTTAATAATATGTTATTTAACCTCCATGTATTGTGGTCTTTCCAGACTTTTTTCTTGCGGTTGATGTCTATTTTCATAGCATTGTGGTCAGAAAATACGCATATCAAGAATATTTTGATCTTGAACTTGTTGAGGTTTTTTCTAATGTGCTTATATGTGATCTGTTCTGGAAAATGTTCCATGTGTACTTGAAAAAATGTGTATTCTGCTGATGAGGGTGGAATGTCCTGAATATATCTGTTTTTTGTTTTTTATTTTTTTTTAGTGCAAAAAGGTGATTTTATGAAAGCATGGGGACAGGATCCATGGACAGAAAGAGCTGCTGCCTAGATCTGTTAAATCTTTCTGCTCCTGTGTGTCATTCAAAGCCATTGTTTCCTTGATGTTGTTTAGATGATCTGTCCACTGATGTAAGTGAGGTGTTAAAGTCCCCCACTATCATCATAGTTTTAGAAATTATTTCCTTTATATTTGTTATTAACTGTTATATATGTGGGTACTCCTTTGTTGGGTGCATAAATATTTATAATTGTTATATTTTATTGTTATATTTTCTCCTTTATGATAATATAGGTTCTGCTTTATCTCTTGTTAAAGTCTTTTTTAAAAGTCTGTTTTGTCCAATATAAGTATTGGACTCTGGTTTTCTTTGATGTCTGTTTGAAAGATGATTCTCCATCCTCTCACTTTCAATCTGCAGGTGTCTTTAGGTCTAAAATGAGTCTCTTGTAGGCAGCATATAGATGGGTTTTGTTTTTTTATCCATTCTGTCATCCTATGTCTTTTGAATGAAGCCTTTAATCCATTTACATTCAAAGTAATTATTGATAAATATTTATTGCCATTTTATTACTTGTTCTTTGGTTGTTTCTAAAGATTTTCTTTGATGCTTTTTTTCTTTCATGTTTTGCTGATTTTCTTTAGTGATATATTTGGGTGTCTTTTTCTTTGTTCTTTGCCTATATATTAGTGGTTTTAGATATATCATTATCAGTAGGCTTGTATATAACCTCTAATGCAAATAGCAGTCTATATTAACTTTATGGTCATTTAAATATGAACCCATTCTTTACTCCTCTCCTCCCCATGTTTTAGGTATGTGTTAATTATTTTCATATCCCTTTCTGTTGGGTAGTTCCTTGACTGATTTTTTTTTTACAAAAATATTCGTTTTTACTGCTTTTGTATTTCTTACTTTGTACTGTCCTTTTTCATCTTTCCTTCCATCAAGGAATCCCATTTAGTATTTTCTCATGGGGCTAGTTCATTGGTAATGAACTCCTTTAGTTTTTGTTTATCTAGGAAACTCTGTGTCTCCTATTGTGTATGATAACCTTGCTGGAAAGAATGCTCGTGGCTGTGGATTTTTCCCTTTCAGCACTATGAATATATGATTATATCATACCACTCCCTTCTGGTTTACAATTTTCTGTTGAAAATCTCCTGCTCTCTGTATGGGTTTTCCTTTGTAAGTTAATGGTTTCTTTTGTCTTGGTGCTTTTAAATTTTTTTCTTTATCTCTATATTTTGCAAATTTAATTATGTTTTGTTACATATTAAATGTCTTGGTGTGGGTCTACTTTTGTTGATTTTGATGGGTGTTCTCTCTGCCTCCTGGATCTGGATATCTGTTCCCTTCCAGGTAGGGAAGTTTTCAGCTATTATTTCTTCAGATAAATTTTCTGCCCCCCTTTCTCTCGCTTCCTCTTGTGGGATTCTTACAATATGAACGCTTTTACATTTAATGGAGTCACTGCATTGCCTAAGTTCTCACTTTGCAAAAAATTTTTTCTGTCTTTTGTTCACCATGATTACTTTCCATTTCCCTGTCTTCTAGGTCACTATTTCATTCCTCTGCTTCTTCCATCTTGTTGTTCATTCCAACAAGTATGTTTCTCATTTCATATCAAGCCCTTTATCTCTGCTGTATTATTCCTTATCTCTGTGTTAAGCGTCTCATTGTCTCTTTTCTTATTCCAGTGAATATCTTTTTTTTTTAATTTCTTTTAAGCGTAACAGAATTCATTGTTTTTGCACCACACCCAGTGCTCCATTCAATACGTGCCCTCTCTAATACCCCCCACCAAGCTCACCCAACCTCCCACCCCCAACCCCTCCAAAACCCTCAGGTTGTTTTTCAGAGTACATAGTCTCTCATGGTTCACCTCCCCTTCCAATTTCCCTCAACTCCCTTCTCCTCTCCATCTCCCTATGTCCTCCATGGTATTTGTTATGCTCCACAAATAAGTGAAACCATATGATAATTGACTCTCTCTGCTTGAGTTATTTCCCAGTGAATATCTTTGTGATCATTACTTTACATTGTCTGTCATTTTACTTTTATCTGTTTCACTTCGATCTCTGGTTGTGGTCTTGTCCAGTTCTTTCCTTTGGATAAATTTCTCTGTCTCCTCACTTTTTCTGCTTTTCTGTGTCTGCTTCTTTATGTTAAGAAATTCAGCTGTGTCTTCTGCTGTTGGAAGTAGTGGCTTTATGAAGAAGAGGTCCTGGAGTGTCCCTTATTCACCAGAACCTGGCACCTATGTGTGTTACATACACCCTATTGTTGTATCTGAGTCATTTTTCCTTTTAGTGCAGTTGTCTGCACTGACTCTCTGCCTGTTCTGGGCTGTAATTGCTGTTTGTGGCGTTAGTGGGACCCAGGCAGGCCAGCTTTGAGGGGGCGTGCCTACCAGGGAACTTGGGGGCAGGGTAGTAGTATTAACAAAGTTTACACTGGGCCACTAGTCTGTGCCAGATCTCCTGAAACTCTGTGGCAGCTAGAGGCTGAATGCAGTGGTTGGGGGAGCATACAGGCGGGTGTGGTGCAAGGTGGTGGCTGGGGACACTTTGGCTTGGCATAGTGTGATGGATGGGTGTGACTTGAAACAGCAGCTGTGTACCCTCTGGCTGGGTGGGGGTGAACGCAGGGGCTTAAGAAAATTTGCCCTGAGGCCAGGGCTGAAGCTAGCAGGCTGGGAGTGGGGGAGTCTTCAGGAGACACCTTGGGCAGCGTGTACTGCTAGCAGGTTAGGTAACAAGTGTCTCTGTAGCCCTGCCTCCCACAGATGGCTCTGTGTTTATGCTGGGGGGGCAGGGGAAGAAAATGGCCCCTGCTAGCTCCCTTGTTTTTGGAGAAGTCCCCCAACACACTCTGAAATCAGTATGAAAAGGTCTGTCTCCCGTTTGCCCCTGGTGTGTTAACTGCTGTTTTTATGTTGCCTCTCCACACAAGGTGCTGCCTCTTTAAGGCCTGTGACCCAGCTATAACTAGCTCTCCTGGTTTACCCAGTGCTGACTCAGCTGACTTTTAAAGCTCCAAGCTCCAAGTCCTACTGGTTTTGCAAACTGATGAAATTCAGCCCCTTTGGTATGTATGTCTGTACTAGTTAGGTAGGTAGGTAGTTTTATTGTTACAAAGCTTGTACATTTTTAACGTTTAAAACTGAGCATCATCTTTCCTTTCATCTTTCCTTTCCAGTGAAACACAAAATTTAAAAATAAACAGGAGCAAAACTATAATAGGGAATGTCAGTTCTAAGTAAGATCCTATATATAGGTTCTACTGATCTACTGAGCAGCAGGGCTCTAGTCATCGTAAGTAAAGAATATAATTTTAAAATTCTCATCTTAAACTGCAAGGATGTCCATTAAACATCACAATTATACATGCCAAAGGAAAAGCCATGTTGTCAAAATGCTCATTTAACCCACCCAGGCATCTCAAACCCATCCTTTCCTGACCTTCTGTAATCTCATTTTTAAATTCTTTTTCTTTTTTTAAATAAGAGAAAGTGGAAAGATACATGTTGGCAAACACTAACTGCCCATATTCACATAAAGACACAGTATAATCTCTGAGCACATTATACAGAGAAAGGAGGAAAAAAGTTAGAATTCCGTATACTGCAATACAGGGGCCTAGAATTCTCCAGCTTCCAGCAGAGGTAAGGGAACAAGTTTTCCTTTCCCCCCCACAGAGCATGGTGATGTTGGATTTCATAATGTTTTTGTCGAAATAGGAAGGGATAAGAATTTGGAAAGGAAAGTGGTAGATACTTTTCCCACTGTATTCTGCTCAAGGTATTTACCCCCCAGCATAAGTTGAGAACCATGTTTTAAAGGGAGAGAAAAATGACTTCAAAAAACAGGGTGGGTGAGCACAAAAGGGGGAAACAAAAAGACTGCAGCTTGCTCCCAGGGACTGGAGGAAATTAAAGAAAAGGAAGGTTGGTATCCATCAGTGTTCCATTAGTCATCTTCTCCTTCATCCTCCTGTCCTTCCTTCTCTACCTCATCTTCACCTTTATCGTCATCTCTTTCATCAATATCTTTTTTTTTTCTTTTTTTTGGGGTAAGATTTATTTATTTATCAGAGAGAGAGAACATGCAAGTGAGCAGGGGGAGAGGGAGAGAAGTCCTCAGACTCCTGGCTGAACTCGGAGCCCGATGAGGGGCTTCATCTCACATCTTCAGGACCCAGGCTGAAACCAAGAGTTGACACTCAACCGACTGAGTCACCCTGGCACCCCTTCATCAGTACCTTCAGTCTTCCTTCTTCATCGTCATCATCATCTCCTTCCTCTTCATTATCCATATTAGGAACCAAGTAGTAACGTAATGGATTTGGCCTAATATCATCTTTGATAACCTCTCCTGACTCACCTGTACCAGCCTGTGTTTTTAAAAGCCAAACATTATGGGGATTAATCTTCCCTGTGATAGCTCCCTGGTATTAGGGACTATTTCTTTGCCCTCTCTGCATGCATGCATGCAGCTTCCTCCCTCCTGCGGGCAGCCTCTCTATGCCATTCTGACCTACTTGACCTTTCAGATGCAGCAGCTTCTCCATATTTACTTGTGGAGTTTCTTTTATCAGTCTTCAGATTGTTGTCTGATTTACTGGCTTGAATGCGGATGATATCTAGTTGTAAATGTGGGATAGGGTGAGCTCAGGTTCCTTTTACTCCGACATCTTCCTCCTCCTCATGAAGTAAATATTTTTTATTCTTTGAGAAAAGCACACCCTCCCTTTTTCTATGCTATTTATGTAGAATTTTGTGTCAAACTAGTCAGAATTGGGCTGGTTTTAGAGTTTCTTACTATGGTTTCTCTCTGCACCAGAGACTTGGAACCTTGTAATGATATTTTGTTGTTGTGTCCCTGTGTGGTTTTTGTGCTTTTGCACTACACCCCAGAGGGGGGGGTCTGTCTTCTTCAGCTTTCCTCTGTGTTGTCTTCTAATTTCACTCAGTGCTTGTCAGCTTATGTTTGGGGGTAGAAAACGGGAGCATTCTGTAATGTTTGGATTGAGACTTAGTCTTAAGCAGGCATTGTGAATCTGGGTTTTGTGGTATGGCCATCATACGTTTTCTTGTACCTTCAGGTATAATGCTATTGCCAGCTGTATTTCAGTTCCTCCCCCAGGGCTAAAGCTTTAGTTGGTTTTTCACCCCTTACCCAGCTATAGTTGGTTTTCACCACTGTATCCCAACATTGTGCTCCTTAGGCTTTTGTTCCTTAGGGAAGATAGGCCTGGTATTAACTTTTGACTGCCTGTATTTAGTGCTTCAGAGTATAGGTTTTCTTTTTTTTAATTAATTATTTTTATTAACATAATAATAACATGTATTACTTGCCCCAGGGGTGCAGGTCTGTGAATCATCAGGCTTACACACTTCACAGCATTCACCATATCACATACCCTTTCCAATGTCCATAACCCGACCAGCCTCTCCATACCCCGTCTTCCCCCAGCAAACCTCAGTTTGTTTTGTAAGATTAAGAGTCTCTTGTGGTTTGTCTCCCTCCTGATTCTATCTTGTTTCATTTTTTTCCTTCCCTACCCTCCAAACCACCCACTCTGCCTCACAAATTCCTCATATCAGGGAGATCATATGATAATTGTCTTTCTCTGATTGACTTATTTCGCTCAGCATAATGCCCTCTAGTTCCATCCACATCATCACAAAAGGCAAGATTTCATTTCTTTTGATGGCTGCAGAGTATTCCATTGTATATATATACCACATCTTCTTTACACATTCATTTATTGATGGACATCTAGGTTCTTTCCATAGTTTGGCAACTGTGCACATTGCTGCTATAAACATTCAGGTGCACATGCCCCTTCGGATCACTACATTTGTATTGTAAATACTCAGTATTGCAATACTCAGTAAATACTCGGTAGTGCAATTGCTGGGTTGTAGGGTAGCTCTACTTTCAACTTTTTGAGGAACCTCCATGCTATTTTCCAGAGTGGCTGCACCAGCTTGCATTCCCATCAACAGTGTAGGAAGGTTCCTCTTTCTCTGCATCCTCTCCAACATCTGTCATTTCCTGACTTGTTAATTTTAGCCATTCTGACTTGTGTGAAGTGGTATGTCATGTGGTTTTGATTTGTATTTCCCTGTTGCTGAGTGATGTTGAACATTTTTTCCTGTGTCTCTTGGCCATCTTGATGTCCTCTTTGCAGAAATGTTTGTTCATGTCCTCTGTCCATTTATTGATTGGATTATTTGTTCTTTGGATCGTTGAATTTGATAAGATCTTTATAGATTTTGGATACTAGCCCTTTATCTGATATGTCCTTTGTGAATATCTTCTCCCATTCTGTCAGTTGTCTTTTGGTTTTGTTGACTGTTTCCTTTGCTGTGCAAAAGCTTTTGATCTTGATGAAGTCCCAATAGTTCATTTTTGCCCTTGTTTCCCTTGCCTTTGGTGATGTTCCTAGGAACAACATTCTCTAGTGCACATGGGATGTGCTTGAGACTATTCTTGTTTCTTGAGAAAGGCTTGTATCGCTATATACTTTCCTCAGCTGCAGCTGAGGTTGAAGAGGTTGCTGCCTAAATTCTCAAGGATTTTGATGGATTCCTGTCTCACATTGGGGTCTTTCATCCATTTTGAGTCTATTTTTGTGTGTGGTATAAGGAAATGGTCCAGTTTCATTCTTCTGCTTCTGGCTGTCCAATTTTCCCAACACCATTTGTTGAAGAGACTGTCTTTTTTTCCATTAGACATTCTTTCTTGCTTTGTCAAAGATTAGTTGACTATAGAGTTGAGGGTCTATTTCTGGGCTCTCTCTTCTGTTCCACTGATCTGTGTGTCTGTTTTTGTCCAGTACCATATTGTCTTGAAGATTATAGCTTAGTAATAGAGCTTGAAGTCTGGAATTGTGATGCCACCAACTTTGGCTTTCTTTTTCAACATTCCTCTGGCTATTCGGGGTCTTTTCTGGTTCCATATAAATTTTAGGATTCTTTGTTCCATTTCTTTGAAAAAATTGATGGTATTTTCATAGGGATTGCATTAAATGTGTAGATTGCTTTAGGTAGCATAGACATTTTCACAATATTTGTTCTTCCAATCCAGGAGCATGGAACATTTTTACATTTCTTTATGTCTTCCTCAATCTCTTTCATGAGTACTTTATAGTTTTCTGAGTACAGAGTCTTTGCCTCTTTGGTTAGGTTTATTCCTAGGTATCTTATGGTTTTGGGTGCAATTATAAATGGGATTGATTCCTTAATTTCTCTTTCTTCTGTCTTATTCTTGGTGTATAGAAATGTAGCTGACTTCTGTGCATTGATTTTATATCCTGACACTTTACTGAATTCCTGTACAAGTTCTAGCAGACTTGGAGTGGAGTCTTTTGGATTTTCCGCATAAAGTATCATATCATCTACAAAGAGTCATAGTTTGACTTTTTCTTGCCAATTTGGGTGCCTTTTATTTCTTTTTGTTGTCTGATAGCTGAGGCTAGGACTTCTAGTACTATGTTGAGTAGCAGTGGTGATAATGGACATCCCTGCTGTGTTCCTGACCTTAGTGGAAAAGCTCTCAGTTTTTCTCCATTGAGAATGATATTCGCTGTGGGTTTTTCATAGATGGCTTTGATGATATTGAGTTATGTGCCCTCTATCCCTACACTTTGAAGAGTTTTGATCAGGAAGAGATGCTGTACTTTGTCAAATGCTTTTTCAGCATCTATTGAGAGTATCATATGGTTCTTGTTCTTTCTTCTATTAATGTATTGTATCACATTCATTGATTTGTGGATGTTGAACCAGCCTTGCAGCCCTGGAATAAATCCCACTTGGTAGTGGTGAATAATCCTTTTAATGTACTGTTGGATCCTGTTGGCTAGGATTTTGGTGAGAATTTTCGGATCTGTGTTTATCAAGGATATTGGTCTGTAATTTTCTTTTTTGATGGGATCTTTGTCTGGTTTTGGGATCAAGGTAATGCTGGCCTCATAAAATGAGTTTGGATGTTTTCCTTCCATTTCTATTTCTTGGAACAGTTTCAGGAGAATAGGTATTAATTCTTCTTTAAATGTTTGGTAGAATTCTCCTGGGAAGCCATCTGGCCCCGGGCTCTTGTTTGTTGGGAGATTTTTCATGACTGTTTCAATCTCCTTACTGGTTGTGGGTCTGTTCAGGTTTTCTCTTCTTCCTGCTTCAGTTTTGGTAGACTATACATCTCTAGGAATGCATCCATTTCTTCCAGATTGTCAAATTTGCTGGCGTATAGTTGCTCATAATATGTTCTTATAATTGTTTGTATTTCTTCGGTGTTGTTTGTGATCTCTTCTCTTTCATTCATGATTTTATTTATTTGGGTCCTTTCTTTTTTCTTTTTGATAAGTCTGGCCAGTGGTTTATCAATCTTATTAATTCTTTCAAAGAACCAGCTCCTAGGTTTGTTGATTTGTTCTACTGTTCTTTGGTTTCTATTTCATTGATTTCTGCCCTAATCTTTATTATTTCTCTTGTCCTGCTGGGCTTAGGCTTTCTTTGCTGTTCTTTGTCCAGCTCCTTTAGTTGTAGGGTTAGGTTGTGTACTTGAGACTGTTCTTGTTTCTTGAGAAAGGGTTGTGTCGCTATATACTTTCCTCTGAGGACCGCCTTTGCTGTGTCCCACAGATTTGAACCATTGTGTTTTTACTATCATTTGTTTCCATGAATTTTTTCAATTCTTCTGTAACTTTCTGGTTGACCCATTCATTCTTTACTAGGATGCTCTTTAGCTTCCATGTATTTGAGTTCTTTCTAACTTTCCTCTTGTGATTGAGTTCTAGCTTCAGAGCATTGTGGTCTGAAAATATGCAGGGAATGCTCCCAGTATTTTGGTACCAGTTGAGACTGATTTATGACCCAGGATGTGATCTATTCTGGAGAATGTTCCATGTGTACTAGAGAAGAATGTGTTCTTTTGCTTTGGAATGGAATGTTCTGAATATATCTGTGATGTCCATCTGGTCCAGTGTGTCATTTAAAGCCTTTATTTCCTTGTTGATCTTTTGCTTGGATGATCTGTCCTTTTCAGTGAGGGGGATGTTAAAGTCCCCTACTATTATGGTATTATTGTTGATGTATTTCTTTGATTTTATTATTAATTGGTTTATATAGTTGGCTGCTCCCATGTTAGGGGCATAGATATATAAAATTGTTAGGTCTTCTTGTTGGACAGACCCTTTGAGTATGATGTAGCATCCTTCCTCACCTCTTATAGTCGTTGGCTTAAAATCTAATTGATTTGCTCTAAGGATTGCCATCCCAGCTTTCTTTTGATGTCCATTAGCATGGTATATTGTTTTCCACCTCCTCACTTTAAATCTGGAGGTATCTTTGGGTCTAAAATGAGTTTCTTGTAGACAGCATATTGATGGGTTTTGTTTTTTTTATCCATTCTGATACCCTGTGTCTTTTGATTGAGGCATTTAGCCCATTTACATTCAGGGTAACTATTGAGAGATACGCATTTAGTGCCATTGTATTGCCTATAAGGTGACTGTTACTATATATTGTCTCTGTTCCTTTCTGGTCTACTACTTTTAGGCTCTTTCTTTGCTTAGAGGACCCCTTTCAATATTTCCTGTAGGGCTGGTTTAGTGTTTGCAAATTCTTTTAATTTTTGTTTGTCCTGGAAGCTTTTTATCTCTCCTTCTATTTTCATTGATAGCCTGTCTGGATATAGTATTTCTGGCTGCATATTTTTCTCATTTAGTGCTCTATATATATCATGCCAGTTCATTCTGGCCTGCCAGGTCTCTGTGGATTAGTCTGCTGTCAATCTAACATTTCTGCCATTCTCTGTTACAGACTTCTTGTCCCGGGCTGCTTTCAGGATTTTCTCTTTGTCGCTAAGACTTATAATTTTTCTGTTAGATGACAGATTGTAGACCTATTCTTGTTGATTTTGAGGCGGGGGTTGTCTGCGCCTCCTGGAATTTTATGTTTGTTCCCTTGCCATATTAGGGAAATTCTCTACAATAATTCGCTCAATATACCTTCTGTCCCCCTCTCTCTTTCTTCTTCTGGAATCCCAATGATTCTAATATGGTTTCATCTTATGGTATCACTTATCTCTTGAATCCTCCCCTAGTGGTCCAGTAGTTGTTTGTCTCTCTTTTGCTCAGCTTCTTTATTCTCCGTCATTTGGTCTTCTATATCACGAATTCTTTTTTCTCCCTCATTTATCCTAGCAGTAAGAGCCTCCATTTTTTATTGCAGCTCATTAATAGCTTCTTTGATTTCAACTTGGTTAGATTTTAGTTCTTTTATTTCTCCAGAAAGGGCTTTTATCTCTCCGGAGATGGCTTCTCTAATATCTTCCATGCCTTTTTGGAGCCCAGCTAGTACCTTGAGAATCGTCATTCTGAACTCTAGGTCTGATACATTACCATTATCTGTGTTGATTAGGTCCCTAGCCGTCAGTACTGCCTCCTGTTCTTTTTTTTTGTGGTGAGTTTTTCCACTTTGTCATTTTATCCAGATAAGAATATATGAACAAAAGAATAAAATACTAAAAGGGTGGCAAAGACCATAGAAAATGTATGCTAATCAAATCAGAAGAGACCCCAGACCAGGGGGAGGAAAAAGGAGGGTAAGAAGAAATTTTAAAAAACATATAAGTATATATATTAGACTGGTGAATGGAAGAGAGCCACCCACTTGATTTTATCTTAGAAGAATCTACTCCCAAAATTTTAAAGAAAGAAAAACATATATATATAAAAATAATGGTAAACATGATGAAGGGATGGAATATTACTATAAAGATGGAAATTTTTTAAAAAATCCTAAAAAATGTAATTGATAACATAAGTTGGTTGGAAAAAGAAAGAAGGAAAAAGAATGGGTGAGAGAATATGCTTAGACTGGAGACTAGAACAAAGCCCTGTGGTAGATTTAGGATATATTTTGATCTGTTAGAATAAATTGTATCCCAAAATTTTTTAGAAAAAAAGAAAAAAAAAAACAACCCTGTATGTATACAAAAAGTAAGGCTAAATACAATGAAGGCTAAAATATGACTATAATAGTAAAGGTTTAAAAAGATTTTTTTTTTAGAAAGATATTGTTAAGATAAACTAGTTAAAAAATGTTAAAAGAGGAAAGAGGAAAAGTTCAAAAAGTCATAATAAGAAAAAAAAATAAAATAAAAATTTAACCTTGCGAAACTAAAGGATCATGGGGAGAAAACCATGAATTCCATGTATTGCTTTCTCATAGCTCTGGAGTTCCGCAGTTCTCCTTGATCAGTGAGCTTGGTCTAGGCTGTATGTTCTTACTGATCTTCTGGGGGTCGGACCTGTTGTAGTGACTCTCAAATATCTTTGCCCGAGGCAGAATTGCACCACCTTTGCCATGGCCAGGCTAACAAATCTGCTCAAGTTTGCTCTCGGGAGTTTTTGTTCCCTGAACACTTTCTGTAGAGCTCTGGAGGACGGGAATGAAGATGGCGGCCTCCCAGTCTCCAGCGCAGAGGAGCTGAGAGCTCGGGGCCCCACTCCTCAGTGCGCCCTTAGAGGAAAGGGGTCAATCACTCCCGTCTCCCTGGTCTCTGGCTATGCTGTGGGCTCACCTGGCCTGTGACCGAGTGTTTCTGTCTCAGTTGCACAGCCCCGTTTGGAGTCGCCAAACCCAGAAATACCGCCTCCAGAGGAGGAAAGTGAGTCTCCCTGGATCTGCCACTTGTAGAATCCCTGCTCAAAGAGCAGTGGTCTGACTGTGCCACAGATCACGGTTTAACGTAACCCTGAGCTGAGAGCTCACCCCTTGGCTCTGTCTCTATAGCTGGCTTCCCCATTCCAATACATGGGAGCTCTGCCACACTCAGACACCCCTGAACTTTCAGTAACCCCACGGGTCCTGAGACCACACTGTCCCTGTGAGGGCTCCACCCCAGCTTAGCCTCTGGAGTGATATCTGTCAGTGGAGCAGACTTTTAAAAGTTCTGATTTTGTGCTCTGCTGCTCCACCGCTTGTCCTGCCTTTCAGAAAGCAGTTGATTTTATGTTCCTAGAACTGCTGCTCTTCTCTTTGATCTTCTGTTGAGTTTGTAGGTGTTCGGAATGGTTTGAGAACTATCTAGCCGAACTCCTGTGACCTGATGTCATTTCAGTCTGCTATTCCTCCGCCATCTTGCTATCCTACCCCCAGAGTATAGGTTTTAATGATCTTCCTTTTAGTTTAAGAATGTACTTTTTTTTTTTATTAAGAGAGATAAGAAGGATATATATAGGGAGAATTTCAGCTATAGTTGCTGCTCCCTTCCCCCATATAGCACCAAGGGAATCTCTCTGTGATCTTCGCTGTGGCCACCTGTTTGTAAAATATGCAGGTGGGTGCAGCTCGCTCCCTGTTTTTTGAAATGCCCCTCCCCGCAAAGGCTTGCCATTCTCATGATAGCCTACGCTTTGCCTTTAGCAGTATTTTTTTTTTTAAGATTTTATTCACTAATTTGACAGACAGAGATCACAAGTAGACAGAGAGGCAGGCAGAGAGAGAGGAGGAAGCAGGGTCCCCGCTGAGCAGAGAGCCTGATGTGGGGCTCGATCCCAGGACCCTGGGATCATGACCTGAGCTGAAGGCAGAGGATCTAACCCACTGAGCCACCCAGGCACCCGTTAGCAGTATATTTTAATTTTTAGTTATATCTTCCTTTTTTCCTACCACTTTTTGTGGCTTTTGTTCCAATGATCAGATGATCAGATTATGTTTTTCTCTGCAGGTACTTACCTGTCTCAAAATTTCCATAAAATTTTTTACTCTGAGACTTCACTTCTATGGTTCATAGAATCACTAATTTGCAGTTGTTAAGCCTGTTTCTTCTCTTAAAGGATGTAGTGATGCTCTTTCTAGCTTTCTGCATGTCTGAGCCTTGTTGTCTTTGTTATTGCTTGTGTCTCTGTTTTTCATTTTTTTCTTTTGCAGTTTTTTAATATTTTTAGCATTCCATTTTAATGTTCTTTTAAATTATTTGGTTATAACACTGAAATTTGTTCTGTTGTTGCTGTAGGGATTACTGTAAATATAACCTAGGTATCACCTAATGGTTTATATATAGATTTAATGTTTTACCACTTCAGGTAAACAAGAGCCATACTTTTTAAAATGAGTTTTTAATAGTTGCCATTTGTTTTACATTTAGATAATTCAAAAGCCCATCAGACTGTGTTATAATTTCTGCTTTTAAGAATCCTATGTAAAAGAACCTAAGAGGAGAAAAGTGAGCCTTTATATTTACTCATTTACCAGTTCTGTTCTTTCTTCATTTCTAAAGATGTTAACTTCCCCTGGGTATCATTCAGCTTCAGAGTAAAGAACTCTGTTATTTCATCTCAACTCCATTTAAAATGAATTTTCTTCGTTTTCTTTCATCTAAGAATGTGTTCATTTCACCTTCATTCCTGCAGGAGTTTTTTGCTGTATAAAAAAGTGTTAGGGGCGCCTGGGTGGCTCAGTGGGTTAAAGCCTCTGCCTTCGGCTCAGGTCATGATTCCAGGGTCCTGGGATCGAGCCCCACATAGGGCTCTCTGCTCAGCAGGGAGCCTGCTTCCCCCTCCCCCCCTCCGCCTGCCTACTTGTGATCTCTCTCTCTCTCTCTCTGTGTCAAATGAATAAATAAAATCTTTAAAAAAAAAAAAGTGTTAGAAGTTTTTTCTTTCAGCACTTTATTTTTTTAAAAATTTTTTTACTTTTTAAAGATTCATGTATTTTAGAGAGAGAAAGTGCAGGGAGGAGCACAGGGAGTGGGCCAGAATCTCCAGCAGACTCCCCACTGAGTCTGGATCCTGACCTGGGGACTCAATCCCACAACCCTGAGACCATGATCTGAGCCGAAATCAAGAGTCAGATGCTTAACTGACTGAGCCACCTAGGCGCCCCTCTTCTTTTAGCACTCTAAAGATGTTTTTCTACCATTTCTGTTCTCCATGGTTTCTGATGAGAAGTCTGCAGTAGTTTGAATCATTGATAATCCATATGAACTGTGTTGCTTTTTGTAGCTGCTTTCAAATTTTTTTATTTTCTGTTTTTAGTTTGACTGCTGAAAGTGATATTTATAGGTGTGTTTTTCTTTCAGTTTATCTTGTTTGGATTTGCTTAGGTAGTAGACTCTGTGGATTCATCTTTCATCAGGTTTGGGAAGTTTTCCAGTAATATTCCAACAGACATTTTTTTCTGTAAATTTTTTTTCTTCTGGCACTCTGATCACTTGTATACTGGACATTTTAATACTGTTTCATAAGTTCTGAGACTGTTTTGTTTCAACCTCTGTTACTTTTCTTTTGCTTAGATTGAGTAATTTCTGTTGATCTGTCTTCAGATTTATTGACTCTTTTCTTGTGCCCTTTCTGCTATTGAGATCTCAGGTGAATTTTTTTTTTTAAGATTTATTTATTTTAGGGGTGCCTAGGTGGTTCAGTTAGTTAAGCGTCTGCCTTTGACTCAGGTCATGATCTCGGAGTCCTGGGATTGAACCCCACGTCGGGCTCCTTGCTCAGTGGGAGCCTGCTTCTCTCTCCCTCTGCCTGCTGCTCCCCCTACATGTACACCTGCTCTCTCTGTCAAGTAAATAAATAAAAAATCTTTCTAAAAAATAAAGATTTATTTGAGAGAGAGCATGAGTGTGCAAGTGGGGGGAGGGGTAGAGGGAGAGAATCTTCAAGCAGACTCCCTGATGAGCATGGAACCAACCTAGGGCTTTAGACCCGTGAGATCATGACCTGAGCTGAAACCAAGAGTCAGCCACTCAACCAACAGAGCCATTGAGGTGCCCCCTCAAGTGAATTTTTTTTTTTATCTTAGACATTGTATTTTTAGTTAAGAATTTCAGTTTGGTTCTTTTTATGGGTATATCATATGATAAATTTATTCTTTTTTTTGTACACAATTCATTTATTCTTTAAATTTGTAGAGTGTGTAGCTGTTAGCACAATCCAGTTATAGGACATTGCATTATTTCCAAAAATTCTTTAAAGCTCATTTATAGTCAATCCTATTCTAATCCTCAGTCCTATGTTACTACTGACCCCTATGTTAAAATCAGCCTTTCTTCGATATTTCGTATGAATGATATTACAGAATGTTCATGATGCTGAGTTTGACCTCCTACACTTACACTTATTTTTGAGGTTTATCCTTGTGGTAACATGTATTTATATTTTTTGGGGGGCTAAATATTCAGTATTATAGATATAACACTTTTGTTTCACAATTCACTTGACAGAAAGTTGACTTAAATTCCTTTTATTTCCTTTGGCTATTAATAAATATTGCTATGAAAATTAATATACATGTCCTTGTATGTTCCCATTTTCCTTGAATAGCTGGGTCATAGGGTAAATATTTGGTTAGCTCTTACAGTAACTGCCAAATTATTTTCCAGAGTGGCTATATTATTTTAGGTCACCACCTACAATAAATGAGGGTTAATATTTCTCTACATCTTCATCATTTGTTATTGTCTTTTCTTTTTGATTATAGTCAATTTAGTTACTGTGAAGTGGTATTTCATTATGGTTTTATTTTACATTTCCTTAATTAAGCTCTAATGAGATTGGGTATTTTTTCATTTGCTTATTGCTCATTCATATGATTTTGGTGGAATATCATTTAAATCTTTTCTCCATTTCTAATTTTTTCTTACTGCATTATAAGTTCTTTATATATACATATATGTATTTGAACACAAGTCCTTTATAAAAAATAATGACTTACATTTTCTTCACTGTGTAACTTGTTTTTTCATTTTCTGTATTTTTTTATTTTGATGAGGTCCAGTTTATCTGTTATTTTCTGTATCTACTCATTCATCAATTTTTAAAAAAGATTTTATTTACTTATTTGGTAGATAAAGCACAATTAGGCAGAGCTGGAAGCAGAGGAGAGGAAAAGCAGGCTCCCTGCTGAGCAGAGAGCTGGGTGTGGGGCTCCATACAAGGACCCTGGGATCATGACCTGAGCCAAAGGCAGATGCTTAACTGACTGAGCCACCCAGGTGCCCCTCTTTAATCAATTTTATATTATCTTGATTATTGTAGCTTTAAAGTAAATTTTAAAATATGGTAACTAAAGACCTACATTGTTTTTCAGAAGTGTTTTGGGTATTCTGTATGGTGTGCACTTGTGATCAGCTTGCCGTTTTTTTTTTTAAGATTTTATTTATTTATTTGAGGGAGAAAGAACACGAGCAGGAAGATGAGCAGAGGGAGAGGGAGAAGCAGGCTCCACACTGAGCAGGGAGCCCAATGCGGGGCTCAGTCCCAGGACCCTTGGGATCTTGACCTGAGCTGAAGGCAGACGCCCAACTGACTGAGCCACTGAGGTGCCCCCATTTTTTTAAATACAAAAAAAGCCTGCTGGGATTTCAGTATGGATTTCATTGACTTTATTGATCCGTTTGGTGAGTGTTGTCTGTGTAATAATATTGCATCTTCCAGTGCATGAACATAGATTTCCATATATTTTTTCTATTTCTCCAAGCAATGTTGTATAGTGTTTAATATGTAAATTGTTTTTTCTTTATGAAATTTATTCTTTAATGTTTTATTCTTTTTGATGCTCTTAATTCCATTTTCGGATATTTTATTGCTGGCAAAGAAATACAATTGATTTAGGGGCTTTTAGATTCTTTTATGTATTTTTAATTTTTTTATTCAAATATAGTTGACCCACAGTGTTACATTAGTTTCAGGTATACAGCATAGTGAGTGAACAATTCTAAACATTATGCTGTGTTCACAACGAAGTGTAGGTGCCATCTATATATATGTGTATATATGTATACATATATATGTGTATATATGTATCAGGCTCAATACCCAAAAAACAAATAATCCAGTTAAGAAATGGGCAGAAGACATGAACAGACACTTTTCCAAAGAAGACATCCAGATGGCTAACAGACACATGTAAAGATGCTCAACTTACCTGTTTACATTGATTACATACATATATATGTAATATGATGCTCTTACAATGTCATTGACTATATTCCTTTATTTTTTATATTTTCATTTAATTTTTATTTGAATTCTAGTTAGTGAACATGCAGGGCAGTCAGTATTGGTTTAGGAATAGAATTCATTGATTCATCACTGAAGTACACCACCTAGTGCTCATCATAACAAGTTCACTTCTTGATAGCCATCACTCATCTATTCCCTCCCCCACCTACCTCCCTCCATTACCCCTCAGTTTGTTCCCCATTATTAAGAGACTCTTAGGGGCGCCTGGGTGGCTCAGTGGGTTAGGCCTCTGCCTTCATCTCGGGTCATGATCTCAGGGTCCTGGGACTGAGCCCTGCATCAGACTCTCTACTCAGCAGGGAGCCTGCGTCCCTCTCTCTCTCTTCTGCCTGCCTTTCTGCCTACTTGTGATATCTGTCAAATAAATAAAATCTTTAAATAAAAAAAATTTTTTAAAAGATTTTAAAAAAAGAGACTCTTAGGTTTTGTTTCTTATCCCCCCTTATGTTTATCTGTTTTGTTTCTTAAATTCCACATATGAGTGAAATCATATGATATTTGTCTTTCCCTGACTTATTTCGCTTAGCATAATACACTCTAGCTCCATCCACATCATCCCAAATGGTAACCTTTCATACTTTCTTTCTGATGGCTGAGTAATACTCCTTTGTATGTATACATCGCATCTTCTCTATCCATTCGTGTCAGTTGACACTTGGGCTCTTTCCATAGTTGTGCTATTGTTGATAATGCTGCTATAAACGTCAGGGTGCATGTACCCCTTCAAATCAGTATTTTTGTATCCTTTGGGTAAAGAACTAGTAGCACAGTTGCTGGATTGTAGGGTAGTTCTGTTTTTTTTTTCTTAAAGATTTTATGTATGTATTTGAGAGAGAGAATGTGTGAGTGAGAGAGAGAGAGCAGAAGTACAGGGAAGAGGGTGAGAGAGCAGCAGAAACCCCACTGAGTAGGGAGCCCAATGTGGTGCTCGATCCTAGGACCTTGGGATCATTCCAGAGCTCAAGGCAGAGGCTTAACGGACTGAGCCACCCAGGCACCTGGGTAGTTCTGTTTTTAACTTTTTGAGGAACCTCCATACTGATTTCCAGAGTGGCTGCACCAGCTTGCATTCCCACGAACAGTACAGAGGGTTCCCCTTTCTCTGCATCCTCACCAACACCTGTTGTTTTGTGTGTTGTTAATTTTAGCCATTCTGACAGGTGTGATGAAGCCTGTTGTTTTGTGTGTTGTTAATTTTAGCCATTCTGACAGGTGTGATGAAGCGGTATGTCATTGTGATTTTGATTTGTACTTCCCTGATGGTGAGTAATGTTGAGCATCTTTTCATGTGTCTGTTAGCCATCTGGATGTCTTCTTTGGAAAAGTGTCTGTTCATGTCTTCTGCCCATTTCTTAACTGGATTATTTGTTTTTTGGGTGTTGAGCTTGATAAATTCTTTATATATTTTGTATACTAACCCTTTATCAGACATGTCATTTACAAACATCTCTTCCCATTCTGTAGGCTGCCTTTTAGTTTTGTTTATAATTTCTGTCATTGACTATATTCCCTTTGCTCTGCCTTTTATTCTGATGAGTTTCATTCCGTAACTAGAAGCCTGTATCTCCACTCCCCTTCACCCATTTTGTCCATCTCCTCATCCTCTATGGCACTCCTCACCCTTATGACAGTTTGTTTTCTATACTTACAGGTCTGATTCTGTTTTTTGTTTATTCGCGTTTCAGGTTCCACATATGACTGAAATCACATGGTATTTGTCTTTCTCAGTTGGCCTTATTTTATTTAGCATAATACCCTTTAGGTCTATCCATATTGTTGCAAATGGCAAGATCTCATCCTTTTTTTTTTTTAAAAGGCCGATTAATATTCCATTTTTTATATACATATAATTTTCCTTATATATTTGTCTCTTGGTGGACACTTGAATTTCTTCCATATCTTGGCTATTGTAAATAATGCTACAGTTAACATAGGGATATATACATCTTTTTGAATTGATGTTTTCTTTTTCTTTGGGTTAATACCCAGTAGTGGGATTATTGGATCATATGGTATTTCTGTATTTCAAATTTTTGAGGAACCTCCACACTATTTTCCACAGTGGCTGTACCAGTTGACACTCCCACCAGTGTACATGAGGCTTCCTTTTTCTCCCACAGCCTTTTTTGTCGTTTTTATTTTAGCTATTCTAATAGGTGTTGAGTTTGTAAGTTCTTTATAGATCTTGGATATCTTCTCCCATTCTGTAGGTTGTCTTTTAGTTTTGTTGACTGTTTCCTTTGCTGTGCAAAAGCTTTTTATCTTGGTGAAGTCCCAATAGTTCATTTTTGCTTTTGTTTCCCTTGCCTTTGGAGACGTGTCTAGTAAGAAGTTGCAGTGGCCAAGGTCAAAGAGATTGCTGCCTGTGTTTTCTAGGATTTTGATGAATTTCTGTCTCACAGTTAGGTTTTCATCCATTTTGAGTTTGTTTTTATATATGGTATAAGAAAATGGTCTAGTTTCATCTTCTACATGTGTCTGTCCAATTTTCCCAACACCATTTGTTGAAGAGACTGACAAAGATTATTTTTAATTAACATTTAAAAAAAAAATCTCTAGGGGCGCCTGGGTGGCTCAGTGGGTTAAGCCGCTGCCTTCGGCTCAGGTCATGGTCTCAGGGTCCTGGGATCGAGCCCCGCATCGGGCTCCTTGCTCAGAGGGGAGCCTGCTTCTCTCTCTCTGCCTCTGCCTGCCTTTCTGCCTGCTTGTGCTCTCTCTCTCTCTCTCTGTCAAATAAATAAATAAAATCTTAAAAAAAAAAAAATCTCTAAATAGGGGCCCCTGATACAGGTCAGTGAAGGGGCTGCCTTCAGCTCAGGTCTTGATCTAAGGGTCCTGAGATCGAGCCCCACATCGGGCTCCCTCTGCTACTCGCCCTGCTTGTGTTCCCTCACTCGCATGCTCACTCTCTCACGTTCTCTCTCTCTTAAATAAATCATTAAAAAAAAATCTCTAGGTACGCCTGGGTGGCTCAGTAGGTTGGGCATCTGCCTTCGGCTTGGGTGATGATGGTTCTAGGTTTCTGGGATCAAGTCTCGTGTTGGGCTCCTTGCTTGGCGGGGAGTCTGCTTCTCTCTCTGCCTGCGGCTCCCTCTGCTTATGCTTTCTCTCTCAAATAAATAAATAAATAAATAAATAAATAAATAAATAAATAAATAATATCTTTTAAAAACCCTCCAAATTATTAGTAAAATTCCCCAAAGAGGTATAAGCTAAAAGTCAAACAAATACACAGAGTATTTAAAACATCTAAAGAAGTATAAAATACAGGATACGGTCAAAATATCATAATGTGGTAGACATAAATCCAAACATATCTATAATTAGATTAAATACACAAATGATCAAGCAAACCTCAGAGCCTGTCAGATGTTTTAGAAATCATAACCCAGCTATATGCTATCTACAAGATATCTCCTTTCAATATCCTAACATAGATATGTTAAGGTAAAAGATTAGAACTTGATACAGCAATCAAACACCAATTAAAAAAAAGGTTGGGGGAAGGTTCCAAGATGGTGTGACACAGGGTAATGCTGAACTCAACTCCACAGACACTAAATCTATACTTACATATAGAATAATTCCTCCTAAAAAAGAACTGAGGGCTTTAACAGCTCTGCACAACCAAGGATAGAAAGAGACTACATAGAGAATAGTTGGAGAGATACAGTAATAATGGGAAACCCACCCCTGATGCTTACAACTGTGGTAGAGAAGTATAGTACTGAGGGACCAGGAGCAGATTTATCTGCTCTGGGCCACAGAAAAACTGTATTTGAAAAAGGCAACTAGAATATAAAGGAACTAATCCTCCACCAAATGGTTAGTGGCTTGCTGGAATTCTCTTAAGGGTTGGAAGGGCTGGTGGAGCACTGATGTTTGTATTTCCTTCCATTTTGGTAGTACAGACAGTAGCAGGGTCTGGGCACACTTACTCGCCTGCTGCCTCAGCAAGCCCCAGCCCCCAGCCCAGTTTCATTCTTTACATGTAGCTGTCCAGAAAATGGACCACTTTCTTATACCATACACAAAAATAAACTCAATGGATTAAAGACCTAAACGTGATACCTGAAACCATAAAACTCCTAGAAGAAAGCATAGGAACTAATCTCTTAGACATCAGCATTGCAACATTTTTCAATGTCTTCTAAGGCAAGGGGAACAAAAGCAAAAATAAAGTATTGAAACTACCCCAAAATAAAAGAACTTTGACACAGCAAAGGAAACTATCCATGCAATAAAAAGGCAACCTACTCAATGAGAGGAGATATTTCAAATGATGTATCTGAGAAAGGGTTAATACCAAAATATATAAAGAACTATATAACTCAATACCAACAAAACAATCCATTATAACATGGGCAGAGGATCCGAATAGGTATTTTTCCAAAGACCTACAGGTAAGAAATGACACATGAGAGTCCGTTCAACACCACTAGGGGAATGCAAATCAAAAACCACAGTGAGATACCACCTCACATCAGTCAGAATGGCTAATATAAAAAAGACAAGTGTTGATGAGGATGGAGAAAATAGGGAACCCTTGTGTACTGTTGGTTAGGAATAGAGTGGTGCAGCCACTGTGGAAAACAGTATGGAGGTGGCTCAAAAAAATAGAAATACATATGATCCCATAATCCCACCACTGGGTATTTATTTACTAAAGTAAACAGAAACACTAACTCCAAAACTTATATGTACCCCTGTTTTTATTGTAGCATTACCATTTGTGACAATATGGATGGACCTATAGGTTATTATGCTAAGTGAAATGAGTCAGCCAAAGAAAGTTACCATATGATTTCATACATATATGGAATCTAAAAAGGAAAACATACGAATAAAAACAAAAAACCCCAAAGAATCATAAATACAAGAACAAACTGGTGGTTGCCAGAGGTAAGGGGGTGGGGAGATGGGTGAAATATGCAAAGGGGATTAAAAGGTTACAGGGTTTGAGCTATATAAAATAAAGTCACAGTGATGAAAAAATACAGCATAGGGAATATAGTCAATGATCTTGTAATATAATATGATGACAGATGGTAACTACATTTATCATGTTGAGCACAGTGTAATGTATAAAATTGTTGAGTAACTGTTTTGTCCACCTCCACCTAATACAACATTGTATGTCAACTACACTTCACTATTTGAAAAAGCTTAAGTGTCTGTATCAGACATAATAGACTTAAGGATAAAGGGATATTATTAATGTTAAGGAGGGATGTTATTTCCTGATGATAAATGGACAGAGTGGACAGTAATCATAGATGAACATGTATCTAGCAAAATTCATCCTGGATACATGAAGTAAAACTGATAGGTCTGAAGAAAAACATAGACAAATATATAGTTACACTGGAGAATCACTATTTGACAGACTAGAAAAACGTTATCAGCAATCGACCTAATTGGTATGTTAGAATAGTATACTGTAAACAGTAGAATATATTCTTTTCACATGCACATAGACCCTAGACAAGATGACCCTATTTTGGGCTATAAACAGACCTTACTAGATTTTAAGTAGTTGACATAATGTGAGATACGTTCTGTGACCATAACAGATTTATACAAGTGATAAATAACAAATATTTGGAGAATCTCTAAATATTTGAAAGCTAAATTACAGATTTCTAGACTCAGTACACAAAAGAAACTTCACAGGAATGAAAGTCTTAACATATCAAACTATTTGTGGTACATCTAAAGCAGTACTTCAGTGGGAAACCTATAGCATTTAATATTTATGTTAGTAAGATTTGAAATGTCTTGAGCTATTAATCTAGGCTTCTACCTTAAGAAAATAGAAAAAGAGAGTAACTAAAACCCATATAAAGAGCAGAAATCAATGAAATTGAGAACAAGAAAACTGAGAAATCACTTAAGCCAAAAGCTTCTTCCTTATATAGGTAATATTGATAAATATGTATGTGTGTGTTTGTATTTGCTCAGCAAGGCAAAAAAAAGTTCTCAAGGAACAAATACTAGGAATTAAAGAGGGACTGTCAATGTGGACCTTGCAGAAGTTAAAATAATAAGGTGTAAATACAAATAGTTATATGGCACAAAACAGATGAAATGAACCCTTTTTGAATTTTTAATTTTTTTTATTATGTTCAGTTAGCCACTGTATAGCACATCATTAGTTTTTGATGTAGTGTTCAGCGCTTCATTAGTTATGTATAATACCCAGTGCTCATTACAACACATGCTCTCCTTAATACCCATCACCCAGTTTCCCCCTCCCCCCACTAATTCGTAATTTTTTTTTAAATTTTACTTATTTCCCAGAGAGAGAGAGAGTGCACAAGCAGGGGGAGCAGCAGGCAGAGGGAGAAGCAGGTTCCCTACTGAGTAAGGAGCGCCATGTGTGACTCAATGCCATGACCTATGATCATGACCTGAGCCGAAGGCATACACTTAACGATTGAGCCACCAGGCACCCCAGCATCAATTTTATATATCTTTTTCATGAAGTACAAAAGACAGTTATATTTCAACTTCATTTTATTTGGCCCACATTACCCTGATACCAAAACTGCAGAAAGGTATTATAAATAAAGACTATAAACTAATATTACTCATGAACATAGACTTAAAAATTCTCTGTTAAGTATTACCAAGTTGTTTCCAGCAATACATATTAAGGTAAATACGTGATGGCATTTGGTCTGGTTGGGAACTGGAAGAGTAATTCAATATTTGGAAGTCAATTATATAATTCATCAGACCAGCACACTGAAGAGAAGAGGAAAACATCTCAGTAGAAACAAAAAGAAAGCGTTTGACATTATTATTTTTTTTAAGATTTTATTTATCTACATGACAGACAGACAGATCACAAGTAGGCAGAGAGGCAAGCAGACAGAGAGAGGGGAAAGCAGGCTCCCTGCTAAGCAGAGAGCCCGATGCGGGGCTCGATCCCAGGACTCTGGGATCATGACCTGAGCCGAAGGCAGAGGCTTTAACCCACTGAGCCACCCAGGTGCCCCGCGTTTGACATTATTTAAACCCATTCCTTATAAAAATTGTTAGCAAATTTGGAAAAGAAGGCAGATTTATTAATGTGATAAATGGAATCTCATAAACACTAATGATAATGTTATATTAAGATTGGCTTTTCTGGGGTGCCTGGATGGCTCAGATGGTTAAGCATCTGCCTTCGGCTCAGGTCATGATCCCAGGGTCCTGGGACCGAGCCCTGAATCAGGCTCCCTTCTCAGTGGGAAGCCTGCTTCTCCCTCTCCTTCTCCCTATGCTTGTGTTCCCTCTCTCACCGTCTCTTTCTCTGTCATAGAGATAAATAAAATCTTTAAGGAAAAAAATAAAGATTGGCTTTTCTTTCTCAGAACAGGAGGTGGGTATTTCAGATTTCACTACTGCTTTTCAGTTTAGCGCTGGAAGTTTTACCCAGGGCCATAAGGCAGGAAAAAGCAATGAACAGCATGTATTTTGATATACTAGTATATTTGGAAATCAAAATTTAATTTACAGTATCACCCACTCACCCCCCTCCAAAACACCCCATGAGCTACAGGTAAGTCTTGTTTTGCAGAATAATGTATGAATGTAAAAATGACTGCTAGCTGAAACCATGCAAACCAGTATTTATTAGTGGAAAAATAATTGTTCCATTACCTGGAAAAATTTTTTGTCAAAATACTAAAAATTCTCTTACTGTCAATTACAGATACATAGGAATATGAAAACCTTAAAGTAATTTTCATATTACAATATGAAACATTAGAATCATTTTTAAAATTAGATTATTTCATTAAAAATTATCAAGCTTTAATAATGCTTGCTTGCTTCTTATTAAACTTATGATAAGGAGTATCCTTTTTTTTTAAGGATTAAAATAAATTAAAGATTAAATAAATATTTGACAGAGAGGCAGCGAGAAAGGGAACACAAGTAGGGGAAGTGGGAGAGGGAGGAACAGGCTTCCCAGTGAGCATGGAGCCCAATGTGGGGCTCAATCTCAGGACCCTGAGATCATGACCTGAGTGGCAGGCAGTTGCTTAACGACCAGTCCACCCAGGCACCCCATGATAAGGAGTGTCTTACACTGTAGTTTGCTGAATTGGCCCTCTCCCTTTCTAAATTCAGATTTCCTTTGAACATTTCATCTGTTATGCTTTCAATACCATGTATTTATGAAATTTTCTTTAATATAAAGGGTTTTCTTTTTTTTTTACTGATGTCACTCCTTTTTAAACATCTTAATTCTTTTCAGTGTAATTACTATTCTTATTTATATTGATAAGTTTCCACAGTACTTATGTAGAGGTCTCATGTAATGGTAATGTAGTCATTCCCATTGTCAGCCAGTTATAACTATATTTGCATGAAATTCGAATTTCCTGTAAAGTAAGGAAGAACATCAAAGAAATAAATAAAGGTGAATAAAAACTTATTTTTTTTAAATTCTTAATTGATCCAACAGGTAAATAGCTTGCTAATACTAACAATGTATTTGATTATGTAAACTTACATATATGTATGTTTTTGACATATCGTATACACATGTATATGCTTATATATACTTACATATAAATGAAATAAATGGAAGTGATGATACAAGGAGTGGAAGGGAGGAATTAGGATTATTTTGTTATTATGAGGTACTCAAAATATCCAGAAAATGTATGGTGTTGTTTGAAAACAGACTTAGATCAATTCTAAATGTAAAAGTGTATTGCAAACTGTGGCAGATGCTAAAAAATAGTTACAAAACAAGTGTAACTGATATGTTAATAAGGGGGAGAAAATTGAATCATCTAAAATACTCTGTTAAAACAACAAAAGGCAGAAAATGATGGAAGACAAAAATAGGAACTGAGAGGGGCGCCTGGGTGGCTCAGTGGGTTAAAGCCTCTGCCTTCGGCTCAGGTCATGATCCCAGGGTCCTGGGATCGAGCCCCGCATCGGGCTCTCTGCTCAGCAAGAAGCCTGCTTCCTCCTCGCTCTCTGCCTGCCTCTCTGCCTACTTGTGATCTCTGTCTGTCAAAGTAAATAAATAAATAAATCTTTAAAAAAAAAAATAGGAACTGAGAAAAAAGGGCAACAAATAGAAAAGAGGAGTGAATATGGTAGATACTAAAGGAACATTTTGAACTTCACTTGAATTGTGTACAGTCTCATTGTACACAATTTGCCAGAGCAATAAAAATAGATAATCTCATTAGGCCTGTATCTATGAAAAAATTGAATCAATTATTAATAATCTTCCAAAACCAAACAAAAGCACTAGTCCCAGGTGGCTTCCTGGTAAATTCCTCCAAACTCTAAAGGACAGGAAGATGCTGATACTCAACAATCTCAGAGGATAGAAGCTAAGAGAATTTATTCTAACTCATTTATGAGGTTAGCATTACCCTACTATGAAAACCAAAAACATTACAAGAAAACTACATACAGACCAATATCTTTCATAAACATAGATACAAAAATCCTCAACAAAATTTAGCAAATCAAGTATAACAATGTATGAAAATGATTGCCTATAATAACTAAATGGAATTTGGAATTGATATGCAAGGTATTTCAGTATTTGAAAATTAATGTAAGCCTTCATATCAGCAGACTAAAAAAGAAAAATCATGTTCATAGCAATAAATGTAGAAAAGGCATTTAATAAAATCCAATACTCATTTGTGATTAGAAATCTAAACTAGGATTAAACTAGGATTTAAACTGAACTAGTAAACTAGGATTACAGGGTAACTACCTCAGCCTGATAAAAGATGATCTATGTACAAACAGCCTACAGCTAACATCATACTTAATGGTGAGAAACTAGCTTTCTCATTAAAATCAGGTAAAAGGTAAGGTTTTCTCCTCTCACCCCTTCTTTTCAACGTTGTACTGGAAATTCTAGCTAATGCAATAAGACAAAACATAGAAATTAAAGGAATACAGATTGGGAAGGAAAAAATGTAACTGTCTTGCAGATGACAGAATTAATTGTGTAGAAAATCCAAATTGACACACACACAAACTGGAACTAAAATGATTTTAGCATGGTTGCAGGATATAAGCTTTTGTCAGTTGCTTTTCTATATACCAGCACTAAACAAGTGGAATTGGAAATTAAAAACACAGTGCCATTTACTTTGATACCTCCCAAAATGAAATACTTAAGTATAAATTTAACAAAATGTATACCATATTTATTTGAAGAAAATTTTTAAATTCTGATGATAGAACTCAAGAACAAAATAAATGCAGAGATATTGATGTTTACGGATAGGGAAGACTCTATTTTTTCAAGATGCCTATTCTTTATGTTTGATGGATAGACTTGGTGTAATCTTAATCAAAATCCCAGTAACTTATTTTGTGTATATCAATAAACTACTTCTAACATTTGTGTGGAGGAACAAAAGATCCTACATTTCTAACACTTTACTCTAGAAGGACAGAGTTGGACTGATACTATCTTACATCAAGACTTATTTTAAAGCTCCAGTAATCAAGATACTGTGGTATTACCCAAAAAGTAGACAAAATACATCAATGAAAATGAGTAGATAGCCAGAAATAGACCCAAATAAATGTTGCCAACAGATCTATTACAAAGAAACAATGGCAATACAATGGAACAAAACTAGTCTTTCTAATAAAAAGTGCTGGAACAACTGGATATGCATAGGGAATAAAAATGAATCTAGACACAGATCTTTAACAGTTTTGCAAAAATTAACTCTGAATGGATCCCAAGCATTTTATAGTAAATTTTAAAATGCAAATCTAAAGTTCTAGAAGATAATATAGGAGAAAACCTAGATGACCTTAGGTATGCCAATAAGTCTTTGAAAGAAATAATTGATAAGCTGGACTTTATTAAAATCATAAACTTCTGCTTTGTGAAGTACAATGTCGAGAGAATGAGAAGACAGGCCACAGATTGGGAGAAAATACTGGCAGAAGACCTATTTGATAAAGGACAGTTAATCCAGAATATACAAAGAGTTCTTAAAACTCAACAATAAGAAAGTAACCCAATTTTTTAAATGGGCCAAAGATCTTAACAGACACCTCACCAAAGAAAATATACAGATACAATGTAAACATAAACAGGAAATGTAAATTTAAAAATCAATGAGATACCTTTACAGACCTATCAAAATGGCCAAATTCTGAAACACAGTATCATGCACTACTAAAAATGTGGAATATCAGTAACTCTCCATTGCTAGTAGAAATTCAAAATGGTTCTTATAAAAGCAAACATGCTCGTATGACACAATCCAGCAATCCTGCTCTTTGTATTTACCGAAAAAGTTGAGAACTGATGTTTACACAGTCTGCACATGAATGTTTATAGCAGCTTTATTCATAATTGCCCAGATGGAAGGAACAAAGTTGTCCTTTATTAGGTGAATGGATGAATAAGCTGTGCTACGTCCAGACAATGACATATTATACCGTACTAAAACTATGATACATGAAGGCATGAAAAGACATAGAGGAGCTCTAAGTACATATTAAAAAGTGAAAGAAGCCAATCTGAAAAGGCTTACGTAATAGTTCCAACTATATGACAGAAGGGGAATACTGTGGAGAAAATTGAAGGATCACTGGTTGTCAGAGGTTAGGAAATAGTGGGATGAATATGTATAGCACAGAGGATTTTTAGGGCAAAGAAAATACTCTATCTTAATGATAGATATGTTATTATACATTTTATGTATCCATAGAATATACAACATCTAGAGTGAACCATAAAGTAATCTGGGGATTTGGGGTGATTATATGGAAGTATGGGTTTATCAGTTATTACAAATGTACCACTCTGTTGGGATATGTTGATAATGGGGGAGAATATGCATGGAGACAGTGAGAAATATGTGTACCTTCCCCTCAATTTTTCTGTGAACCTGAACCAGAAAAAAAAAAACAAAACACCTTTTTTTAAGAAGTGACGGGAGTAGTCAGTGAACATGATGTGCATTAGTTATTTACATAATTTTTGGAAGGAAGATAACAGGGAATCTTATTACTTTACCCATTTACTCAGCTTCCAAATCACTGTAACTGAACTTTGGTGGTGTTTTCAAATGTATTATTTAAGGCATGGTAACAGAAATCTCTGAATATTAGAACTGTGCAAAGAGAATACATCTGTAGGAAGGTAAAAATACAGTGAAAGATACACTGAGTATGTGTGCTGAAAAGTACAAAACTGCCCAAATAACTGGACCAACAAATTATTCATGGGTTGAAAACTAAATATTGTTTATTCTCCAAAATTTATGTGGATTTAGTACTACCCTAATTAAGATTAGGTATTTTTCTAGATACTGACAAAATGATTCTAAAATTTATATGGAAAGGCATCGTCACTGAAGGAGCCAAAATTTTGAAGTAAAACTTTAAGAAAACACAATTCAGGGGCTCCTGGGTGGCTCAGTTGGTTAAGCATTTGCCTTCAGCTCAGGTCATGATCCTGGGGTTCTGGGATCTAGCCCCTGGTTGGGCTCTCTGCTCAGCAGGGAGTCTGCTTATCCTTCTCCCTCTCCCCCTCCCCACTGCTTGTGCTCTCTCTCTCAGGTGAATAAATAAAATCTTACAAAAAAAGAATCTTAGTATATAAATCTATGTCATGACATCAGTGTTTTTTGTCTAAGGATAGAGCCATCAATTAATGAAATAGGAGACACTTCATAAGTTGACCTATACAAATATGGTCCATAGATATTTTACAGAG